>NC_085046.1:113438477-113766727 GCF_963662255.1 Cinclus cinclus | reverse complement strand
TTGTCAATTTGATTGGAGTAGCAAGATACTTTAGTTTGGGGAGGTTGGCTATATGTTATTATTTTCAGTTTGTCTGTAGTTTGTCTGATAAAACAACTGAACATAAAAAGAGACTGGATCTTTTTTCAGTCCTCAAGTGAGAAGACAGGTGTGGTCAAAAATCTTATCTGGTGACTTAAATCACTGCCCCTTAGTCTTCTCAAAATATTTAAATCATATGAATTTGATATATCAGTCACATAGTCATGTTGCAACCTTGAAACTAGTCATATATTCAGTTGTCTTGAAATGAACTCCATAATTCTTTATTAGCAGATTAAATTTCCTAAAGGTTTTATCTGAATAAGAACTTGAGTATTGTGCTGTTTGTTCCATTTTTCACCAGGAACCAAGCAATAAAAAGTATCTCAACTCTGAACAGAGCCTCCAAGATTTAATAGATGCTCTAAATGTCCCCTATTCTTGTCATAGTTCTAAGTGTTAAACTGTGGTTGAAGGTCAAATAATCCCTTCTGCTAAGCATCTGAATTTCATCATAAAGGAGGTAGTTTGGTTTTTGGAGATAGTTTTAGCATGAAAGTTTCACTTAGGCAGCTTAACAAAAAAAGCTAAAAGGTAGGCAGAAATTAGCTGTCTGCTTGCAAATGCTTTGTAACTGTCCTGTGAAGAATACTTAAATCCCATTTCTTACTCTGGGATTGTAAGAATCATAATTTGAAGAAGAAAGATCTTAACTAATTTGTTAATTCTTCCTTCCCAAAAATATATAAAATTTACCACCATTTTAGCTGACAACAGCCTCTGGAGAGGGACTTCTTATAAGGGTGTGTAGTGATAAGACAAGGAGTAGAACAGACAGAAGGTAGGTTTGGATTTGACATTAGGAAGAAATTCTTTACTGTGGAGGTGGTGAGGCACCAGAACAGGTTGCCCAGAGAAGCTCTGGGTGTCCCATCCCTCAAAGTGTTCCAGGCCAGTTTTGGTGGGGCTTAGAGTAACCTGGTCTAGGGTAAGGTGTCCCTGCCTGTGGAACTGGATGATCTTTAAGGTACTTTCCTACTCAAACCATTTTACAATTCTATAATAAATCCAAACTTTTTGTAACGTAGGCCTTTGTAGGAAGGTTATGAGGTCTCCTGGACAAAGAGAATACTGCCTTTGTGAATTAATTTATGAATTAACTGTTACTTAGCAACTTTGTGATTTTGTGATGTGATTTTGTGTTTGGGGGTACATCTGAGAGAGAATGTAGTTGAAATTGCTTCACTGCTCTGCTTGGCTGAGTTCTGACCCAAAGAACGTGTGTTATGCCTTCCTGCTTTGAGTATTTTTAGTCTGGCTATATGGGGGCAAAAAAATTAATCCTTTTTTTAACCTCTACTTTTGCATTTGTCACTTGTTTAGGAAGTTTTGGGGGTTTTTTTGGGTTTTTTTTGGTTTTTTGTTGGTTTTTTTTAGGTTTTTTTTTTTTTTAGTATGTTGCAGTGGCTGGCAAAGTTACTAAATGATCTGAACTATAGAATTTCTGAGTGGAAGAGGGAGATCTTTTTCCCTTCTCATTTTGACCAGATTATTTGAATCTTTCCTTTTCTTTTTGGTAGTGCTTTGCTATAAATGAAAACAATTTAAACTGAACAGTTACTAAAAATTCATGGCTCAGGTTCCTCTTGCAGAAAGCTTATTAAAATCTAGTTGGAGGCAAAAAAACCTTTCACTGAGGACCTTCGAGATACGAAGCCTCTATTTCATGCTTTCCAAACGTCACCATTTCCGTCTATCAAATTCTAGGTAGGTCATTAGTAAATGTATAGCAGTCACTGTATGGTCTGTAATGCCAGCATGATAAACCTGCCTTGGAGAGAGGGAGGTATGTGTTAAAACTGAAGTATTTCTCTGGGAGCAAGTGGTATTTCCCCATGACTTTTTTTTTTTGTTTTTTTTTGTTTGTTTGTTTTTTTGTTTTGTTTTGTTTTGTTTTGTTTTTAGAATTGCAGCATGCATTTGAGATTGTTTCAGGTGGCAGTCATTGAAAAGGGTGGTCTTTCAGGTTGGCAAGAAGCAAGCTGCCCAGGGCTTTTTCTAGTAAGTTAAACCCAGTATTTTTGTAGCTTCATTCAGAAGCTGCTGGTCATTGAGGGTACATCATGGAACAGTAGAGTCATGTGCTTCTCGGCAGGGGATGCTGCTTAATGATGGAACTACAGTGTCCTGAATGTGGAAGGAGCAGACCAGCAGTGAAGGATTGGTTGCTTTCTAACGTGTGAACAGGGAGCTGCTTAATTCTGGCTTTTACAAATAAATTAATTATTTGGAATAAGATGCATCCTTTGCTTACTGGCGTTTAAATTTTTTCCTGCAGTATCAGAAATGGACACTTCCGGATGACTTTACAAGCCTGTCAGCTTGAAAGGGCAATTCATGTAAACACAAATTAAGTTAAAATGTTTGAAAAATATTAAACTGTCTTGAAAGCAAAGAAAAATAACTGCTGTACTAATCTGGTGATGTTTTTCAGGGAAGTAAATAATACTTACATGTCATGAGAGATTAATTTAGCAATAGCTTGGATCCCTCTATAAAAGAATTGTTGGTATATTAATATATTTGTTAATATAATACATAATGTACATAATTCAGAATATCATTTTTTGATAACAAAACCATCATAACTCTATCATAGAAAAAAATTACATCATGTCAACATATCCATAACCTAGATATGCCTAGGTATTCAAAACCTTCCATTATGGTTTCTGGAAGCTGTACAAACACAAAGCTCTTCTGCTACATTCAGATAGTGCATGATAAATTAATTGCTTTCTAAGGTTAGTGAGTGTTGGTTTGGGGGGTTTGAATTCAGAATTAAAAGTGATACATAGAAAAGTGGTACTGTGCTGACTTAGTAGCACAGAGTATATTAGTCCAGTGTTGAAAGTACATATTATGAAACCTGTATGTGGGTGTTACATGGCTCTGGAGTTGACTTTCGAGAAATATGGAAATTACCTAGGAAAACAAGTGTTTTGTTTTATTAGAACTACAGTTTCCCTCTGGTGGATTTGCCTTTAATTGAATTCTGCTCTGTTTTTTTTTTTTTTTTTTGTCTTATTATTTGCACAAAATTTTGCTCATGCTTTTTCCTCAAAAAAAAAATGCAAATAGTATTGTATTCCTGCTGTGATTATTATGCATAGCATCTCTGACTCAGCAGATCAAAAGTTATGTTTACTGGAAAACAGAATTAACATTTTGTAATTTTTTTAAAGAACACTTTAAAAAGCTGTGTCAAAAGAGATTATGTTTTTAACATGCTAATCCACTAAGCCATCATACATCACTCTGTAGGCAGTGTTTTTACTCTAAGCAGCTACCTCTTTCAAGAGCCCATCTGAGAGATTTCAGGATAGCCCAGAAATATACCCAAGAAATTGAGTTCTTTAGGTGAGAAACGTCCTCAATAGATTGCATAATACCTTCATTATAAAAGTGCAGATTTTTTTTTTTTTCCGAGAATTATCAGCATGTTTTGGCCTCTTCTAAGGAGTTTTGGCTGTATGGGACAAACTGTTGATTAAAACTGGTATATGCAAAATTTGTTTAGCAGTGGGAGAGGATAGTAACTCCTAATTTTGATGGAAAATATTATGTTGTGATAACTTAATACCTGAATAGAATACTGTACTGATTAGGGAAAAGACAAAGGAGTATGAGAATTTATGCCTGCTGGACTAGAGACTCGGAGATTCATCTGGATTAGTTGTTTCCATTGCTAATCTTGCCCCGTGTTCCTCTGACACTTTGTTTTCTGAAGTTGTCTTTTCAGTGTTTGTAATTGTATACTGTTGCTGAGTAAAGAGTCACACAGACATGGGAAACAGCAGTACTGACTTGGCAGAAAACTGTAAAGTGCAAAAAATGCAACAGAAAAATAGTGTTCTGTCTTATCTTTTGACTTCAGAAATCTTAAATGTTGCTTCTAAGAACAGCAGATATATGTGTGGTAATCTGAAATTTACCTATATGTTGACTGGCTCTGTGTACACCAATGACTGGATTTTTCTAGGTAATAAATACCAATACAAGGAATTTGCTTGTATTTAGTTGAATTAATGTGCAAAGTTTGCTGAAACAGCATAGAAGTAACCATTTCACTTATTTTTTTAAATGCTAATTCAGAATGGCACAACAGGAGTGAAAAGCTTTGTTAGTTGTTACTATGTGATACTCTATTCTGGCTAGCTATGAAGGTCTATTTAATTTTATCTGACGGATTAGAATATTTAACTTGAAAATGTGCTACTGCCTGACTGGCAAGTTGGGACACTGCCTACTGTGATTTCCTACTGGCAAGAAGTCTGTTTTAAGGCACCTTTGGCCATACTTGAAACTAACAGAGTTAGCTAAGGTTTGATGCACTGCTTTCTTCTTCAGGCTCGCTAAACATCTTTTGGAATTTGTGCCAGTGTGTTTTTGGACTGTAGAATGTGCAATGTGTGGCTGTAGAATGACTGTAGAATGCAGAAGTGTGTTTCATACAGTGTAAGACTCCTCAGGCTTGGTGGCATTAGCCCTGTATGTTAAAGTGGTTCTGTGGGGGTTTTGTTACTCTGATGGCCATTAAATACATAAAGCCAGAGCACCAATATATTGTGGCTTTGATCACATCCCTTTATAACCATCTGCAAAGAACAGTGCTGTAATGAGACACGGGGAGAAAATGGGAAAGAAGGTATTATGTGATACAGGGGAAAATGAAACATCATCAGGCCTACCCTGGAAATGTAGCAATAGTCCAGAGAGCTGTCTCCTCACTGTGCTTTCTTGTAAGGCACTGCACCAAACAGCATGAGATAGTATTTTCTACATAACACTTCGGGATTATGCTAGTAAATTAAGTATTTTCCACAAAGAGTTACATGTTTTAGTAGACTGAGGTGCTGCATGGAAGCAGCTATGCCAGTCTTTATGTAAATTGTTTTTAAATAAGCTGTTGAATATGGTGGTGTTCCAAACAGTCACAGTTTAAAATGCTGATAAGGAAGAAATTGTTGCAAAGTGTTGTGTTCCGAAGCTGTATACTGAATTGTCTTGGCAGGCAGAGTTCTTCATTCTTCCAGGGCTGGATTTTCACTGAACAATTAGATGAAGTTACCTACATTTGAACTGATTGCTGAAGTCAGTTCAACAGGCGTGAGAGCAGTAACGCTGAAAATTGGTACATAAATCACTTTGTGGAACTGGGTTGTTAACTGCACTAGTAAAAAATAAGTTCTCTGACTCACCAATTTAAATATAAAAAAAAATATAAAAACAAACACCTAGATAGTTTTGTAGTTAGGATTGGGTATTACTCAATTTACATGTATGACCGGTGCAGAAAGAGAGAATGTCTCTAAATTCAGCAAGTGGTGTGTGTTGCTCTAAAGGCAGCAAGTGACTCATGTGACTGTCTTAGCAGCTGGGCAGCAAGATTAGAGAGCTACTATGTACACATTCCCTTACTGAGGGGTCCAAACTATTGCTAAATGAAGTTGTATTACTGCCAGAAAGTGAATAACAGGCATAAGAAAATATTATAAATAAGTGTGTCATCAGGTTAGTGCAGTAGTTATTTCAGACAGTCGTTAAAGTGAAGGGAAAAAAAACCCAAATGCAGCTTTTCCAAGATTCACATTGAAAATATGTTTGTCCTTTCTTCAGACTCTAACTTCATATGAGATTACATGTGAAGTGTCCCTTTCAATTTAGAGATTTGGGAAAGTCATCTTGGAATGCCTGTTTCTGACACTGCAGGGAAAAAAAATGAGAATGTTAGTGAGTAAAGGATCTTATTCCAAAGAACTCATTTATTTGTAAAAGTACTAAAAATATGCTTGTATCGGGAAGTATTTTGATTTGAACTGAAATTGGCAAAGTGTGTACTTCTTGGTCACTTGCTAATTTGAAGACTTATTCATGATGTTATTCCTCATGTATTTCCTAATTGTAGGAATTTGTGAAGTTTGTTCCAAATTGTCTTTAAGTTTTCCTGGCATGCCAGTATGGATTAGTGGAATATGTATTCTTTTTATTGTTCCTTATGTTTCCCTAATCCAATTTTGGAATTTTTTTGCTCAGATACTTGCTTTTCTTAAGAGCGTTGCTAAACATTTGTGAATGCTTTGTTCTTTATACATAATGTGTTTACAGTAACACATTGGATTTCAACTATAATTTATAGATTTAAACTGAAAACTGCCACCCTGTCAAACTTACCTTCAGGATTAACTCTCGGGAGAACTCCTTTGAGTCTTGAGGACCAGAGGACATACACTTGACTGTTGCAATCAAGTAAATTGATACAGAAATCAAGAAGATGTAAATATGAAGCTCCTTAGTGCTATTTTTAGTGTCAACTTTCAGACCATAATTATGTTTTAAAGATGAGAATGTATTTACCAAAGAGGAGCTTTTGTATTTAAAAAGCCAAATCAGACAAAGTGGAGCTCATGATAAATTCCTTACAGTAAAAGAGGACCAGAAGAATGTGTGTTCCTAGTTATCATCACTGCGTTCCAGTGTCCTCAACAAGGTTAAATGTTTGTTTGTTTGTTATTTTGCTTCAGGTTTTCCAGATTTCTGCTTTCTCTGTTTTTCTGTCTAGCAATGACTTGTTTCTCATCTTGTTTCTCTTTCCTGTTTATTCCAGTTTTCTGCAGCTTTCCTCAACAATGGTTTTCAGTTGCATCTCTAAGAAAAGACGGAGAGAGCGTAAAATAAGATTGCTGAGAGTAATCAGTGCATCTGAAAACTACCTTCTCCAGGTGGAGCATCATTTTAATAATACTCCCAAACACCTCCATCTGACCTTTTTATTTTTGCACATTTAGATTTCTTCCTAATCAAGTCTCTTATTGTTTAGCATTTTGAAATCTTTGATATATAGGAGAAGTTCAGTTTGGGTTTTGTTTTGATTCATTCTTTCTGAATGTTTCATTACTACTTTTTTATTGTACCATTTTTCTGTACCAGCTTTCTTTTCTATTCTGCTCTCATTTTTCACTCCCAAATTATTCATCCATTGCAAAAGAAAAATGTTTCTGCCCTGCTTAGTCTGATGGTGGTCTGTGACACAGGATCACTAGGAAACAGGAATGCTTGTGTATTGACAAGTAGTTTATAGATAAAGCACTAGCAGATTGTGACCAAGGATATACATACCTGCAAAATATATCCATCCTCTGACTACTTGAATGCTTCAGTGGATGCTTGCATGCTGTTCTTAACACATTCCTTGAGATGAACCATCTGAAATATCCATCTGCCAGCAGGGTTTCAGCTCCTGGGTCTTGCTGCCCTGTGTTGTGTGCCACAGCAGCTTCTCAGGCTCACACTTCCTACCCCCCCACCCCAATTCCCTCCCCCACCCCTCCCCAGGGAAGAACTCTGCCATACTGTAGTTTTGTTGAGCTGTTACCCTTTCTTCTGCAATGTGCTTTGTTTTGTTAGTGCACCTTTGCACAGCTGGAAGAATTATATAAAATAAACAGCTGCCCTGAGAGGATTTTTGCGTGAACTTGGACTTTAGCTTGTTTGTTTGTACCTTTTAGAATTACACCCAAAATTTCTTAGCCACACGTTTGTGCTGCTCCACTGAACTAAACAGGGGAATATATCTTCTCATGGATTCTAAGGAGGAAAATTCTTAATCTACCTCTAACCAAAACTACAGTATTATTTTTAATAAATTTGGTATTCATATGTTCAAGGAGAAGCAGCTGAACAAGATCAGACAAAAATATCTTGTATTTGTATGAGATTGCCTCTTGTAAGCAGTCATGCTTTAAGAAAGGAATAGGAAAGATTCTTTCTTGATATAGTTCTCCTCCCCCTGCTCTGTCATGCCATTCCATTCTTAGGATTGGGAATTATCCTGGTGTTTGCTTCTTAGGGCTGTTAGAAAATCATGGATATTTTGAAGGAAGTTGAGATGCTGTTTCTGACGCTACTTGTATCCTTCCTTTGAGAGTTTTGCGGTGTCAACTTGTGGTAGTGTGTGCCACCTGCCTAATACGCTTTTCTTTTGCAGGAAGGCCTACAAATAATAAGAAAAAATGGTTTTGGGGAAGTTGGTAGGTTTTTTTTGGTTTTTTTTAAGAAAAAAAGCCTCAACATGTGCTCTCTGCCAGCATTTCTTAGGGCTAGAGTTGCAGTCTCACCTCCTTCCTTGCACTGGTGGGGAGGGGGCTGGCAAGTTGTCTGGAAGCTGTAAGTTGATTAGAAGTGACTCTTCAGCTCTTCAGTTTCACATGTGATCGTGGTATTTGATTCTCTTAAGAGTTGACGAGCTTCCTAGTGAGGAGAGAGAATTTTAGTGGCTACCTTTGGAAAGAGAGAGAGCTTGGTTCTGGTGCTGGAGAGAGCAAGCCCTCTGGGGCAAGCTGAAAAGTAAAGCATGGAAAGGTTTGGATCCTAGATAAGTGAAGCACTTTTCTCCATTAACTGTCAATGCTGTGGTCATTCACAGGAGAGCAATGGACAGGAAGAATATTTGTTTCCAAGCACGGTGACCAGAGAAGAATAAATAGAACTAAAAGAGGCTTTAGGAGTTGTGTTGCTTTGTTAATGTCTTAAAAAAAATAACATCCATTTTTAGTGTACTAGACACTGAAAAGGAAAACACAGCAGGCATCTGTCCTTCCCCTGACAAGCTAACAGTGTTGCTTGAAAGAGAACTGAGACATGTGGGAAGGAAAGGGGAAAAAGCACCTAGAGTACTTGCAATTACATGTGTACACAGTGTTTAATTTTGTGTGTTAATTTAAAAACATGGCACAGCAGTGGCTCACAAAGGCAAATTATGTTCCTCTCGGTAATCACCATGGGTACTCCGATGCTATCCAGCTTTTCGGGCCGTGGATCATGGAAGGCAAATACCCAGTGGGATGCTGGTTCACAGAGCAGTATGTATCCCACAGATGGGAGTTCACAAGCCAGTTTTCATGGATCTTGACAATGGAGTATATTTGTACAGAGTTCTGGTAGGCTCTCTAGCATGTTTGATATTTTGCTTCAGGCTCTGGATACTTTGAGAATACCTGTCCTACAGCCACAGTCCCTGCCCTGGTGAAATGCCGAGCTGCTTGTTTGTTGTTTCTGACTCTTGTGGTGGAGAGACACCTCTTGCCCAACCTGCATCATGATACTTGTACTGTAAAGCACCTTGATTCCAAAGGAGGAAAGCCTGCAGTGCATGCATAGGATAAAATGCAGTGAAAATTAAGAAAATAACTCTTGTGGGTTTTTTTCTTCAGTTGTTTATTTAAGAATCAAATTTCTGTGGAATTTTTGGAAGAACCTGTTCTGAGATTACAAGGCGGAGTTTTTCAAAGCCATTGTCTTCATAATCTGTTTAGAATGCAGCTTTCACTGCCTTTCACTTCAGCTTCAGGCACTAACTATTTCTGCAAATCACTCCTTGTAGACACATGCCAAGGACTGGGAAAATTAATGACCCTCTCTGTAGCATTTAGTTTAAATGACACAGAGATCTCTGGTAGAATCTGAGACCTCTAGGATAGTGTTCAATTATCTGACTCAAAGCATTGATTTCTGAGTTACTAATGGGACTGTGCAATAAGTAATTTAAAAACTGGCTGAATTTGAGTAGAGTTCACAGGAATGACAGCTATACCACTATCTGTCTAATTTTGGGTCTCCCATCTCAAAGGAAGGTGTTCAAAGGAAAAGGCAAAGTAGGAAAAGTGTGCCAGAATTTTTTTACACAAGACAAAACTTCTATTAACCTTTATGTTTTTGAAATGCACTGTTTTGAATGAATAAAAACTGAAGAAACAAAACAGGGAAGCAGACACTAATTTGTAAAATTTCAGCCCAAACAACGGCAGTTTGGCAAAGTTGTAGGTTGTCTTAAATAGAGGAGTTGATCATATAATGGCAGGTGTTTGGCAGCATGGTGAAATATGATCCCACTCATTCTGCAAATAGTCAAATATACTGGATTTGAGTTCATATTTGTACTTACTGACAGCAGCATTGGTTCTTGTGTAAAGTAACAGAGGAATTGTCCTGCTTTGAAATCGAGGGTGGTTAGAGAACTGTTACAGCAGGGCTTTGCAGCCTGATCAAGGCTTGAGATGACAGTACTTTTTTTTAACCTGATAAAAACTGATCAAATTCTATGCTTGCATTATATTTAGTAAGAATAATTATACTTGTGTGCATATTAAAACCTGGTGTTTTGTTTCTGGCACTGGCAAAACCAAAGTTGTCATGAAAAGTTAGAGGTGTAGGGATGATAATCCCAGAGTATTCTCATGATCTTCAATAATCTGCTTGTCAAAGCCTTCCTGAGCTAAACATGATGAGTTTTTATTTATTGACCTTTACTAGACTTTTTCCGTAACTTTTTTGTGTAACCTCTTGGACTTATGTAAAGTGTCCAAACATGCTGTTGCAAGGAGTTAAACTGCAGAAATATTTGAAAGGCAGGTGCACTGCCTTCTCAAACCTGCATCCTTTTGTTTAATTTTACGTCCCCAGCTCTTTCATTGGAAGAGCTGCCAGTCTGTTCAGTTTTCTGTCTCTCCAGCCACTTCAGTTGAGCTGTACTTGTATGCTATTCATTTACATCTCCCTTTTCTGCATGTGTATTGATTTCTCCAGAAACTCCACTTGCTTCTTGGAGCTTGATGTCCTCTTCTAAATTATGTTGCTTCTTCACTGATACGTTTATTTGTTCATGTGCCTTCCTACCCACATCTCAGTTGTTCATTGAAGTTTATGCTTTCTTGCCTGGTGTAGATGTCAAGCTTATTGTAGTACTTCACTGCATATTGGGAATTAATTGTTAGGAAAGAAATCAGACAGGCTCCTCAATATGTGTCTCCTCAATACAGTACAAGAGCTATGTAGCATGGCAAAGATACAGGACAAGGTGATGAATGAAATGAGTAGTGAATCAGTTTCTATGCAAGGAAGGACTGAGTTGCCCTAGACTTTTCAGCTCTGTAGGAGACTACAAAAGGGAAAGTACTGAAAATAGAGGTTTCTTATCATAGACAGAATGATAAAGGAACCATGAGTGATACTGATGGAATAAAGGGTGAGCAAAATTATTAGCTAAGAGGAAAGAGAAATAGTGGGAAATGAGCTTAGAACAAGTTAATAGAGAGCTGTTGTTAATAAAATGTGAAATTAAGCTGTGGCATTCCTTGCCATGGGATGTTGTTGGTACAAAAGATTACATGGGCACAAGAGAGGGCTGCCAAAATAGTGGAAAAGGGGGGTAGTAAATCTGTCTAGAGCTCAAAGTCCCTAAATCACAAGTGGTGATACTTCCCTAAAATACCACGCACTTGCCTTCCTCATGATCTGCTGTTGGCTTTTCCTGGAGCAAGGCTGCTGGGCTGATGGACTTTTGCTCTGGCCTGCAAGGACCATCGTTGTGTTGCAATGAGTATTCAGGGACCCCGAACCGGAACAAATCACCCAGAACTGGAACAAATCACTCTGGCTGAGCCAGATGCCTCGCTGTCACAGAAACCATGTCAGTCTCTGTGAACCTATATAGAGCCACTTGCGAACTAGTGCAGTTTTTTCCTTGTAAACTTAAAGCCAGTGTTTTGTTGTCTAGAAAGCCTTTTAATTTCCAGCCTAAACTTATTTTGGTAAGCTTACGCTTACACATCTTTGTTCCAGCACTACTGACTGTCTCTTTGGTTTACTTATTAAGAACTTTAATCTTTCCCCCCACCCCCCCTTTGGTCAGATGTTTTGTTGCACTATCCCAGATAAAATTTTTGTGAATATGTATTACCAGGTTTACGCATAGTGTTCCCAGCAAGATCTTGGTAGTCTGCTATTGTAGCGCTTTTATTTCCCTTCCTGCACTGAAAATGCAGCTGCTTTTTTTGATTCATTATATTTTATTTATTCTGAACCAGCTCTCTTTAGTGACTTTTACTAGCTGCTTATAGGAGGGTTATACACAATTTTTTTCCTTCTCTGCTGCTTCCAACTAGCAGTTCATCACTCCTCAGAAGAAACCACTGTCTTTAAGAGTGTTACTCTGTTATTTGTTGTTCCTTTTCATCCTATTTCTGTCCTTAAGATTTGTTCCCATTTTTATTGTGTGTTGTTTCAGTCTGCATTGTACTTCTGCTACCTTCTAGTTTCATAGTTTCTGCATATTTTTGTAGTGCTCACTTAAAGGCATAAAAAATTGAAAGCATTGAATCAAAAAATGCTGAAGATCATTCTTGGCAGAAGTCCATAACTAACATCCTTCTACCTCTTTCTGAAAGAAATCTGTTGTCATCTTCTCTTGATCTGCTGCTTTTCCTGTCATACTGTTATTGAACTAAGTCCTCTCTTCTCAGCTCAACAAATTACTGCTCAGTTGGTAGTGTAGCAGATTCCTTATTGAGCAAGACTAGAAGTGTTATGCTTCTTTTCTATAAAGACTATTTGCAATGTTGAAGAAAAGCTGGGTGTTTGACATGGTTCAGCTTTTAAAAATCATGTGACATTTTGTTTGATCTTTTTCTTTACCTTCGTGTTTTCATTCTTTCGTTGAAAATGTGCTCCAAGCGAGAGGCCATGCTATCATCATTGGTTGTATGTCCAGATAACTTTTCTCCACCTTTCTCAATATTGAAATGAGCCAAAAAGTGTGTACTTGGATTTGATGCTGTTGTTAGACTGTTCCATCTCATCACAGCCTTGCTTCCTGTTAAATCAGAAGATAGTATTTCAATATGAAAGGTAAGATTATGTAAGTGTGCTAGATGCTTTTTTTTAAAAACCTCATATTTCAGAAGGCCCTGTGTTGGTCTCTGTGTTTGACAGCCATCTATGGTGCAGAGGACTGTAAACTTCTACATTATTTTTACTCTAGTAGGAGTAGTGAGTTAAACAGTTGCCCAATGCTCTCCCTGTTGTGATTATAGGTGTTTGGCAGGCTTAGATCGCACCAAGTTTATTCAAGGAGATCTATGCACTGCCAGTAATAATATAAACTTGGTCATTTAGCACCTTTTCTCACCCCTGCTAAGGTGAGAACATCTCACAGTGCCATGATATTCCATTAGTCTGCTGTGCTCAGTCTGGTCCATCAGGTTGGTTTCTCTTGGATGTTGGGTGTGCAGGACAAAGCTGGTGCTAAATCCCCATGCTCAGCAGGGTGCTGAAATTGCTGCTGTTCCTGAGTCTGAATGGCT
Source organism: Cinclus cinclus (assembly GCF_963662255.1). Classification (NCBI taxonomy): domain Eukaryota; kingdom Metazoa; phylum Chordata; class Aves; order Passeriformes; family Cinclidae; genus Cinclus; species Cinclus cinclus. Next base: position 113,753,507 of record NC_085046.1, on the reverse strand, counting down.
ACTGAGTACAGTTAGTACCAAGAGACCACAGGAAATTTGTGCATGCTCTTGGGGCTAGAGATGTGGGAATCCCATACTACTCATCCCTGTTCATGAGGTGGCTCTTTTCTGCTTCCTCTTGTGCTGGCACAAAACCACTCCAGAGACTTAGACTGCATGGAAATGGTTGGAATTCTTTCTGTTAGGGTTAATTTGCTGTTTTAGCTCTCTATGGTTAACTTGAGTGTTTTAGGTCTCTGGCTTGGCACAGAGTGTGGAAAGGAAAGGAAAAAGGAAAGGAAAGGGAAAGGGAAAGAGGAAGAAGCACTAAACTTTCAGTGTGGAGGCATGCTGAAAATAACTAACTTCTGGGCAAACTAACAGAGTGCTGACGTGTGCTGTCTTCAACGTGACAGCTGGACAGATGTGTCCATCTCCAATCCCAAAGCATTAGCCAAGATGCTGTGCCAGAGCTGTTACCCCTGCCTCTGAGCTGCTCATGGATGAAAAGCTGAAAAGGTCAGCTGCTTTTGCTGCATGGTCTGGCTTCCAGCAAGGAGGTGGCTTGTGTCTGTCCAGCTTGGCATGTTGGCTGGGTATGGTTGCCTCTGCCTATGGTTGACCCAGTAAACAAGGTGCTTGCTTAGGTGGAGTTACCTAATTCTGGGGATAGCTGCTTTGCTTTTGAGATTGGATCCAGAGATGAGAAGGAAACATAACTGCTGAAGCTGCTTGCCAAGGCAGCTATCAAATCTGATGACGGATCAGGCCTTGAGGTTAACTAACAGCAGTTATCTTTACCATAGCTATAGCTATTCTGAGTGATTTTCCAGGGGTTTGTTTTATGTTTAGTTTTGTTTTGTTTTGTAAAGTTGTTTGTTTTGTAAAGTTGGTGCCTCACAGTGCTGGTTTGTGTGTAATTTAAGGGAAATATCAGCCTTCATCTTGGCAAGTACAACCTTTTGGGTACAAACCTCAAAGTTGTGGTGACAAGTAGGGTAGCAATGAGAAAGTAAAATGTAAATGTCTGATACATTTGTGTATTTTCATTTGGGAAAGGCTCCTCCAAAAGCACTCCCTTGCTTTGGTAAGGAAGCAAGTGATTTCAGAAAGAAACATGTTAAAATCATCGTCACTGTACCTGTTTTGGTAGTGAGTGCTTTTTCTTAGCTATTCATTTGCATAACCCTAGCTTTTTTTTACTGTTTTGTACCCTTTTCTTTAGCAGATGTTTCCCCCCCACACTAGTCATGGTGGCAGCTTGTGCAAGGTGGCAGGACTGGGTGAGTTTGGGGAGAGGGGTGGAAGCTACAGGTCATAAATAAATGTATGATATGTAGCAAGTGTGGTTTAGCAAGATGAGCTTCCAGCTTTTCCTGCAGAAAGGGGGATGCACACCTTTCTTTACTCTGGCACGTTTCTGCTTGGAAAGAGGCAGGAAAGAAATGTAATTTCTGCGGCCAAATTTCTGTGTGTTACTTTTTCATGTGTTCTTACTGATAGAAGGCTTGGGTGGGTGCCCTGCTGTCAGACTGTATTACCCAGCATTATCTGGTTGTGAATCCATGCTTCATGTTCACAGGTATTCCTTTTTTTCTTAAAGACTGCTCATGTGGGCTTTTACAAACACTGATGGAATGAGCATGAGTCTCCACATCTCCCTTTCCTCCCTCTGGTACTCAGTTTTCAGTAAGTAGGGCATTTGCAGTTTGAAATTTGTAATTGTAACATTATCTGTCAGAAATAAAGGGAAAAAAAAACCTGCTAAAATAAGTAGCATAGTACATGCTAGATCTGCTTCAGATAAAGCTGACCATTTTTGTGTGCTATTAAACCAAGTGTTTTAAAGGATTAGTAGTTACTGTGTTTTAAGGGATTGGTTAGTGGTAGGAAATAAGGCTGCCAGTAAAATCTTTATTCTAGAGTCCAAATGCAAAGATCTCTTATTAAAATTTATCCAGTTGTTTAGCTTTTCTTAACGGAGGGTTCATAGGTCACAGAAACAAGTGCAGTATGAAATTTCATACTCAATAGTCACCTGCTTTTAAGGAAAGATAGTTGTATTCCATAATTTCAGAAGACAACAGTTACTGCTTTTTGCTGTCAACATGTGCGCCGTGTGTTTACATTTGTGTGTATTTTTATTTTTATTTTTGTTTTGTTATTTTTATTTTTGGCAGTAGAAGCCCTTACAGGCTCCAAAGGATTTCACTGGCTTTCTTTCAAGCCACTTTTTCCTAAGAAAAGGTGACCATACCCATGATATGAAAAATCCTGTCTGCAGCATTACCTTGCAATTCATTAACACTGCTGCTTTGCCTTTTCTTGGCTTCATTTCACTTTTTAGGGTCCCTTTTCTTCACAGGAATCCCTGTTTTGGGATTTTTTTTAACCAACTTGTCATCTGTCACATAAAGGGACAGGTGAAGGGAAAAGAGGGCTTTCTTATACAAGAGCTTTGTTGTTCCTGATCCACTATAACTTGTCTCAGTTTCCTCTTCCTTAATCTCATTTGCCCCCATTTCCAAACCTCCTCACCTTTATGCTGATGACTCCTCCCTCCTTGATCTTTGGGTTTGGACGAAGCTGGGAGGTGTGGTTAGACACCAGAAGCACTCAGTTATTACTTACACAGGGAAACTTCATCCTGTCTGACAAGCATACTATTCGTAGCCTTGAGGGATATACCTGAAGGGCACTGAGTTTCCACTCAGAATTTAAGTAGATTAGATTATGTATACATATTTGTTGTGACTTGGCAGGTATCCCAGTGCCCGAGGTCTTAGAACATATACTTTGCTATAGTTGAGGTAAGCTCAACTGCATGTTTCAAAAGATGCTCTGGGGAAATGGGAGGTTGCTGTTGGGAGTACACAGAGGTATTATTCTCTGTAAATCTGGTACAACACAGGAATTCTGACTACTGTTCTGTCTAGTCCTGTATTTTGTCCTGATATTAGGTGCTATCAGATGCCTCACGGGTATAACCATAAGATACAGAGGAGAAGATCCTCTCTTATTTAACTCTCTCCCGATTTGTATTTTGTCCTGGAAAAAGAGGGTTGCTATTATTTTTTCTTGAAGCCCTTTTGAAATCATATTGTAATTTTGGATGATCCAGTTATCTATGTAAATCTTATCTGTCTGACTGTAAGCTACCTTCTGGCAATCAATCTCACAGGCTAATACTTTGCTGTTAAAAAACAAGTTATGGGTGTTTATTTAAAATTTGCTATGTGCTGTGGCTTTATTGAGTGTCTTGATCATAAGAACAGGTGAAACCTGTTAATCTGAATCTGAACAAGTTACCCCACTGCCAATAATTTTAATAGTTTTATCTTGTTATCTTGTTAAAAAAAACAAAAAACACAAAAATCAACAAAGCAACAAAGACACAAACATGAAAATGCAGCCCCAAAATTCAGGTGCTGCAGATATGCTGGAGGGAACTGTGAAGTTAAAGCAGCTGTATTTTATGAAATTCTGTTTGGTATGGCACTTTTCCTTATAAGGACCAATGACCAATTGTTTTGATTATTTAGAAGGAACAAATTCCATGAGAACTGTTACTGAAAATGACTAACTTGGCATTTGTGATCTGTCGCTCTCTTACAACATTTGATGCAATACTGAATTTAAGATAGCTGAAATATCCAGTTAGCTGCTCAGTGCTTCCTATGTGACCTATTTATTTCATTTTCTTGTAAATTGTTAATGATATGTGTAAAGTACTCCTCCTTTTTGTAGTGGTGTCTTCTTAATATCCAGGCCTTTGTAAATAAAGAACAGCCTGTGCATCTGATAGAAATCTCCAAGACGTGGTTTGCGATGCACAGTGACCTACAGGCTTTGGGAGCAAGGGGCTGAAGTGATTCCTTGGGTTTTGCCACCAAAGCAGGGAAGCCTTGGAAGGAGGAATGTGGCTCTGCAGCTGCTCATGAGGGGTGGAGGCTCTGAAAGAACAAGGTGGTTAGGGCTGCACTTTAGAAACTCAGTGGATGGGTCTTGTGAGAGGAAGGGAGACTTGACAGAGAGGTAGGCTGGATTTGGTTAAGTAGTTTTGTTTGTTTATTTAAGCAAGGACTGGAAGTTGATAAAAATGTGTACACTGATATGCCTTGGATATGAGCTGCTTTTCTCAAAGTTGCAGAGGGGAATGTGAGAGAGATGGGACCAGGACTTAGCAGATCTGAAATGTACGTATCCATCTGACCCATTCCTTTTGTGTGTTAGTGGCTTATGGAAGATGCTTGAATACAGTAATTGTAAATCCATTTGCATTATCTATTAGAGTAGTCTCTTAAAGATAGAGGATGAGGAATAACCCATTGTGGGGATTTTTCCTTCTTTTTTTCCTTTTTTTCTTTTTTTTTTTTTTTGCATTATGATGTTCTTCCTATAGGGTGAAAAAGATATTTCTCTAATGAACAGAAACTGCATGCAAAATTCACTGCATTTCCCATTCCTTACTTCTATTTTCCTTTTGTAAGTACAGAAACATAGGATTTACTCAAGCGGACAATAGGTAGGATAGTCCCTTTGTGAACTTTAAAATGGATGAAGTGAGAAAGAATTTCTAGGCTGATGATTACTGAGAAATAATTAACAAATCAAATTCACTATGGTTTAGTCCACAGTAGGATGTTACCTGGAACACAGTGCAGCTCCTCATACAGCATTTTGTGACCATGCTGAACTGAATTCTCAACGTTGCATCACAAAGGACTATTTGCTTACTACTTACTGTAGTAGTATTTCTTCCCACCTGGCTCACTACCTGCTTTACTCAAGGATCATTCTGAGTAGAGGTAGATGCTCCATACATGTTGGCAGATAGGCGAGAGTGCTGCTTTTTGTGGTGGAGGTTGTAAGAAAGTTGGTTACAATAATTGATTAGTTTTGAAGAGTCTGCCAAGGCTCTGGTGGAGGATCTTATATATGACTGAGCCTACTTGGATATGAATCATTATGGAGTGGACAGGTGCAGGTCACTACCCACATAAACAAAAGAGAGAAAATATACCTGGACCTGGCCTTGGGAATGAATCAGCACAAGGGACCACAAAGCATATAGCAGAAGACAAAGAAACTCAACAGGATTCTTGATCAGTGCCCTCATACGTGCTCAGGGCTGTGCTTTTGCAAGTGACATTGCCACCAGATCCAGGAGTGAATTTTTTTTTTCTCTCAGATGGTGCGCAGTGCCACAGCAGAGGCCTGAGGTAAATGGGTTTAAAAAAAAACTAAACAAAAACAAACCAGTAAAAAAAAAAAAGTAGCCTCACCTATACCATAGTGTCCTCCTGGCCTGGGTCTGCTGCAAAGCACTGTGTCTCCTCAGCTGTGAACAATACCCAAGAAACGGCTACAGGATCCTGTGGAGGCTGGAGGAGGAAATTGATCTGGTAAGTATTGCATGCTCCATTGCACAATAACTTCACAGGAGGGTTTAAACTACTTTTTCTGGAGCACCACTCCATCACTCAGGTAGCAGCCTTTCCCTTGCCATTTAACTTAGTCATTCTCAGACTAATGTCAGACTCCTGTCTTACTGATCTTCTGTGGGCTCCTCATCCACACACATGTGCCCTCACTAACCACCCCCAAATTTCTGCACTCCAGCTACTGTCCCTCCATCCTTTCATTTCTCTTACTCTTTCATCCAGAGTATCAGCCTTTACTGTCAGTATCCCCCAGCCCTCTCCCTGACCTTTGCTAAGCTAGCCTGGCTTACTTACCAGTCCAGCTCGACCGAAGGACTCCTCAGAAACTTTACTGTATCAGCTCCCTGATCCCTCCCATGTGTTCTCCTTCCCCTTGTTCTCTGTGCTTTTGTACCCTCTGTGTAAAGGACTCATTTCATGAGGAATAGCATTAAGTTATCTTAGCTGCCCAGATCAGTTATCCTCACCATCCAAATCTTTGCAACTCTGTCCCATACCTACTTTACCCTGTTTGGAAAGCCTGGAGATCTCCAGAAAGAGAGTGCTGACCCTGCTCCATCGTGTCACCATGGAGCTCACTGCCTGCTCCCTGCCTTGGGGGCCCTGAGGCTATGGGGAAGGCAGGAAGCCGCCCAGCCCAGTTAGACACAGCAAGGAGCTACCTGTCCCAGCTGAGTTGAAACCATGGCATTGCTCACCTCCATACCCCCTAGAGCTCTGCTCCTCATGTTGGGTGCAAGGGGAGATAGTTTGAAGGCAGGAGGGAGCCATGTGTTTGGGGATGTGCACAGATAGAGAGAATGGAAGGTGTTGTATGGGACTGCTTCCTGCTGATGCTGCCGGCACCCCTGCCTGTGTGACATTCTTCAGCTTAACAAGTGTTGGTCTGCCTTCCTCCCAGCCAGTGACTGTCACAGCTGTGCTGCTGACTCATGTTTTGTAGTTTGTCCAGTACCTGACTCTGCAATTGCAAGAGCTCTCGATCACACTTTTTGATGCTTTTGCATTCTTTTTTCTTCATTCTTGTTCCCCTCAGTGAAATGTCATCTTCTGATCAGTCCTACTTTAAAGCTTTAATGATATCTTTGCTGTGCCAAATCCCAGACATGATTCACACTTTTCTGCCTCCTTTCTCTACTGATTTGATCTCTCATTTCCTCCTTGCTAATCACAGCCTTCTCCAGCTTTGGTTATGCTGCCCCCCTGCTCCAGACCTTAGTCATGTTCAGAGTGTTTATTCATCCTAGAGCAGTCTCAAATACAAAGCTGTGCTGTTGCGGAGTTTCATTACAGAGCTCAATCTTCATTCCGGATGAAGTACACAAAGAATTTTGAACTGTGTTGCTGTTCTAAATCTTCTGTGTAGTAGAATGAGTTTATGTAGATCTAAAAGCTGCAACAGAAATTTCTTAATTTCACAGTGTATTTTACAGTAATTTTCAGGAACAATAAAAAGAGTAAAAATAGTGTGTAAGAGGGAGGTTTGACATAAAAAATGCAAGTAAAGGAAGTGTCGGGCTGTTGATTTTTGGGATTTTTTTTTTTGCTCCTCTAAGGAAATTCTCCTTTAACATTCCTGGATGAAGCTTATTGATAGGTAACCTTGCAGTGCATTATCACAGTTTGCCTGTTGTCTTTATAAATGAGATCCTTAAATCTCCCAGGAATTTGTTAGGGAGTGCCATCCTTCAGCATAAGGACAGCTAGTTTCCCATGTATGCAGTTAAATATATGTGTTAGTTTTTTCTTTAAAAGCAAAACAAAAACCCAACAAACAACCAAAAGGAGAATCCTTTATACTCAAATTCCCTATCCCACAGTGTCTGACCATTTCAAGTTTTGGAACAATAGCAACCAACTTACCCCATTACGTATGTCTCAGAAAAGCCTACAACAACACATGTAGTATGTGGAAGTAATTTGGAAAGCATCTTGCAGTTTCGAAGGGCACACGGTGAAGAGAAACTGGAAGAAAAGAATCTAAATGTGGTCATGAGGGAAGAAACTAGTTAGCAGTATTAAAATAGACTTCGTAATGAGTGGAGTGACTAGTAACATCTTTATTTTTTCTGATTTCTCTTAGCACATAAAAAAGCTGCAGTCCATATGAAGAGGGGAATTAGTAGCTAAAAGATAGCCATCAGATTTCAGAAGATAAACAAAAGGTGGATCTGAACCTTGAAATTGCCAGCTCAGAAAAGACAGAGTGGTGACAGGAGGGTTTCCTGGAGAATCCCCAGAAGATTGTGATGGATTATGCATTTCTGGAAGGGGGACAAGAAACAGGCAGTACAAAGGTGCTAAACCTAAACAGTTGTAACAAAACACTGGTCAAGCATTTTATCTCCAACACCCTGCAAAACATAGAAGGTATTTCAGATTGACACCACTATGTCAGTTGAGCTAAAATGTTTCCTGACTACTCTGATTCTTGTGTGTGCCTTCTAGAGGAGCACTGTGCAAGACTTGCTTTGTTTTTAAGGTCATTATTTTTCACTGAAAAAAATCACCATCATCTAAATCAGTAAATAAATTCATTTGTCTGAACACCTGTCTGAAAAAATAATTGAACACACAACTGTTGTAAAAGTAATTTCTTCACAACTTTTTAAGAATAAAATTAAACTAAGCTTACCTTTTTGATTGCAAACTTTTTGCTAGCCTAGAGCTCTTTTCCCACAGCGTGAAAGGAGCTCAAGCGCCTTGTTGGAGAGTACTTTAGAGGAAGACATTCTCTGGGATTCACAAAAGTATCTCTATTTCATGTTTCCATCTGCCCTCCAGGATTTTTTCCCATAATGTGCATGAAACATTGATGCATACCACACAGTCATAAGACTATTTTTATTCCATCTTTTTTGTCACCATCTTCCTTCCACCTTTCTGGAAGCCTGCCCTACTAGCAGTTTGCAGCTGTTCAAGGCAAAGTCTTGCATGTGTTTTTCTCACATCACTTAATGTAGGCTTGAAATCAGAGAGGCAGAGTCTACTAAGTTGTTTTAAAACAAGAAAGCTTATAAGTGGCCTGGTGTCTTAGACTGTGGAGAATAAAATTTAAGTCTCAGGACATCAGGGTCTTTCATCGTAGATCACCCAGTGTTGGCGAATTACTTACTGTGGTAAACTGTGTCCAGCAAGACTGAGAAAGTGTTAAGGCAGTGTGTTTGGAGGTGGAGCTGGGACAGAGTAGGGCAACACTATACATTTCACAACCTGTTTCTGTGACAGCAGGGAACCCTATCCCTGTCCCTTGACATGACACGAAGAAACCTTGTGCTGCTGTCAGCCTTCCTGACTTGGTTGTCCTGCCAATAACGAGATAATTACCTTGTGATTTAATGGTAAAGTTGTTCGGTGATCACATTGTTTCGACATTTCATCAGGCTGACAAGAGCTCCCAAAATGGTTTTCTGTTGGTGCAGCTCCAGGACAAAATCTGTCTGGACTTCTAGCAGATTCTGGCTTTGCTGCCTGAAACTGATCCAGTCGTTGCTGCCGGTCACCTGAATCCAAATACTGTAATTCAGGTGACTATTCCAGATACTAACTGCCTGCCTTATCTCCCACTGCAATGTTCAGTTGTGTAGCTCTAAATTATGCATGACTGCTTTTAGTTGTTCACTAATCTGGCATCGAATCTCAGAATTCTTATGCATTGAGATGTGCATCCCAAATTACATTGCACGGCATCAAGGTGCTCTGGAGCAGAATACTTAACATGGGAAATGGGAAGAAATGCAGAGCTATGTACTTACCTTGTTCACAAGGATGCTCTCATAGCAGCAGGGCTTGTGTGGGCTCTGAGAAGCCACTCTAGTCAGAGTAAGCTGTTTAGGTGTGTGCTAACAGCATTGCTCAAAGCTTGTACAGAGTCAGAATGAACAGAATCAGAAATACATTCGGTGTCTGTGCTGTGCAGCTTCAGAAAGGCTCACTAGTACAGCTTTGAAGAGGGATTTGCTTTGGTATTACCTTAAGTATTCTGCTTTTCCAGTTAACCTTCCCTAAGGCTTTTGTGTTTTAGCTCATAAGGTCATTGATACCGTCATCCAGCATTGCAGTTGTAGCAGTAGTAGCAAAAGCAATTGTGGCTAAATATAACACATTCTATTTATTCTAAAGCTACAATAATCTATGAAGTTTATTCTTTTCAGATAGGGCAGCAGTTCCTTGACTGTAGGTTGTATTGGAAGTGACTGCTTGAAAATCGGTCACTCTTTCTTACTTGTTGCCTTTCTTTGAGGGCTGGGATAGGAGGCAGAGGATCAGCAGAGCAGGCAGGATCAGCATTTTAGTTGGAATAGCTCCAATAAATAATATGGTTAAAAAAAAATCCAAGGTTGCAAAAAAGCAGTCACATTGCTTTGTCACATTGCCCCCAGGCAATGTTGTTTAGGCGGTGTGACTCAGGGCAGGACTGGACTACTGCTACAAGCTTTGCACTACTGCATGGTTGCCACCTATACCCAGGATGTGTTGTTAATGTAGTGGGGAGACTACCCTGTCTCTCAGTCACTTTATATCTGTCCTGCATGAGTTGTCTTTTTTTTCGGAAATTTATCTTTCCAACCATCTAGTGTAGCATCATGAGGGAAATCGGCTCCTGTGAAAGGCCTTGTCCTAGCACAGTCCTTGCAGCTTCTATGAGGTATTCAGATTTTTTTCAACCACCAACTTGCCCCTTTTAATTGAGCTTTTGTTAACTAGCTGGACTAGAGCACCAGAAACGCTTTTACTTGAATGATAGCTGAAACTGTTAAAAATATCTTTAGTTATGATTTGTTAGGTGGCTGCCTCAAAGAGCAAAACTTGTAACACCTATCCAATCTATTTGTGCTCCGCAACCTAATTATGTTATGTCTAAATGGTACATGCTCAAGTATTCAGGTTCAGAAAAATCTTCTGAAATGCAAGTATGGCAAATCATGGTTTCAGGGGTAGTCTAGGCCAGTTGGGCCTGTACCAGGCAAATCTGAGCTCTGTATTTGGTTGGTAGATGCTGTCATAAAGCATAGAATTGGTTGCCAACTGCATAGGAATGATAATTTCAGAAGAGTCAAAGTTCCTTCCATTTGTGAGGAAGTCCTGTCCTGGGGAATTGAAGTTCCTGGGAGACATCAGTAAGAAGTAAAGATGATCTGGTTCAAAAATCAAAGTGAACTTTATCAAAAAGACTTTTTAAGGAAACTAAGATGATGTAAGAGGGGAGGTCTTTGCACAGGTAAATGACAGTTTAAGAGGTACAACCAAAAAGGTAGAAGGTCAGTTCTCAGTTAAAGGAGGGTCCCAGTTAAGTTCCACAGGGATCTGTGGAGCATGTTCATGAATGATATCAGTAAGGGGATGAGCAGTTGGATTAACAACTTTGTTGTGAAGAAAAGAGCTAGCTATGGAGAGCACTGGAAGGACATTAAAGTGTTGAGGACTGTGCAACAAAATGTGGGATAAGATTCAGTGTAGATAAATTATGATGATAACTAAGAAGCATAACTGGGTAGAACAATTCCCATTATATATTAGATTATGAGCTTGAGCTGAGTATTACCATTGAGGAGTAAGATTTGGGAATTGTGTTTGATGATCCCATGAGAGCATGAACTCATTGGTCACCAAAACACAATCCAAATATTAGAGTAAAACTGTACATAATAGATTTTGAGAATGGTATTGCAAGAGTGTGTGTTCAAGTTGCTTCCAAGTGCTGTGTGTATTTTTGGAGCCTTCGAAGGTTTATTAGAACTGGAAGTAGGTTAAAGAAGGTCAGTAAGGATGATGAGCTACATGGAGTGGCTTCCATTAAAGAGAATTTCTGTACATTGGAGCATTGGTCTGGGAAAGTAATTAATTGAGGGCAGTGTTGTGGATATCTGCAAAGGAAGGAAGATTAAGACTAACCACTACCTTTTAAAACAAAAGCACGCACAGCTAGGAGGGAAGGCAGATTCAGGGCCTTCAAAAAGAAGAGGTTCTCCATGAAATCAGTGGAGACACCTGTGGGATGACTTGTCAAACATATGTTGTAGATATTATAAAAAGTTTGTGGTTTCCAGGAGAATCGTGGACTATTGCTTGGAGGGGCAGTGTGTTCCAAGTTGCTAAACAGAAACCACATATGGTACAGAAATTCCCCAGCATCAAAGGAGTGGGTGGTCTGAAGAGAATCAGAGAAATATCACATGTATGTGACCTGTTCTGTACTTTTAGCTATTACTGAAGATAGAATACTGGCCTAGATGTAGTGTTAATCTTGCCCGTACATTTGCCGTTCATTTTAAGGTGTCTTGTGACAAAGGAAAATACTTTTCCTTAAAAATACCAAATTAGTTCCTGACCATATTAGTATATAATCTCATGCACCTTTAGGTTGTGTGTTTGTGCTTGCATGTGCATCTACAAGATTTGCATTTTATTATAAAAATAGCATGGGCCTATATGCAGATTAAAGAGACCAAAGTTTGTTTTCACAAAAGCCTCATCACTTTAGAAATGGGTGCAGATTATTCTTGAGGAAGAGGGCTGGTGGTGGTGGTGGTGTGATTCCAAAACACATGAAAACACTTGCACAGGTTTTAAAAATTCTAACAGAAATTACACTAACAGTGTTATTTGTATCACAGTCTCTCCAAAGTTTTTCTAAAAACATCTATGCAGTGCCATAGAGATTCTTAAAAAGTCCATAAAACCACAATCATCAAATGGGTTAGCTCCAGGCAGCTCTTGTTTCCTTTAATTTAGTATATAACCAGGAATCCTTTGGAACATTTAGCAACCAAAACTGAGCTCTCAAGATTTAAAGTGGACCTAAGTAATCTGAAACATGGAATGCCCACAAAGAGGTGCTGGATGGTATTGTGATTCTTTTTTTTTCCTTTAAATTACAGACTATTAGGTCATGCTAAAATAAACATTAGTAAGTTCATGTTCTACTTTTCCAGAAACTTCAGGGGAAAAAAAAGGGCAAGCATGATAGAATTTTTGTTTTATATTCTGAAAAAAAAAAGTTATGTAATCCTCTTTCTAGTGTAGCATATTATAAGAATGAGTTACTTTCTAAAATTAAAAAGCTGGTTGTCAAAATGTCATTACTAGGACAGCTCTTAGAATTGCATAGAATTATGACAATGAAAAAAACATATTAAACTTAATAGTCATAGCTGTATAAATACCTATTTTTTGTATGATGGTTACTGTCCCATAGGAAATCTAGTGGGTTTTTTCCTCCAAGTGCTTACTTTATTAATTAATTAATAAAAGATATGTATATTTAACAGATGTTTACTCCTGAAATCTGTGTATTCGCTGCCCACAAGAAATGTGTCTAATAATTTTAGTGCGTTTGTTTCCATTGCTACCCAAATTTCAGACTGGTTTGAAGAGATTGGGATTTTTTTTCTTCTCAACCACCTGCCATTTCTGTAGGTTTCTCTGTTTCGTTGATGTTTAAAAAAACCCAAACAAACAGTAAAGCCTTAAATAAAATCTAGTATTGATGAATCTTGTATTTTTCTATCTTCTGTATTATATTCTTTGCAGCATAATGATCATTCTGCACACAGTAGATATTAGTAATGTGCTGTTACTAGCAGTAGACTACAATTGTTTGCCTGGTTTTAGTTTCAGTGGTTTTGTTATTTCATTGTGTTCTAGATGTTAGGCTATTTCCCTGAGGGGTAAACTCTTATGTGTTATTATCTCTAAGTCATTCTTATGTTTATATCTAAGATCACTGGAGAGATATTTTCACTGTTTTGCCCACATCATTCCATTTTCCTGCAGCAGCTTTTACAGGGTGGTTCTCCTACTGCATGCCTAGATTTGGGGATTTGGTTGTGTCTTCCTGCAGCCTGTGCATGCTGTCACTGCTGTCCACTACTCTCCCTCAGCCACCTCTCTACACTGTGGGCTAGAGCTTGAATCCTTGGAGCAGGATTTCCCTGAATTGAGCTGAGTGCTTTAAGCAGGTCCTGAAGTTCAAGACAAGATAAATACAGCCTTGTATATATTTTTTTTAAAAACCCACACAGCAAAACTATATGTTCTTTTGTGATTAGTTTGCATGTATGTGTGTACTCCCTTTACATGAAGTACCACTGTACCACAGGGCCAGTGCCTACATCTTTGAATGGTTATTTGCAGTAACTGTTGTCTGAAAACGCAGAAGGCCGAGTGGCATCACCTGCTTCCCAGTGCCATCTCGTCCCGCTGGGGCCTCAGCCTCAGTGTTGTACCCCTTTGTCTTTTGACACCTGTCTGTCATCTTATGAGAGAAGAGGAGCTGTAAATGCCTGGCTGATTCCCAGCTGCTCTCAGGTAGGGTACCTGCCAGCTCTCCCTCTCACTACCAGCCATACAAAAGGCCAAAGTGCCAGAGACAGAGCTCTGGGGGCCAAAATCTGTCCCTCCTGCTATTTGGCAGTGCCTTATTTTTAGACAGTTGTGCCAGGTGTCTGTACATGTTGCTTGCTGTTAAAGTCTCTTCCAAGTAACACAAAAAAGCAGACAGAAAATTCAATTTCACTTTATGAAAATGCAGGTGTGAGCCTCTCCTGGCCTAGTCAGACTTCATGGCCAAACTCACTTTCTGGTTGCCTTACCCTAGCAGTGCCCATACTTCCTCCTTTCTGTCCTCCAGCATCAATGCGTCACCTTGAGTTTCCAGATGTAGAACCACAGAGAAACCTTCATTGCCCTTTCCCTCTCCATCCCAGTTCAGCCAAGAACAAATGGAGCAGGATCAGCATCTTCCAACCAAAGCCAGGATTCTCTTTCTAAATATAGGCAAAGGTGAGCAGGCTCCCTCAGCAGTCTCTTTTAAAAAGTTACATGCTGTTCAAATAAATGCAGATCAAATGGCCTGCCAAGCACAGACAGGGATGTAGACCCCTAAATCAGTCAGAAGATTTGATTTTAATTCAATCTGGAGAAAGGTACCCCTAAAATAATCAATACTTCAACATCCTCGCATGGATTTTTCTTACCTGCTTGACTGTTTTCATTGGTGGGAACAGCTTCTCCATCTGAGATCCTCCCTTATGGAAAGTTAATTCTCTCTAGGAGGGACCTCTGAAAGTCACAGGTGGGAAGCTGGATCTTCTGCTGCCTGCAGCTACTCTGAGTTGAAGCTTTTGCTGGAAAAAATCTGGTGTTTTTTACAGAGCCAGTCAGACCTCCTGCTCTGTCTCTGAGGCCCATACAAGTGTGCAGTAGGCACGTTGATCCTTGTTGATCCAGGAAGGGTGTCTGAGCCTTGCAGGGCTGCAGGTCCTGGCATGCTGTCCTGGAGCAGTGCAGGCACTTTGCTGCTTCTGCCCTCAGCCCCTTCCAACAGCTATATCAGCAGGAGGATTAAGTCTGCTCCCCCACAAGCTGGAACTGCCTAGTCAGAGGCTTGTGTGCAAGCCCACAGCACAGGAAAAGCCAGAGAAGGCGACATGGTGCTCCTTGTCTGGTTGCCTTAACGTGGGGTTAGATTCCTTCATCTTCAGGAGCTCTGGCAACATTTGTGCCACTTTAAGAGCCCCAGCTGAAGGGGGTGAGGTTTGTAGTTGGAGTCATAGAACAGTTTGGGTTGGAAGGTACTTTAAAGATCATCTAGATCACCAGCCCTCATGCCACGGGCAGGGACAACTTTAACTAGACCAAGTTGCTCAAAGCTCCATTCAACCTGTCCCCTTGAACACTTCCAAAGATGGGGCATCCACAGCTTCTCTGGGCAACCTGTTCCATTGATTGCCTCTCCACAAATGGAGGTGCTGTCTGACAGTCATTTTGGCTCTTCTGAGCCACAGTGAGTGGCTTCATCAGCTGTCTCTTGATGATGATTTCACCAACTCAGCTTCCCCAGCTATCCCTGATTGCTTCAACAGAGCAGATTTCATTTGTCAGTAGTTTTTAGTCAGGTGCTTTGTAGACTATTAGCCACCTGGTACAGAAAAGAGGAAAAATCATTACTTAGGCTGTGGTAATGGCAGCTCTTCCAGGTACACGGGCAGTAGAGGCACCAAAAGTAATCCATTGTCCTTTACTCCGAATGGGTCTTTACTGTTGGCAAACCCAAGAGAGATTGGACTGGGGCATCCTGAGACTGGTTTGCTCCCTTACCACCCTAAGCAGCAGCAAGTCCTTGCTTCCTTAGGTTGCACTTGTCCATCCTCTTTTTTCCTCAACTAGGATGCCAGTTGGCATTTCAGCTTTCCAAACCTCACGCCACAGTTCCAGCTAGGACATCAGCTCTTGCCCGTGTATTTCTCTCCCATGTCCCTGCTCCCTTTTATCAGCCACATCAAACCTGGCCAGCTCAATTCACACCATACCTAAACCCCTGAGGTGGGAGCACAGGTGTGGGAGCAGCAGGGGTGAGGGAAGCAGCGCGTTGACGGCAGTGGCGCGTGCGACTGGATTTGTGCCACGCTGGGAGTGAGGAGCAGAGGTGGGAGCTGCCACTGCTGCTGGCCATGCTAGGTGGGGCAGTGGTGAGCATGGCACTGCTGGGGAGTCCTTTGCCTCGTGCAGAGCTGGGAGGGTTCACAGGCACAGCCTGGATGGACATAACTGACTTCAGAGGACTTGGTCCTGTCCGTGTGAGTACGTGCTCACCTGGGATCTGTGCAGACAGCACTTCTTAAAGAATCACACTTTCCATAGGGTAAGTAACTGCTTTCCATTTTGTTTCCTTAAAGAAATATTTAAAACCCACGATGACTCTAATGCTTTTAACTCCTTACTGAGTTCTGCCATTTATGGTTCTGATATTTCTAGGATACTTTCTTTGGTTTAAAACTGACTGATTTCAGGAACTGAAGCTAGATTTGCTGTTTTATATAAAAGGCAAAATGACAAATACTGTGTTCTTAGTACTGTGTTCTCACTATTCCTCTTTTATTTTGAAAGAAAATAACCACGAAACTGTTGTTTTCCTTTACTGTGCTTGAACCCTCTTAAGTATGAAATGCAAGTTAGGAGGAGGATTCTTGGTTATATTTCTGTATTTTCTTCATTACCCCTTTAGTTGAGATATCAAATGTTTTAAAATATTTCCAAGTGTAACTATTTGATCATGTTTTTAAATAGGAACTGTGAATTTGGAAAAAAAGTTACTCTTTTTAATAAAAAGAAGTAGATTGTTTTACATTTATACATTATATTGTTTATCTTCCACATAAGGAAGATAATCTTCCACTTTTTTTTTTTTTTTTTGGTTGAAATTCAAATACTATCTAACCTGGAATTATCAGGGTGTTTGGAGACTTAGCAAAATTAGTGCTTCACAAATTCTGGAAGATCTGGTAAATGGTAAGAATTCTGACAAAAGAGAAGTTGTGTTTTGTTACTAGTACCCAAGTGGGCTTTGAGCATGTGACAATGTGACAATGCATTCTGCTGTGTGATGCTTCTCTGCTTCATGTGGAGAATACTTTGAACTTTGTTATTCATTAAAAATTCTTCCTACTTCATCTAGGTTAAAAGCTTAATAACACTATGACCATAAGCAGTGACAAGGAGAATTGTATATCTTTGTCCAGTACTGCACCTCAGACATTTTCTAATACCAAAAGCTTCTGAGACAGGTGGTCTGGAAATCAGCATTACCATGGACAACTTTTATCTTCTGTGCATAAGGAAAAGTCTTTTATTCAATATCATGCTTATTGTTGCAAAGCACAGGAATTATTTTATCTTTTCACTTAATCCTAATGGAGTGAATGTTTTCATTATTTATATAAACACAGCAGCTTTTGTTGAGCTCTTAACATAATAATGGCCCTGTAGAAATTGAGATCCCACTAATTGTAGGTGTAGCATTGCCCTCACCTGGATCCACTGCATTGTGATTTTGCTGTATTCATAAGGTAATGAATGAATGAGAGTACCTCACTGTCCTCCTTTTTTCTCCTCAGCATTTTAGCTACATCTCATGTTTATCTTGTATTATTTACTTGTTCCAGTTGCTTCATTTTCCCTGATTCCATAGTCCTTCCATGTCTGTAATGACCTGTCTCTGAGGGCATCTGCTTTTTGCTAGAGTGACTCTAGGTGTATGGTGAACATTGAGGACTATAAACATTTAAGAGAAAATTAAATGCCACTGAGAGGACTTCATAATATTTTAACAGGATTTGATGGGGTCTTTTTTCCAAACAGGAAATAGTCTGTAAGTGCAAGTAGTGAAGGAACTAAGTCCATGAGGACTTAGTCCATTACATCTATGTGTCTGTCTTAAATATTGTCTATTAATAATAGTAGTACATTAGTAGAAACATCTGGGAAATGAAACTCTTCCTTTGTGACAGTGGAAGATGTTGAGATGGGCATTACAGGGGAATGGATTTATAAGGGTCATGCTGGGAGAGGAGGTAAGGAGTCACCAGTGTTTTCTCCCTTAAACAAGATGATTTGGGGACCCCAAAAGTGGAGGTGAGAGTTGTGCTCATTAGCTGAAAACATAACTTTTTCTTTAAGTGCTGAAACTGTTTCTGCCTCCTGCCTGTATGTACAAAGCCCCACATAAATGTTCCTCAGCCATCAGAGAGCTTCAGTCGGTTGCTCTGGAGCACTTCTGACATTACTGGTGTTTAAGGACACCTGTTTGCTCACATTCATGCTCACCAACAGAGGATGCTGGAGCTGTGCAGAGCTGAACTCTGTATCAAGAGAAAGAATGATTTCTGGAATGAATGGCAAGCCAGAAAGGAAAATGTTTTGTGTGGGGGGAAATGTTATGTTACTACAGGGCTCCTGCCAAACAGCTTCAGCCTGCTGTGGGGTATGAACACTGTGTAGGGCTTTGCCCTTACACATCTGGAAGAATTGGACAGGATAAACCTCCCCATTGCAATGAGGCACTGAACATGTTTTCTGTGTGTACCTGTGTCATCCAGGAGGCCTTCTAGCAAGAAAAGGAAGACCTGCTGCAAATTTATGAAAGGATGATGGCAGGGGAAAGGGAGATATAAGGGAAATTCCAAAAAGGCCCTCTCCATTTGCTCAGGCATACTTAGACTTGCCCTCCTTTGGGATTTACCTGTAGCATGTTCATCATTAAGAGGTTTTATTATTTTTTTAAATTAATTTTATTTTCCTTTGCAGGTCACCTTTTAAGCTGCTATTTCCTGTATAATTAAGCAGAATGAAGGCATTAGGTTCTAGTAAAATTGGGCCTAATCCAGAATCTTCTCTTATTCAGTCCTTTCTGAGTAAGAAACTCAAGTCTGGGCCCAGCATTTCACATGTTTTGCTGTTACATCTAAATTATTTGTGGTCTGTGGATTTTTTTTTTAACTTTATGGAAACGCCTTTGCTTTTGTCTAATTTTATCTCTTTATGTGTCACTGTCCAGCATAGCATTAGTTGAAATTATGTAAGTATTCTGCAAGTTGAAGTGCATAATTGCTTCTGATAATGCAAGAATGATTCCTACAGTTTATAATTAACAGTATATAATGTTCTGTGCATGGGTTGGATCTGTCCCTTTTAACTTTTCCTTTCCAATTCTTTCCAATCCCTGGTCTTGCTGCATCACAGCCTATATGAATGCACTGGTTTCGCTGGAGTCTAGTCCATTGTTCCTTTTGTTTTTCAGACCAGTAAAAATGGGAAGTACTGGATTCTGGTTTCCTCCAAGAAGAGTCAGCGGAACTGGTTAAGACCAAAATCTGAGGACTTTAGTGGGCAAACATCAGGTGTGCATTGAACAGAGGCTGCTTTAATCCTGCTTTAAGTATATGCTTCTTTTAAAATAGTATTATATATAAGCTTTTGTGTGATGTGTTTGTTATATTTGATATTGCATATAATCATTCATCCTGCAGTTGTGAAAGTACCAGTAAGAATGTGGATTTTAAGTGATAATATGTTGAGACATAGGCAGGCAATTTTACTCATAAAATTCTTTCAGCTGGTCTTTGGAAAAATTAATATTTAAGGATCAGTGTTTTTTAAAAGTTTTATCTTCATTGCTCAGTCTATATATCCACACCCCAAAAAAATGAAAGAAAGTGGTTTTTTGCTATTCAGAGATCAATACTGATGTTCTTAATTGCCCACCTATTGAGAAGTGATATTGAGATAATAGCGCATACGTGTTTTTTAATAAAATGCTGTCATTGTCAAAGATTGGATCCACACTATATTTGTTCTAATGATGCATCTTTAAGGATACTTAAACACAGTTCAAAGTCAGCTTAATTAATTTTGATTGTAGAGGAACAAAACCCTAATTCTTCATCCCTGTGAATATTCTGGCTGCTACAGCAGCTAGGTTACCTGAAGTTTTGGGGAAGATAACAGTGATGTTATATTGGCCTGAATATAGGATGGCCTCCAGCCTGAGGTATGATCTTTGCATTGAGAAAAGGAGTGAGAAGTTGTCAGATGTTAATTTGTTAAGCTTTATATGCTGTTTCACAGCAAAGGCTGCTTCTTGCACCCTTCTGCATGGCCTCATTTCCTGCATCTCCCCAACTTGATGCACGTTCAGTTGCTTCCCACCCACCCCAGTGTTACCAGCTCACCCCATCCTCATGTCCTTAGATATTCCCAATGCCTATGTAGCACACCCTGAGCCTCCCTAGCCCTACACCCCCATCTGGGTTCTGTCTACTCTCCTTCCCTGTGGTGGCTCATCCTCCTTCCCTGTGTCTTTCCTGCTTTCTCCGCTTCTCTTGTCGCTGTCTGGGCACAGAGTCCACTTGCTGCTGAGCTCTGGATCCAGCATGGCTGAAGTAGTGCCACTCTCATGCAGCAGGATGTGGAGGCTGTCCCCTTCTGCTAACCCTGCCTGCCCTGTCTCAGGCTAGGTATGGATTTGGCAGGGGGGGCAGAGGAGCTGTAAGTACCCTGGCCATGCAGTGAGGGCTGTGACTGCTCTTCTCTCACCTCTGTGTGGTGGGTCTCATGCAGGTGCCTGTGTGGTATAAAAGTATTCTGTGCAACTGTAAGTCAGGTTGGGTTCCCTCCCCCTCCCCCCAACTTCATTTGTCAGGAGAGATTAGACTAAAGCAAAATTTCATTCTACATTCAGGCCAATATGCATTGAAGACCAGTGTGTTCATTAACAGAAGAAGAAAATTATTTTTATTACCAGATTCTGACTAAAGCCTATATTAAAAAAAACCCCACCTTTCAATCCACAGATATATCACGACTTGGATGTTAATCAGACTCTCATTTTAATTACATTGGTGGCTTCATTAAAGTCTTTGGAACTGGTCTTCATTTACTTTTATTGAAGAAAATTATTGCTCCTAGGTTGCCAAACATCTGTTCCATGTGAACTAGAATTAGTGAACTAGATTGTTGATTATGAGACAGAAAGGAAAATTAAGCTGATACTTTGAAGACCTGTGCACTTTCCCACTCATGGAACTGATGTCTCCAGGCTTCATCCCACGAGTGGGAATGAGCTTGAGACAAATCTGAAATCAAGTGAGTCCTTAAAGAAATGCCTTTTCTCTCACTAGGTAGCTTTAAAAGAAGTTAGTGTTTCCTTATAAAATTTAAGGGAATAAGGTGGTCTTGCAAAACTGCTTGCTTAAACGAGGTAGCATAGCTTAACCTGTCTTTCGAGGACTTCAGGGTTGAAAGGAAGCAGATTTCCATCTTGGTGTGCCAGTACTTCTCTCCTCCTCCAAAGACAAGGGAAAATGTGGAGGAGGGCAGAAAAGGCTCTGTATATTTCAAATGGAGGTCTCAGTCTGAGGATTTCTTAAAATGCAGATATTAAAGAGCACCTCCCCTTCTTCCTCTCCCTGCTTCTCCCGTCCTGCCATGCACTGAGGAAAACCCAGGCATTCCTTCCTTCCTGCTTTCTTCCAGGACCATGCTGGGGCACTTGCAAGGACCGTGTAGTTTTTTTTCCCCCCGCACACCTGGGTGCTGCTCTCCACTCCTCTCTGGAGCAGCTGGCTCCCTCCATCTCTGCTGAGCCTCAGCAGGGCTGAGAGAACAGCTAAAGGCCGGGGCTCCCTCCCAGCTACCCGCTGCCAGCAGGGAAGAGCCCGGCTTGTTTTCCAGGGAGGTGGCGTAGGGCTGGAGCAGCTGCAGCCTGGTGGTGCCTGCCTGGCTCCAGCTGCCCAGCTCCACCTGTCCCAGCAGCTGCGGTTTCCCAGCCTGCGGCTGGGGCTGCGGCTCTGCCCGGACACTGCGCCCTGGCCCTGCCGCTGCCCGGCCCCGCTGCCCGGCCCGGCCGCCTCCTGCGCAGCTGCCCCGGCAGAGACCGGAGGGGACAGCAGCTGCCGGCCACGACACCGGGGCTGGGGGTGGGTGGTGGCGCTTTCAAGGGAGAAAAGCTAGATTTTGGGGCTTTCCAGCCCTCCCAAATGCTTGCATTGAATGCTTGTCCTGCTGTCCTCCTTTTCCCCACTGCTGCACACATCACGCTCCACCCTTCCCACGATGGGTAGCGCAGGATTTTGGTATCTATAGTAGCAGTTGTGCTCCAAGGATGAAGCGAAGCTGTCAGCAATCCCTGACAAAGGAGGGCTGTTGAGTGCCCTGTGATGGCAGGTGCCCAGTTGCCACTATATGATACCAGATGACGAATTTAAAGCTTCTTACCCACAAGTCAGACACAAGGATCACGTCATGCACCTCCTGACAATGAGAGCCTCCGGTTTAGTTCATATTTTGCTATGCCACAGGGGTAGGACTTGGAGCCTCCATCCTGAAGCTAGCTAGCCTGAGTGAATGCTTACAGCGTCGTGTCTCATAGAGTAGCATAAGGAGGCTGGGGGTCTCCAGCACTGGGCTAATGAAACCCTGATCTATCTAATCTAACCCTAATGGGGCTTCTGTCACTTATAGATCAAGTCTCTGTTAGCAGAGGGTGAGTTTACAGGAGAATTTCACCTGCTGTTAGGCATCACTGGCAGCGCATGCATTTTGCTAGAGTAGATGCGCAGATGCGCAGTAATCATGGGGAAGGAGTTACATCCAAAAGGGAACATGAGCTTTGCCCTCCATAGTGTCAGCATGGGTGCTGCTGCGTTTTGTGCAGGTTTTCAAACATTTTGAGGCTTACAGACTTTCACTTTGATAGTTGTGTGTGTGTGTGTGTGTGTGTGTGTTTGTGCATGCATATGTGTGTGGGGATGTCTGTGCAAACACCACAGGCACAGCTGTAATTCCTTTGAAATCAGAAGCTGCCAAAAGGTGCCTGGGTAGGTAAGCTGTTTGCCTTATGCCTCCCTTAATCTGACAGAAACCTTTACTGTTCTCCATCAGTGCTTGAGGGGAAGGTTGTGAGGTGTGAATTCAGGGCATATGTGGATCTGTTCATCCTGAGCAATGCATTTTAAGAGTTGCAGCAAATAGTATAAAGAAACCTGTAGGTATTACATTAGACCAGCTGAACCTAACTTTATTTTTAAGTTTTATTCAGAAGCATCACATAGCAAGTAAACTTCAAAATCTAAGTTTAGTTACAAACTAGTTGTTTCTTATTTTTTTTTTCCAGTCCCCTTTTGCTTTCTTTTACGACCACATGAAACTTGAGAAGCCATCTAAAGCTAAATCATTTAGTGGAGTTGGGCAATTCCCAAGTGTCCAACAAGAAGGCCTGGTTTAGGCTGCGATGGCCACTGTCATTCCTGGTGATTTGTCAGAAGTAAGAGATACCCAGAAAGTCCCTTCAGGGAAACGTAAGCGTGGTGAAACCAAACCAAGAAAAAACTTTCCTTGCCAACTGTGTGACAAGGCCTTTAACAGTGTTGAGAAATTAAAGGTTCACTCATACTCTCACACAGGAGAGAGGCCCTACAAGTGCACACAACAAGACTGCACCAAGGCCTTTGTTTCTAAGTACAAATTACTAAGGTATTAAACTCTATTTATCTTTCAGATTATATTATCTATTTTATGTTGGCCGTGTTAAGCCGTGTAAAAGTATATATTTCTGTACGCCTTCAGCTGATTGCAGAGAGGATGTGTTAATTAAAGTAGCCATTGGATTGTTTCTAGATTACCTAAGTTTGCAAGCTAATGTGTTTGATTTTGTTTCTTGTTTTCTGCTTTTGTTTTCTGTTTGTTTGTTTTTGTTTTTGTTTTGTTTTGTTTTGTTTTTAATGAGCGTAGAATTTTCATTTGTATAAGGAATTGTCACAAGAAAAAGAGTATGGACTGAAAGTTCTTTGGCTATGGACTTTTACACGAGTACTTTCATACTTGCCCATATACCCCTGTTACAGTAGCTAAAACCCACCAAAACTAAAGTGTCAATTTAAGAGAAATGGCTCGCGTTTTGCTATATTTAAATTTGTCAAACTGTCTTTGTAGTGTCATGCTTTCAGTTAAAAGGTTCTGTTGCAAAGCAGTCCTTAGTGTAGTATTTAGCTGCCATTAAAAAATGAGCACGTGTGTTTTTTGATCAAAATAATTACTTACAGAATATATCTGTGTTTAAAGGCATATGGCTACTCATTCTCCTGAGAAAACCCACAAGTGTAATTATTGTGAGAAAATGTTTCACCGAAAAGATCACCTAAAGAATCACCTACATACACACAATCCCAACAAAGAGGCCTTTAAGTGTGAAGAATGTGGAAAGAACTACAATACCAAGCTTGGGTTCAAACGTCACCTGGCTTTGCATGCTGCAACAAGTGGTGACCTCACCTGTAAGGTATGTTTGCAGACTTTTGAAAGCACAGGAGTGCTGCTGGAGCACCTAAAAACTCATGCAGGCAAGTCATCGGGTGGAGTGAAGGAGAAAAAGCACCAGTGTGAACACTGTGATCGTCGGTTCTACACCCGAAAGGATGTCCGCAGACACATGGTAGTGCACACTGGAAGAAAGGACTTCCTCTGTCAGTACTGTGCACAGAGATTTGGGCGGAAGGATCACCTCACGCGCCACATGAAGAAAAGTCACAACCAAGAACTTTTGAAGGTCAAAACAGAGCCAATGGACCTTCTAGATCCCTTTACCTGCAATGTTTCTGTGCCTATTAAGGATGAGCTGCTTCCAGTGATGTCTTTACCTTCCAGTGAACTGACATCAAAGCCATTTACAAACACTTTGCAATTAAATCTCTACAACACTCAGATTCAGTCCATGCAGAGTTCTGCATCTGCACACCAAATGGTTGCCACATCGTTGCCATTGGGAATGCCTTGTCCAATAGATATGGAGTCTGTCCACCCTTCTCACCAGCTATCGTTGAAATATCCGCTCGGTACTACCTCATACTCAATTTCTATGCCTGAAAAAGAACAGCCATTGAAAGGGGAAATTGAAAGTTACTTAATGGAATTGCAAAGTGGTATGCCTTCTTCATCCCAGGATTCTCAAGCATCTTCATCAAAACTAGGGCTGGATCCACAAGTAGGGCCACTAGATGATGGATCTGGGGAAGTTTCCCTTTCCAAGGGCTCCGTTCCTATTAGCGAACCTCTAAATGCCCCATCATTGGACTTTTCTCAGCTGTTCAACTTCATACCTGTAAATGGCCCTCCCTATAATCCTTCTGTTTCAGTGGGAAGCCTCGGGATGAGTTACACGCAAGAGGAGGCACATTCTTCTATGACTCAACTCCCACCACAAACCCAGGATCCACAAGATCCTAGCAATAGTATAGGTCTTGGGTCTCTGCACTCATTGTCAGCAGCTTTCACAAGCAGTCTAAGCACAACCACCACCCTACCACGATTTCATCAAGCTTTCCAATAGGATGTACAAAGCTGGCTTGTTAACTGTCTATTTGTAGAAATGCCTTAGGTGACCATTTTTAACTTAGTGCCTGCTATAAGACATTATAAATTCTCTGCTTTTGTACAGTACCAATCTCATGAAGCCAGTAAGAAATTTAAATTAACTTTTTTTTTAAATGTTTTGAAAGTGTTTATTCTCAGCTGTGTTTACTTTGGTTTGTTGGTTTTTTTAACAGTCTCGTATTGTTTCCATTTTCACTGCCAATTTACACATTTAAAATGTTCAGTAGAAAGTCATCCCAGGCAAACTCGCAACACTTATCCCATTTTTAAAACTTTTTCAACCATACCAGCTATTCTGTTTTATTGATGTCAGTGGTAGAATTGCCACTTTTACCTTTTAATATATTTTACTATTTGCAAATAATCCATTTAAAATATGTATCACAAGGATTCCTGAGATTTGGGAAAAAAATTCTCCAGTCTGTTCCCAACCAAATCCTCTTCCCAAATGGTGACGCATCTGACCTGTTCTATAATGACAAATCTAAATTTTAAAAATAAATATAGAATTCAGTTTTTTCTGAAAACTTGTGTGTGTATATATAGAAGTCCATATATACACATGTACATATATATAGCATTTTGACTTGTATTGAAGTCATTATAAAAGTTGTTAAGAATTTTGCCATTTTCTGGCTTAAATTTTGGTGACCTGTTATGGATAACAGAAGAAAAAAAATTTAGTGTTATTCTCTAAAATTAGGGCCGAACAGAATTTCGACAGAGAATCTCTGCTTGCCTAAATGACAGATGTTTCAAGTTGAATTTGAAACTGTTGTTGTGCTTTCATGACTCTGGTATAGGGAAACAGGCAAAATTAATGGCTGATCTTGAAATATAAAAGTGTTGTAATGTAGTAATGCAAATATTTTGTCGCAGTTTTTGTTTTAATTCTTAACTTGCTTTTTTTTGTGTGTGTGTTTTTTTTTTCTCTTTAGTAGCATAGAAAGAGTACTGCATAGGAACCTTCCAGTAGTGTGTTCACATTTGTAGGCGTCAGTCTTCTCCCCGCTGCCACCGCCAAAGGGTGGATCAAGTCCAGCCAGAAAGTGTGTACCTATTTTCAGTTCAAAACTAGTGTGCAGTCAGAAAGTGAATGTAAATTTGCAACTACCAGCTTGTTTTGGTTTGTTTTGTTTTGTTTTTATTGGAGTGATCTTTTCAGTTGTGTTACATGGTGTGTTATGTCCTCCTAAGCAACAAGTTAGATGTTAATCACACTTTCTACACCTGGGTACTTGGTTAGGGACTTTTTGCCCATTGCCAAGATTTAAAGACAGGACTCTTAGGAGTGAAGTAAAAGCATATTGCTTACACCACTTTTTACCTAATGCAATATATTCTATTCCCCAACCCCTAATAACCAAAAGAGGAAAAAAAAAAAAACCTAAAAAAACAACCAGCCCTGTGATGCATAAAAGCAAACTAGATTTGCTGTAATTCAACAATAACTTTATTTTCCTTGTCATTTTTGTACAAGGAATTAAAAAATGGAAATTGAGTACATTAGTAT
The DNA here is from genome assembly GCF_963662255.1 of Cinclus cinclus. Lineage (NCBI taxonomy): Eukaryota > Metazoa > Chordata > Aves > Passeriformes > Cinclidae > Cinclus > Cinclus cinclus. The sequence goes on along the minus strand of NC_085046.1, from coordinate 113,726,864 downwards.
CTCAAACAATAATGAGGATTCATACAAGGTTTTAAGTGGTTAAACTAAATATACTTCACAGAAACAAAAGTTGCTCCCATTTAAGGAGCTCATGCTCCAGATGTTTTATCAGTAGCTCCTACTGTTTTTTTTAATGCTAGGAGCAATATGCAGGTGTAGTTTTACTATTTTATACATATGTGTATTTAAATTTTATTACTGAAAAATAACATTTTTATAAATGTGTTTGTGTTCCAAAGGCATTAAAATAAGGATGTATTAATAAGGAAAATACCTTTTGAAATTCTGCAAACTACTCCTAGATTTTGGGTTTAGGAGCACGTTATCTCAAAGTGGGCGTTTAGCTCTGCTTCACGACTGCTTCCTCTGGTTTCTGTGAAACAGATTGCTCGCTTGCTTACATCTTTAGTTGAATGATTTGTTCAATATTGCTTTTTTTCCATTCACCTTTCTAAAGGAAAGAAAAACACAGATGAACAGAGCACAAGCTGAATGCAACCGAATGTAACTCTAGTTTATATGAACAACCGTAACGCATCTAAGAAAAACTTGGGCTTATTCTCAATCCTTTTAATCTGAGATGAAGATAAATGGACTTAATTCCTCCAGTGGGTTATGTCCCACGTGGAGCCGAGCATCTGCGACTCTCCCTGCAGCAGAGGAAAGCTGCGAGTGCTTGGCATCCTGCAGCTGGCACAGCAGTGTGGCTGGGCAGCGCTGCCCTCCCTGGGCAGCCTCTGGCACACAAATTTCCAGTCTGGAGCCACTTGTTACCGGCCCCAGCTGCCAAAAGACTTCATAAAAACAAAACCCACAGACACTTTGCCAACACCCGTTTCTTAGTGCGTAGCCAGAATCCTTACTACTTTGTTCGTGCCTTAGCTTCCTGAAAAGGGATTGACATTTCACTTGGAGTTAGATGTACATTTCACTTGAGAAACAGAGACCTCAGACAAGATATTGAACCTCATTCAGTCAGGGTTTCAGTGGGTGGCTGCACCCAGAGTGTTTGCAGCTGAACTAGGATGTAGGGTAACATGGAAGCAGACTGACCCTTTAAGCAATACCAACACCACCAGAGTGCTTTTGAGCATCGCTTAGGCAGAGTCAATGTTGGCCACTACTAAACCATCAGTTTTTAAACCCCATTTTCTTGATTTCCCATGGATTCTTGGTGGGAGGGGGGAGGGCTGGCTGATCATGCACCACTCTTTGTGCAACTTCTAAACTTCTAGTAAGGTTGTTTTGTTGTTGGTGTTTTTTTGTTTGTTTTTTTTTTTTAATATATATATTTTTGTGTACTTGTTGCTTGTGCTTTATTTAGTAGTAAATTGTGGAATAGAGTGATTTATTGTTAATTTGGCAGTAGCGGTTTTTAAAAACCATATACTGACTGAAATATGAGCCAGAGCTGATTGCTTTATTAAGCTAATAATGAATGTTAAGAGTACATATTTTCAGGATCATTTGCCTAGTGAGCTAAACTTGTATTATAGGCCAATATTTTTTAAAATAAAGCTTGGTCAACCTCTATGTTACACATATTACAAGATATAGCACTTTCAAAAAGAAAACCTAAACCTTTTAAGAAAATTTCTTACAGGTTATGCTTTTTATTATAAAACCTTTTATTATAATTTGTTTCAAGTGCCATTAGATTACATATATGTAGGCCTTTGGTATAATGCTTTGTGTACAAAATGGTAGACATTGTAATTTTAAACAGGTACATTTTTACAGTGTTTTCTTATCAATTTGCTATATTGCACAGAACCAGTGTGTCTTTCTTAAGGGTTTTACAATGGTTTTTACTAGGTTTACATGTTTCAAACTACACTGTCTTCTACTGCCATTTTGAATACCAGTCAAAAACAATTAGGAGTTCGTCCTCACCATTTGCAAACTGTGTCTTGATGGTAAACTTTGTCAAAAATATTTAACATGCAGTATTTGATACAGATTTTTTTAAATCATATCCTATCATCGCTATGCTGCTCTCTGAAGTTAACTTTGGGCTGATCCTGCATCCATAAATGCTATGGGGATCCTGCATCCTTTGTTATGTCTGTCTCATACACTGGTTTAGCAGCTTCTCCTGTATTCTTCTCAGTCTATAGATAAGCCTCTGAAATATATGTACTTATCTGGTATGTAGTAAACCATTATAGGCTTAGCTGCCCATCCTGCTTCCCCTCAGTGTACAGTTTAAACCACAGCTTACTTAGCATCATGCTCAACTTACAAGTAATGCCACAGTAGTTCAAAATGTATTTGGGTACTCCCAAAGCTTTTATGCAATAAGGGTGTCTTACTTTTGTTGGAAGGCAGTGTCTTTTGATAACAGTTATCTAGCCCTGGAAGTGACACAGAACTATTGCTAATCATATGTAAACACTTTTCAGTATAAGCTTCAGTGGTACAGTTGAACCAGAGTGAATGTTTATCTCCTCAGAAACACTCCTGCAATATTGTTATATTGGATCATGCTGCTAATGTAACTTGGGATACAACTCCTGTCATGGTGCTACAAACCTCCCTGTCTCATTCAGATGTATTTTTACCCATAGAAAAAAAGGACTATACTAGACCTATAGTTGTATGATATATTTTTATACTGTGACTTAATTTGTCATTAATGAACTTTGTGCAACACCACAATGTATTCATATGCACTTGCAAAAGTAAACTTTTGGACATGCAAATTTAAACGCTGACAAGCCCAGCTCTTGTTCACGAAAATAGGGGACTGCTAGTTAGTGTTAAATGTGGGCTTTTTATATGGTGTGGAGTGAAGAACATACTATATGTTACTAAAAGCCTTAGACAAAAACTGGGAAGAGTATATTGGTGAATGATGTCACACCCAAACCTGACTCGGATTGCTGAAATTATATTTTTAGCTAGTGGAAAAATTGTTCGGACTTGTATGCTAAAATGTTTTTAATGATAAATTTTTGAGTCGAAAAAAATAGAGAAAAAAAAAAGAACACGGAAAACCCTGCATTCCAGACTGAATTTGTATATGTTTCTTGCATTTAAAATTCGCTATCCTGTGATATGGGAAATTGAGTTGCTTATCATGTATATGTACTTTAAAATGTATTCACAAACTACTGTTGTATTTGTATAAAATATAGACAAAAAGATTGCATATATATTTTTGTGTATAAGCTCTGTAAAATAGCAATCACGTTATGAAGCTGCAGCAGAACTTCATTTTAAACATTCACATCCAAAGAAACAGACTATTTATTGTCCACATACCCTGATTATAAAATATACCTTGCTGCTATTAAACAATAGTGCTGCAGCTTCTTGTGGCCTACAGTGTTATGTTTGCTGTACAAAAATATGTGAACTCCACAAAATATATCAATAAAATTACAGAATGGTTTTAGTTAATGAATAACTTATGCCTGGCATTTCAATAGATAATCTCAATCTGCATGTTTGGGATTGCAAAAAAGTAGTTACAGAGTACATCCAGTTTTGCTGGGTGTAGTTTGCAAAGGCGTAACTGTCTTTATAAGTTATGACTGGTAAAATGTCAGTTTTCCAGAAACTCTTAAGGCATAAATATCTGTGTTTCAAGATTTCACCAACGAGCAAATGGGATGATGCGACTGTGTCTGTGACAAGACAGGTCTGAACTGAAGGAAGCAATTGAGTTTGTCATCAAATTGCACTTTGAAACACTGTGAGACACTTGGCAGGTAAGTATGGGGTGTCCACAGTGGGATCCTTCCTTTGGGACACATAAGTGAGTGATTCCCCATCATTTCAGATTAATGCAAGTCTCATACATTGTTTCTTGTAGTTTGCAGGACAAACTTTAAGGGTGTGGCATGTGCTAGACACAGTATGTGGCATGTCTCTCTTCTCTGAGGAGAAACTCAGTTGCTTTGGTCCCAGAGATGTCCGCCTGGCTGTGGCACTGACTTCTGAAGAAGCCAGCCTAATGCTTGGGGAATAGGTGCCTTGCAGCCAGACAAGCAGCCTGCCTGCACACAACTGCAGAAGGTTACCTCTGCTCATTCCACGCAGGTGATCCCTACCATAGCCTGTTTCCCAGGAAAGTAAAAGACAAGCGTTTCACATTTCATTGCTTTTTGGAATGTGTTTTATTAACATCTTTAGCACTACCTGTGTTTCCCTGCTTTTGAGTTCCTCTCTTTTCCAAATCTTGGCTTTTTAGCTTCCTTGCTGTAACCCAGTTAGAGAGAAACGTTTGTTAGAGAGAGTTGTTGGCTTTTGCCTTCTCCACATGCAGACACCTTTCTTTTCTTGTGATCCCCACCCCATTCCTCTGAGCTGACTTACCACTTCTGTGCCACAGGTTTCCAACTTGTTTGAGAGGGTTGGCCTTGTTATATCGAGAGTCAAAAGCTCAACACATGTTCTATGATATGAAATACTCTGCAAAACAATTTATAACCACCCACAAACACACACCCCACACATACCCCCTCGAGAGAAAACCACCCCATTCATTGTGTTGCTGTCCTAGCTGGTCTCACCCACTGTTACTGGTTTATCATGTCCTCCTTCCAAGCAGATAGCCTCTAGAAATCCCATCAGCCTCTGCAATAATTGGAGTGGGATTACACAGATGACATCTGTGTGTTACACATAGATCTCTCAGTGCAGTTCCTTGTTAAATTAAGAGCCACAGACATCTTCCCTTCTCTCTCTCCTGTAACCACCTCTTTCCAAAACATGCATAAGAAAATACAGAGGAACGGTTCTGTAGTATCCCCTATACCTGGTCTCTCTGTCCTCCAGGAGTGGAAGAGGAAGGCTGTTCTGGTTTTTCCCTTTTCCCTGGTTCTTCACACCTTCTTTTCCTTTCCACGTACGAGCATGCCTTAGGATGAAAAAATGTTTTTTGACAGAGAAATCCAGAACTCATGCAGAGCTACTGCTGAATGAGCAAGAACTGATCAGCTATGTGCTGTTGGTTTCCCTGCTTTGCAAATCAAAACATTCTATAAAATCAGATAGAAATTAAGTTTTCCAAAGTGGGAGCTGCCATAGCTCATACAGCAAGGACTGGTGATCACAAACAGGCAGCAAATGGGACAGCAAGATAAACTCTGCTACAAAGTTTAGTCTGTATTTAATAGTTTGAGAGGTATATTGGAAGATTAACTGGTGCTTATCAGTGTGAGCTGGGGCCTTTAGCAAATAAACAGCAACACTGTATTTGTGTTTTGAACATGAGATAATGGTGTTGAAAATGACAGACCCCAGCAGTAGTATGATGTTTCAAGTTCCTGCTTATGTGCTATATCCCAGTGTAACCGCTTGCCTGGTACTTTTATTTTTCTATAAATTTATTTATTTATTTATTGTAGTGGTCTGCATGTCCTCAAGTAACGAACATTTTCACAGAAATAAGTATTTGTAAAAAATATAATGAACAATTCTGTTCTTCATTGTCATTGTCATCACTCAGCCTTGTCTCATTTGGGGGTATTTCTATCACAAGATCACCAGCTATATAGCTAGTTTGCCTCAGAGGGGACCAAAGGAAGAGACATCAGCTGTCAGCTGAGCATTCTGAAAACAGTCCTGGGGTAATGCCTGCTGTGGCTGAGCTGGAAATCATTTGAATTGATCCCTAAATACTTTACCCATGGGGCTGATTCTCACTGTTGCACTGAACTGCCACGTACAAAGAAGAATGGTTCAGTGTCACTTTCATATGTCAGATCTCTGCTTGATGTGTGTTAAGTAGTGCAGAAAACCTCAAGAGTTACAGTTTCTAAAAATCAGTATATTGCTTAAACTCTGGTGAATGTTTGTGTGCACATGTATGTATGCATGCATGTATGCATGGGAAAGTAATCCAAGCTGGAAAAGTTGATAAATTAGTTTGGGTTTTTTTACATTTCAGTTTCTTCCAAAATGTTTAAAGTGTTTGTGTTTTATAAGTCCAAAATGAATCATATTGTTTGTTAAGGTATCCCCAAGTTAACACAGTGCATGCAGGCAAGCTGGAAGAGCTTCTTCAATTACTTGATTAATCTATGAGAGACAGCAGTTTATCTAAAGGGTGCACAGACTCCAGTGAGGAAGGTGTTTGTCAGCTGTCCCTGTGTAGTCCGAGATACAGTTTCAGCAGAACAGTTCTGTAGGCTGTGCCTCTGAAATTTGGCTTGACTTCTGGTTTTGTGTTAAATGTTACACACATGGTCGTGGGTAAATCCTTAAATTTCCTTCACAAGTGCGTACGTTGAAAATAAAAATAAAATAAAGGCTTTGTGTGGTTTAGGGGCATGCAATAAGTGAACAACATCTGAGCTGTAACATAAGACTATCAAATATCAAGCATTCATGACAAATAAACACAGACTAAAGTCCCAAACATTCTGAAGTCTCACCTGAAGATTGTCCTGTTTTATTTTGTCAGTGTTTGACTCCTTACACCAATGAAGTATTACAGGGCTGCCCCATACTTTATATGCTCTGTTCAGCTTGGGCTGAAGTCAGCAGTGTTTTTACAAGAAGCTTCTGCTTACACACTGAAAGCCTTGCAGTAATGTACTTGAATTGTATGACCCAATTTAATGTTAGTCTTAAAACACTTCAACTTCAGGCAGCCTCTGAGAATTTGCTGTGCTCCACCAGGGTACCCAGGCTGTCACTTCAGAGCCACCAAATTTAGCTGATTCTCTTGCCTCTTCTTCTCTACAGCTCTCCAAAGAGGTGGTGTTTGCAGGAAGCCACTACATTTGCTAGGGCAGTGTATTTAATATACATCACAGAGCTGGGTGTGATCTGTGTTAATGGGATTGTGCAAGCCGCAGGGCGAGACTCACCCCTTGGTGTTTCAGTCTAGGCATCAGCATTGAATCCATGTACCTAGCAAAGCAGCAGCCTCCCAACACTAGACTTAGCACTAACATTGTCCCCCTGGGTCCTTTGCTGTGTGTGATTAATTTTTCTCATTAAGCATTGAAACTGTTTCCTTGTCTTAAAGCTACAAGTCTTAAATGACCCAGCAGAGTCAGCTTTGCTCCAGGGGCAAGACTGCAAAACCAGTCTTGGACAATTTGGCTGAAAATACTGTATAAGGTGCCTGCCATGTGACAGCAGTCGACCTGCCAGGGTAGGCATCCATCTTTACATGGCCAGAAAATACTGCTGTGGGTGAGAGCCTGTAGTTTACATTTTATTGTCTTTATCCCCAAATCTGGATTCTTTTAGCTTGTCACAAGGTGCTTTTTTGAAATTGTGGTATTAATCTACAGCAGCAGGTCTCAGAATTTTATCCCTGGTCCGCCTTGAGACCCCTGTGAATTAACTGTGAAACCTCACCTGCCTTTCCAGTGCCTCAAGTTAAAACCTCAGTGTGTTCAGGTAAGGAGAGCCTTTGCTTCATGCTCTTGAACACATGGAGACATGGAGTAACCTTAGTGTGAAGGAAAAAAAAGCATCAAACAGCTGTTTGGCACTGTGTGTTTGAAACTTGGTCTTATTATTTATAAACTAGGGTTTAACCTTTTATAATGTTTATTATTATTATGTCTCAGCAGTGAAACAGCATCACAGTTCTTGCCGATGTATTTTTTCCTTGCATTTGGGTTTACCTTTCACTCCTTTAATGAAAACTTGCTTATATTTGTGGTTCCAGGGTGTCATCTGTCCCACCAAAACAGTCCGACTCTGAAACATGAACTGGATTATTTCCTGGCTTGTTCTTGTAGGGGAAAAAAAAAAAGGAAAAACAAAAAGAAAAAAAAAAGTTTATCAGTAGCCTATCTTCAGAGCAAGCCTCTGTAGGGACTAACTCTAGACAATGCTATCACTTACACCTGTGCAATTGATCATATCAGAATTCCTTTCAGGCAACTCTGAATATCATTTGAGGTCTATGAGGTGTGACCAGAAGCAACACTTGGACTGTGAAACTCTGTGCATGAGGAGAATGTAGGTTCAGCATCCAATCCTAAACTGGGATTAGAGGGACTAACAGTAAAAGAGAAAAAGGAAAACTCCCGGTTTCAAGCAGAGAAGAAAACCTCTCAGAAGGCAAGGGAACTGTCCTGCTTTGAGTAGGACTGTAATTTAAGTACTGAAGAGCTACATTTGGCTCCTTTAGCAAGGTTACAAAGTAACCTAGTAGAAACACAATGTGTTGAAACACAATATCTCTCTATTGTTAAGGCAGTTTTCAGAAGCCTCTGGATAGCCAAGCCTTCAAGGGATTGTTACATGGCACAACCACCAAACGTACAAAGAAATAATCATTTAAGAGAAGTATATAACTATACACTCCTAAACTCTCTGACGTTCCAATCCCCAGCCCTGTCCTTCTCCTGTTTTAGACAAAAGTGGCTATTAACCACAAGAGCGATGTACCTTGATGAAAACAAAACTGGTGTTTGGTACGTGCCCTGTGCTGTGCTTGGTTATATCCATGCCAGCCCTTTAAGGGGCTGTCCAGTGACCAAACAAACAGCAGTAGTAACTAAGAACAACGGCAAACAAAGGGTTCCTATATTCCTGATATGCAAGTGAAATATGAATGGGGGAACTGAGCAAGATTCTGTACTCCTTCTCATCCAGGAGCACAGACTAGGTTGGGCAGCTGGTGCAGCGTTGGATGCACAGGTATGTTTTACCTGCAGAAATACAACACACAAGCTTGGAACAAACCCATTGCTGCTGCAGTTTATTATAGCTGTGACACATTGCAGCCCACAGGACACAGGCTGTGCGCTTCCCCTCCTGTCATTTGGAAAAGTTGCATTCTGTACTGATGGCTTCTGGCTCCTAGTTTCCTTTTCCCTCATGGAAAAAGCAGTGCAATGAGAACAGTGTGGTTGGAGGCTGGTGAGGGTTGTCCTGGGGAAGGGTGGCCAGGAGGGAAGGGGCAGCATGCCCCCAGCAGCCCTGCTCCCCTCTGCAGGTGGCTCCCCAGCCACCCCAGGAGCAGCCTGGGCAGCAATGCCAGAGCTATACAGGGCTGTGAAGCTTGGCACGGACATCCTACAGCAGTTGTGGCTCCTGGGAAGTCACTGGGCCAAATCACCAATGGATTACAGGAAAACAATGTTCATGAAGAACAAAAGCCTGCTTGCGTTTAAATCAGATTTAATCATGTTCACATTGAAAGACTCTGGATATTCCCTTGCTTTGGTCCTCAGCTGTAAGAATGAGGCAGGACAGTAAGTTACACTGAGGCACTTTACATCCCAAAGGATGCCCCTCTTCCTGTTCAAAAATTCAGTATTCCCCAAGAACATTACAACAGTGTCTACCACAGCAGGGCAAAACAGAAAGATTTCTGACAGAAAAGGGTAACAAGAAAATTACCTGAAACAGTAGCAAAAGGACAACTGACAGATGTGGACATGGAGTTTGGAAATAATAATGTGGAAGGTGTGATATATCCTTTCAAATTATTTCAATCAAAGAAATTTGAAAACAGCCCTAATCCTGTCTATTAAAAAAAAATACTTTCTTGCTGTTTTATAGCATTCACAATCATCAGATAGGCTGCTATAGTTGTTGGCTTAACAGGTCTATGCTCAGTCTTTTCATCCACACATCCTTCTACCTGTGCCTCCCTACACCCAACTTTCCCTCTGAACTTCACTGCCTGCCACCATAACCTGGTGAAAACAGGCTTGAAGAATTCAGGAAATAAATGTCTTTCTAGTGCTTTTATATGCTACGTTGCACAGAAGCCCACTGAAGAACTGGAGCCATACTAGCACTCAGAAAACAGGCATAAAAAGATTTTCTCTCTCATGTAGCTTCATCCACTTTCTGCAGCTTCTCATTTCCATCACAACTCAGCTGCCCAGAAGACATTCTCTTCAAAGATTGGAAAGCAAGACTTCTACATACAAGCTTAACATCCCTAGTGCTGCTCAAGAAAGGAAAGTTAATACCTGTTGTCTCCATGGCTTATTTCACTGCGCATTTGAAACTACACTAAAGATCCTCTGGTCCTCCCCCACCCCCAAAACATCACTGTGTAATTGATGATGAGCCAGAGAAATGCCCCGAAGCAGGGGTAGCAATAGGGTACTACTTGGCTGGTTCATGTTGTGCAATGGAAAGCTCACGGGGTGTGGTAGCACCTGAGGGTCCAGGGGCCCCTTGCACTGCCAGGGTCCCTTCTGGGAGGGGCCAGGAAAGAGCAGCCTTGTGTTGTCAGTCAGCCCCGTCTGCAGGAATTGTCCCACCCACGGCCCTTGCGAGGTCTCTTGGCATCCCTTAGTCTTTCCGCTCTCACTTGTCAACAAGTCCGATTAGCACCTATTTATTCATTTATCTTCCCCAGCCTGTCTGTTTCACACTGCCAGATGAGAACCCAGATTCTCCATTCCCGTTCATCTGTGGTCCAAGTTTGCTTCCCTGTGAATTGCTACGGCAAATTTCTCCTGATTGTCCTAAATCTCAGTACTGGGGAAGATCTCCATCACTGATTCACTGAGAAGTGATGTCTTTGAGACTCTCTGGTCGAGCTGACCTAGAGTTCAGGGAGGGTCAGAAGATGACTTTGGGACATCAGGTTTGTGTGTTAAAGTGAACTACTGAACCCATCTCAAGGTGGAGAACACTCCACTTCTGCTTGCACATGGTCTGGATACCCTTGAAACCCGCCTCAGCAGCCTGTGCTGCGTTTCACTCATCCAGAGGGGAGAAAAAAAAAAAAAAAAAAAAGAGAGAGAGAGAGAGAAAACATCAGTAGACCCCTGCAGGAACTGTCTGCAGAGTCGGTGCTGCCCAGAGATAAACCCTGGAGAAAGAGGCACTGTCAATCTGAAGCCCCTTGGCAGAATCTGTACTGAAAAATCTGACATCCAGAGGAAGGTTCTGAAGAGTAAGGAGGCAGTAAATGGCTTACAAGTTTTCAAATATATTTGTCAACATGTACAGAAAGATATTGGACTATTAAAAAATCCTTAACTGTATAGGTCCCTTAAGGGTGCTCTGCTATCTGGGCAGTACATCAGGTACCAAACACTATGGCAGTTTGCATGAGCACTGTAAATATGTGAAAGGGTCAAAATTCAAAAAAGCCCTTTAAAAACCACATGGACCACTAACACAAAATTATGTTTCTTTGATTTCTACCAGAACAGCTCTGTAAATTCAGCAATAATTTTTCTAAGAAGGATCCAGAAATAAAATACACACCTGTAATACTGCTAAAATGGAGTGTGATGGGAAGATGACCAAATACTTATGCATAATTCTAGTTACTGTATCCAAAGGATGGTACAGAACAATGATTTGTCTTTATGCTGCTGTTAGGGTTGTGATCATGCATAGACAAAGCTGAGCATCCAAACCAGTTCCCTTGTCCCAGTCATGTTGAAGTGGTAGGTCTCTACAAACACACTTTTGTATTTATGCCTGCCATAGCATCATCAAATGCTAGCACTCACCACTTCAGCTGCTTCCACTGACAAAGACTTTGAGCTGTTTAATGCACCTGATGCTGATCATTTCTGCCTGGAGCCATGGTGAAATGCATTCACCAGTCACTGCTTTATTTACTCCTGGGGCATTTTGCTAGAGGCATTCAGTGGGCAGAACATATTTCTTTTTCTTTTGAGATTATAAATTATATGAAATAATTATGAGTTAATAATTTTTTAGCTTTAGATCCATTTGTCTTGACCTTCTAGAGGTTTGCTTCAGGGCTGGAGAAGAATGTTTCCAGGTGAACCTGATTTGGTTCTAACAGTTTTGACAGATGCAGTTCATTTGGGGGAAGGAGGGAAAGCGGTGAGGGGAGGATAAAAGGCTTTGGAAACCAGTTTAGAGTTCTTTCTGTCAGAAAAGCTTTCTGGTCTTCTGTCTTAGTAACTGCCTGTTGTTTTCTCCTTCATATTATGCCATCACCTATTCCTCTTAATTGTTTTCTTTCCTTTGAGTATTCCCCCTCGACAGATTTGCGCCCCTGTAGCAGCCCTTTAGTTATCTCTGGCAAAGACAGCAAAACCTTTCTGGGGGGAGCTTCTTCAGGCAGGACTCGTCGCTTGCCTCCACGCCTGTCCTGGTGCTCTATTGACTGGGAGCAGCTCTGCCTCCTGCAGCCCCTAGGATCTGGGGGTTTTGGCTCTGTCTACAAAGCCACCTACCATGGTGCAACAGTGGCTGTGAAGCAGGTGAAAAAGAGCAGCAAAAACCGTCTGGCATCGCGGCAGAGCTTCTGGGCTGAGCTGAACGTGGCCCAGCTCCAGCACGATAATGTGGTACGTGTGGTGGCTGCCAGCACGTGTGCCCCGGCCAGTGAGAACAGCCTAGGCACCATCATCATGGAGTATGTGGGTAGCATCACTCTGCACCATGTAATTTATGGCACTGGGGATGCGTGGAGGCAGGGGGAGGACAATGAAGGAGGATGTGGAAGGAAGGCCCTGAGCGTGGAAGGGACTGTGTGCTATTCTTGTGACATCATGACAGGCTTAGCCTTTCTGCACTCACAGGACATTGTGCACTTGGACCTGAAGCCTGCAAATGTTTTCATCACTGAGCAGGGAGTGTGTAAGATTGGAGACTTTGGGTGCTCCCAGAAGCTGGAGAAGGGCTTGTCCCAGAGCACCTATGTTTGCCAGCAGGGGGGCACATACACTCACCGTGCCCCTGAGCTCCTAAGGGGGGAGAGGGCCACTGCCAAAGCAGACATCTACTCGTTTGCCATCACCCTCTGGCAGATGGTCATGCAGGAGCAGCCGTACCTGGGTGAGCGGCAGTATGTGCTCTACGCCGTGGTCGCCTACAACTTGCGCCCTTCGCTGGCCACCGAGGTGTTCCACGAGTCACCAGTGGGCCAGACCCTGCAGAGTATCATCAGCTGCTGCTGGAAGGCCAGTGTAGAGGAGCGTCCAAGTGCAGACCAGCTGCTTCCTAGCCTCAGGGCCCTCAAGCAGAGCTTCTAGGAAAACTCAGGACTCTTTATATTCCTTTTGTCGACTTTTCTTTCCCTATACCCTTCTTCTGAACATAATTAATTTAGCCCCTATGTTATCTAAAGACTTTGCTGTTTTTTTTATGCTTGGGGGAAAAAAAAAAAGAACCCAAACTGTTTGAAAAAAAATTAAAATAGAGATTTAATGAAACTGTGGGGTTTTACCCTGGAAGGGGATAGAGGCAAAGATGTTGGCAGACATGACTTTTTCTGGTTGGTGTGTTGTGTGCTGCCTTGCTCACTAGGAAATGTGATATGCAGGAAAAAATGGTGGCTGTAAGTGAAGTAAAAATAAGGGTCTGCTTTTGGAAGGTTCTTTATATATATAACCTTTTGGTGTTTTTAAAATCTCAAATATGAGTAGTTTTTGACACCAGCTAGGGTAGTGCATTTGAGCTTTTCCTCTTCCTTTACCAAGGAATGAGTATGTATCACAAATCAATGAATGCAGAAAAATAAATACAGAGTGTCAGTGGTCTATTGAACTTATTCTTAGATGCACGTAATTTCAGTAAGAATACGATGCTTCTGATATGGAAATGTGAACTACTCACGTACTCCTTGATACAAAGAACCTTTTTGTCAGTTTAAGGCTACTAAGACTTAAGAAGATGCATTAAGAACCTGTCCTTTTTATAAGATTTCCCTGCTACCAGGCGTGTTAGTAGTAACTTGCTAGTTGGAACACTGTAAACTTTGAAGTATTAGTAGACTTTGTGTAGAACAGAGCTTTTAAAAAGGGGGGGGTGGAGGGGGGAAGAATAGTCAAGTGAGGATAATTTTGCTTTATAAAGCATGGCTCAGCATTGGACAAGATACTGGAAGTACATAAAAGAAGTTTGCTTACAGCACTAATAATGTTCCTGTGCTGGTGCTCAAAGCATACACTATTGAACTATCCTCTGCACTGCTTATGTCTTATCTGCTATCTTTGCTAATCTGGTTGTAGTGTGTCTGGGAAAGGAAGTGCTGTAGGCAATGCTGAAGACAAAAACCTCTGATCCCTGACTTATCAGAACTGATAATTGTATATCTGAATCCTTATCTGGAGCTGCCTGCTGTAGCTGATATTGCCATTCTGCTCAAAGCCTCTGCTTCTTTTTAAGACAGGAGGGAGAGTGATGTTTCAGTCAAATTGTTTTTTCTTCTTTACCCTTCCTCCCCCTTGCTTCCATTCTGGAAAAAAAAAAATCCTAAAGGAATTGAGCCAGTTTCCGGATTTCTGACACACATCTGTTCGTAGCCCTGTGAAATCCTGGAAATGAGCAACTATGTGAATTTGAGATGATTCTGTAGGTCTTTATGGTATTTGGGTTGGTAATTGAAATTAATGGTTTATAAAGCATATCTAAGCTTAACTATTTCTTGGTCTTCTGTCCCCCTTAAGTGGAAATAGAAAATGCTGGCTGGAATATAAAACACTGAAGTAAATTCTGGAAAAAGTTTCCATTGTTTCTCTGTCAAAATAATTATGCTATAGAACCAGAACTTTTTTTTTGTGGATGTTGTATAGCTTATTTAATAAATAGGTTGTTTTATAGATGTTATCATAATAAGCCAGTTACCTTTTGAAATTATTAGCTGAGGGCATGCAAGATAAAATTTTAGATAAAGCCATTGACATGCCTCACCTTAACATCAAGCCTTAAATAAAAGTTTCTGCAGCTTTCAAAAAAATAAAAAATGGAATTAAATTTTCAGTAGTTCCTAAATGTTTGTATTGTATTTATTTTGCCAGTCTAGGAAGCTTGCTGCTTATACTGCAAGAAACATGTGATTTTTTTGCTTAATGATACTTTAGCATCAACAAGTGCTACTTGAGCCTCTGTGAAAAATCAAGCACCCTTCAAATCCTCTGTTGTACTTGACAGAAGGATACTGAATGGCCAAGATCTACTCTTGAAGTATAATCAGCTCTGCATATGTTTCTGTCAATTTTATGGGGTTCTCTTTTGATAGTGTGAGAGAGAACTCTGCACAGCACTCAAGATGTAGGTACACCATACTTTGCTGTTATAATGACGGTCTCTTTTTTATTAACTTCAAAGGTTTGTTTTGTTTTTTGATTGCTAATGAGCTCTGAGTTAATACTAATCAAGAAATGTCTCAAGCCTAACAGCTCAGAATCCTTGGTTCTATGTGATGACAATTTTGCCTGTTCACCTCACTTTACACTAATATACCTTGAGTTTCTTTCTAACAGTTTGTACTTGGCCCTCGTATTTAAATAACTCCACCATCAGCAAATTTGTTTATCTTCTGGGTCCCCTTCTTGCACTCCATTTGTGGATGTGCTGGGGAGCAGAGGATCCCCTGAAACACCAGTGGGTACTTTCTCCTGCTGAGAGAACAGTTTTACCTGCCCCCGCCCCCACCCGGTGCCTATCTTTTTGCTTATCCAGCCTCAGGTTTTCTCTCCTAAATGTGGCTGTTTAGTACCTTTCAGACATTTGCAGTGAAGGATTTTTTCAAATACCTTTGGAAACCCTTAGGGAATATATCAGTCAGAGTCTTATCAACATGCTGTCAGTGCTCCTAAAGAGTTCCAATACAATCCAACACAACTGTGAAGTGCAGTTCTTCCAATGAAAGCAATATTGGCTCCTTCTAAACAAATCATGTCCATGTATCTGTTATTTCTGTTAATATGGAATCTGCTAATGTGTCTTGTACAGATGTCACTCATGTAATCAGGAAATATATTTTTTAAGAAAATTTCCCAGGATAGGATCCTGGAGAGAAAGGCAAACAACACCTGATGGATTTTCAAGGATTGCCTTTTCCAAGCTCAAGACTGGTCCATCCCCATGAGCAGGAAATCAGGTAAAGGTGACAGGATGCCTCCAAGGACAAACAAGGAGCTCCTGATTAAACTCAAACATAAATAATAAATATGCAGGAGTTGATAGACCAGTGTGGGGTCTGAAGCAAGGAAGATTTACTAATGGTAAAGACAGATCAGGTTAAGTAAGGAGCCCTGAAACCAACGAGATGTATGGAAGTTCATAGGTACTGATGGGTTGCGTTCACAAATGCTGAGGGAGCTTGCCAATGTCATTGCCAGGCAACTCTTGGCTATCTTTGGAAGGTCATGGTGCTCAGGAGGGAATTCTGAGGTCTGAAAGAAAACAAATATAACTCCTTTCTGCAAGATGGCCAAGAAGGAGGATCTGGAAAATTTAAAGCCAGTCACCTCATCTAAATCCCTGGAAAACTGGTGGAACAAATAACACTGGAAATCACTGGTAAACATATGAAGGACAAAAAGGTGATTGGGAGTAGTAATCAGGGATTTATGAAGAGGAAATCATGCTTAACCAACTTTGCAGCCTTTTGCTATGAGATTGCTGGCTGCTGGAGGGCAGTGGTGGTTGCTCATCTTGAGCTTAGGGGAGGTTTTTAGCACTGTTTGACATTGTATCTTCATAGAGAAACTGATTAAGTACTGGCTGAACACTGGAAACTGAAAATTAGCTGAACTACTGGGCTCAGAGGGTTGTGATCAGTGACATGAAGTCCAGTGGGAGACCAGTCATTAGTGGTGTACCCCAGAGATTGGCACTGGGCTCAGTGCAGGCTAATATCTCCACTGAAGGCTTGAATGATGGGATGGATCACCCTCTGCAAGTTTGTAGGAGATACAGAATTGGATGGAGCAGTCGATACCTTGGACGGTTGTACTGGCGTTCAGAGACATTACCAAGCTGGAGAAACCTGCTGGTGGCAACCAGTGCAGGAACTGCTGTGTCTGGCACGTGGGGCAGGATAACCCCGAGCACCAGGACGCACCCGGGCCACCCGGCTGGGAAGGAGTTTTGCAGGAAAGAGCTGGAGCTGCGGGCAGACACCAAGTTGAACGTGAGCAAGCAATGCACCCTTGCGGCAAAGGCGGCCAACAGCATCTGGGGTGCACTCCAAAGACTGCTGCCAGCTCCTCCAGAAATTATTCCCCGGTGCTCGCTCAGCCCCGGTGAGACACATCTGGGGCGATGTGATCGCCTTAGGACTCTGCCGGAACAAGAAAGTCACGGATGTACTGGACCAGGAGCTCAGCATTAACTTGATCACAGGATTGGAATCTGCGTGTGAGGAGGAACTGAGAGACGGAACCGTTCAGTCTGGAAAAAGAAGGCTCGGGGGGGATTTTACCAGTTTGTAGAAATACTGATGGGAGGTAGTAAAGATGGAACCCGTGTCTTCTCAGTCCTGCTAAGAGGCAGGGTTAGATGTAATGGACACAAATAGAAGAGTAGGAAACTTCATTTAAATGCAAGAGAAAACATTTTTACTGTGAAAATAGTCAAACACTGGAGCAGGTTGTTCAGAAAGGTTAAGGAATGTTCATCCTTGGACATACTCAGAATCTAACTTGACATGGTACTGAACAAGCTGCTCTAGTTGACCCTGATTTGGAGGGGACTGGACTAGACTGTCTCAAGGTCACTTCTAACCACAGAAGGTCTCCAATTATAATAACATTTATATATGTTTGAATTTCAGGCATCTCCTGAGTTCTCCTACTAAAATCCTTCTAGTTTGAGCCTATTTTATGTTTCCTTCAGGGACAATGTACATGCAAGCGTCACTACATATTTTCCATGGCTTGTTGTCTTGGGGTTGAAACAGGTTAAAAGTTGAAATGCTTCAATGGGGGTATTCCTGATCTTGTTTGGGGGGGGGTGGGTGGGTGGGTGTGTGTGTGTTTGGTTTGTTTTTCTCTTAAAAACCTGATATCAATAGATCTGCCAGAGGGTCTTGGCAGATTTCTTGTTCTTGGTATTCTGAAAACAAAAAAAAAGAAGAATATGGAGTTTATGTTAGTTCCTTGAAGGTTTTTCCCTCTCTCTTTTTATATGTAATCCACCAGATTTTTATCCTTTTTGTTTTCTTCACCTGGACACAGCTTCAGGTTTTAAAAAGATTCTTTCCTGCTTCTAAAGCTGGAATGATCTAATAAGTGTAGCTGCACTTTGCTCTTAGCTTTGTCACACTTGCATACCTCCAAATAAAGTGTTGGTAGAAGGCACATGATGCTAGCAGAGCAGTTGCAGACAATTATGTCAGAACTCTAAGGGGATTCTGTTCATCCAGATTTTTCCCTTTCTATGAACTGGTTTTGTCCTTTATCTCTCCTTCCCCATATATATGTATGCAACATATTTCCAGATGGTTAGCAAGACCTGATTACAAGTTACAAACCTGAAGGGCTATTTGTACCTAGTTTATTTATTCTCTTTGTTTCTGGAACTGGTTGCCAGTAGATTGACCAGCCTAAACAGAAGATTTATTGAAGTGTTGCACAGATTCCGATGATGATGCAGCACCAGTGTAAGTCTGGGAATGGTGGTATTGGAATGTCTTTGACAGCCAGGTATGCTCTATTCAAGGCAGGGGTTATCTGATGCTAAGAACATCAAGTAAGAGTGTGCCTCCTCAAATAAGAATTGCCACACATCTTGACCGTGTTCTGGGGAAGGAACAAAGACTCATTTCTCTCATTTACACTGGTAAATGAAAAAGGTCAGATCTCTCACGTTTTAGTATTAATGGAGTTTCACAGTTTGATACAATCATTTTCCCTGGAAAATCAGCTATTCTGGTGTTTAGTTTAGTTTAGTTTGTTTGTTTACTTGTTTGTTTGGGGTTTTGTTTTTAATAGCAGCAACCAAAGTGGTGTTTCTGGGACCCAGGGATACCATCTCACAATAGCCAGCTTTGCAAGGTGACCTGCTTTTTTTTGTTGCTATTTTACGTTTTCTGTCCCTAAGCAGCACAAGCTGCCTTTTAAACTTCCAGCTCTGCAGCACTGAGAGCTAACTATTCAAAACCGGGTGGGTTAGCTCTTGCCTCATACCAGTCTGGGGTAACCACAGCCTGCATGGAAACTTCAGCTTTTTCTCATTAATCTCTCAGTACCTGGTTGCATTTAGTAATTTTGGAAAGTACGTATAAAGAAGATACTGTAAAGTGCTTGCATTCTCATGGGTAGTAAACAACAGCAGTAGCCCTGGACATATTATTCATATTAGAGTATTTTATTTTGTGCTTTCTTGTTTATACAGACAGTATTGTCTACGAAGGGAAAGCATGAGTTAAAAGTTCCAATTCTGGCCTTTTTTTCTTTTATTTTATAGCAAATGGCATTCACTATCCCAACCTCCCCTGACATGTCTCCTCTTCTTCCACAAATGTGCACATGTGTAAAGCTTGACAGGATGCACTTAGGAGATTTTATGTAATTTTACCTGATTCAAACTGAATCCCCAGATAAGAGTCAATACTAATTGGTGCTGGAATGGTTTTAGGTCAAAATTAATTTTTTCTCATGCCTTACAATGAAAAGCAACTTATACAGGCTATCCTGATCTCTGCAAAGTGCAACAACTATTTTAGCAGTCAAGTGATTACAAGAAAGACAAGAAAAGATGGCTAGAAGCACAGGAACCATGCAATTATAACAAACTGTTTCCAGGAAAAATGAGAAATGTGGAAGAGAAAAAGCATGGAAGCTTATCATTCCATATTAATCTTTAATTACTATAGCTATTACCAAAGGTTTAGTGTCTTTGGATCCCAAGGAGAAATATCAAGAGACATTTAATAGGTTTTAAAAGAAATTATCATAAGATACAATGCTCTTTATTTGGCTTGTTCTGTTGTTTTCTGCTCCTCTTCCTACATTTTTTAAAATTATGCTTTATCTCAACCCAGAAAGAAAGTGATAACATCACTATTTTCAAACAATAAAAATACTACATGACTTGGAAGGGGGCCCATCCTCAATTGAGAAGGTAGAATGGGAAGCATGAAAACATAAGTCTGAAGAAATATGGGTTATTACTGTATTCTGAGGTAAGATATACTACAGCAAAGAAAACAAAAACTGTTTTATACAGTATACCACAAATACTTGTAAACTCAACAGGACTTAAGTGGATGCTTACTATTTGACTCGTGTTATCAATTTTTGCAGTGTTAGCGTCTGTGTACATAATTTCATCTGCTACAACTAAGATGAAAATAGGGACAGGAAATGAATGGTTATTTTTCAAATTAACTGTACATGGAATATTCTACTTTTACTTTGTCCTAGCTATTTATCTGGTGCAAATACCTCCATGCAGTGCTCAAAGAGGCTCTTTCTATGCTTCAGTTAACCCAGCTGCCAAATATTTGTCTGCCTGTCAAAGAAAAGCCTTAAAACCAGTTAAAGAAGGCAAATGGAACAAAAAAGTCTACTGGCATCTATCCCAGTCTGCCAGTAGCTAAGGATGCCATGGGACAATTTGACAGTAGAGGCACTACCATCCACCCCTGGACTTCTCTGAGCATGAGGCTGAGTTTTGCTGTCGACCCAGCCTGAAGTTCAATAGCCCAAGTGTTCAGCAGAGCAGGGAGGTGATTGCATTTGCCTTTGCAGGGCACCTGGGATAATAGGGCAATTCATAACTTAATAAATATTCTACTGCACATGTGCCAGGCTACAAAGAGCAAAGTAGGCTGAAAATTGGAAATGTAAATGTCCAGTTCTTTCTAAGTCACTCCCTCCACAAGGGCAGAAGGAAAACCAGTTTTATTTTCAAGTAATATATTTTTCTTGACCACTTAAAAATGTTGAAAGGGCTTTGATTCAGATATGGCACAAATGAAGCTAGTACCAGAGACAAGTGTAGAAAATCTCTGTGCACCTGAACAGAGATTGTATAAAAGCTGAATGTAAATAAGGGAACTGATAGGCTGGGGAGGCTGGATTTCTTTTAATAGTAGTTAATAGTATATATTACACAATACAGTAAGTTTAGAGAGATATCATGCACCTTTTCCACATCCTTTTTGGTTATCCAACAGTTCCAATAAAATCATTTACAGATAAGACAAAAGCTACATGCAAAAAAATCACTGTACTAGCATGCCAACAGATGAATGTCACAGTGATTTCTCTTTGTTTAGAAAGTAACAGAACCCAGACCTCCCCTAAAACTTCAATCCTGTCAAAACTGTCAATCCTTCTACAGCTTTTGGGAGTGAAATGATTGCTATAAAAAGTTTTCTGATTGAAAGGGGAGAAGTAGGTATTCCT
This sequence comes from Cinclus cinclus, assembly GCF_963662255.1. NCBI lineage: Eukaryota > Metazoa > Chordata > Aves > Passeriformes > Cinclidae > Cinclus > Cinclus cinclus. The sequence goes on along the minus strand of NC_085046.1, from coordinate 113,705,847 downwards.
AAAGTTTAATAAATCATTCCTGCCAACAGCTGACTTTCAGAGGAAACAAATGTAGTTATATTTTTAAAACGTTTTCATGGTTGCATAGTTTGTTTAAAACTTGTTGAATTGCAAACAGCATTTGAAAAAGTGTTGATCATAAAAATCAGCACTACCTGACCGATCCTAGCAAAAGAGCCATTCTCCCAGGGAGACAAGAGAGGGGGCTGGAGGAGGCAAGGAGACAGGGAGAGAGAAGACACCCCAAAATCCAAACGTATTTGCTACAACCTCTTCAATCAGTGAAGCTCTCACTGAAAAATAAGTTTATACAGGCATGTGGCTTTCTGTGCTGTATGCTGGAGATACCTGCCCACTGGACTGTCAGGATCTTGCATGACTTAAACTAAGGTCTTGAATCAGTGCTTAAAATCAGACAAGGCCACTGATTCAGTTCAGAGTGGTCACCTGTTTCCATCAGGTCAAAGCAGTGTCTTGGTCCGCTGAAAGAAGCACAGACTTGCTCTCACTCCCAGCCCCCCAGAACCTCAACTGGTCTTGAAAACTTGTCTGACTTCAAATGCTCTGCTAGCCATTACCAGTTCCCAATGTGCCTGAGAGGGTTTTTTATTTCCTTTTCTTTACGATTGCACTATTACTAATTCTGATTAGTGCTGTATTTAAGTAGGACCAATGACTTAGCAATGTATGCTAGTACACAAGCAATGGTAGGTTTTTCATTGGAAATTTCCTTTATATATGGAAGATTTTAAGAGTAAAAAACTCCATTTTCTGTATCAAGGATACAGACAGCTGCTTTCACCTTCTTTTATCCCTAAGAAAAAATGAGAAATAATTCCTAGGTATTAGCATAAGCATTTGTTCCTGCCAGAACAAAAGGATTGGCTCTTCCTCACACTAGGAACATTTCACAAGAGTGTATGAGAATCAGTTATTCCTCTGAACAGGTAAGAGATTCTTGAAAAGGAAATACACCTGTGGCAGTGTGATAAGGGGTTATTGGTAGGATGAAGTGACTGCTAAATTCGCTCAGAAACAACTTCCAACAGTCATAATTATTGAAAGAATATTTTAAAACATATGAGTTTCATACATGAACTAAAACCACAAGGTCATAATACTGAAAAAAATGACGAATATTAATATTTCTGAATTTTTTTTCAGGGGACATGGGTACCATCCTCAAACCCACCTTCTATGTTTTACAACAATACTTAATTTTATTTGCCTAAAAATGGGATGCTTGACCACAACCTTAATAAATGGTAATACTAGCTTCTCCTCAGTTTTAAACCTGTCGAAAATACTGCTTCCCTTGATTAGCATCTGGAAAACCTGTTGCTGGGGATTTCACTGTGCACAGAGGCAGAAATGTTGGATGTGCAATCGTCTGCATGTTAGTGCACATTAATTTACATACAGTTGCTCTTACATTATTTAAGTTATTGCTGCAGGGGAAGGAAGACTTTTCTGTTTTATATCATTTCCAAGGGGAAGAATATAGCAAACTATATTCCACATTTGCAACCATATGTTGTAGACTGGTGTAAAAGGCCATGCACAAGTCCCATTTTCATCAAGTAGGAACTTTTTGTGAAGTAGGGACTTCTAGCATGCATTTAGGTGAAAGATAAGTTTCACAGACTTGCTGTAATCTCCTAATAAGACGTTCCCTTAAACAAAACTTCTGGGTCTTCTATGAATAATATTACAAACTCTGTGGTTGTTTCCCTGCCTTGCTACTGCAGCCTCATAACTTCCATGCAGTAAATTGCAGCTGCCTCTTTGCCACATTAGCCTTGTGGAGAAGTTAGTAAACCCTTTGAAACCAAAACTTCTTCATATTTGACGCCTCTTGGATCTCTTTCATGTTATGTTGTGGATCTGACCAGCTGTTCTGAGCAATCACAGCGTGATGATTTCCTCAGTGGCTACTAACTCCTGTTTCTAAAGCACATCTTTAACACCACAGCATCTCCTTTAGTTCCAGCTCCTAAGTTCTATGTTGCTATCCCTGTTTCTGTCAGGTTTTGAGTAATTTAGCTTGGCTAGTTCACAGAGGGTCAGGTCACAACAGGAGAAGCATTGCTGAATTGGCTTTAATCTTTCTTTACAGATGCCAGGGCTGGGAAGGGAACCTCAAGTCCCACAGAAGGCTGACACATGGATGTAATCTAGATAAAATTGCAAGTTACAACTAATATCCAGCTCTAATGGTCCTGTAACATCAAGGTGGAAATCACGCCTTGCTTTAAGTGTCTTATCATCTGTGGCAAGCATTTGCTAAATTTTGTGCTTGCAAATATTCACCATCTGAAAACCCATTGATCAAGAGTATCACAAAAGGACACCAGTCCTAAAGAGATGAAGAAAAACTTTTCAGGAACAAAACACCTAAACATGAGGAAGGGATGCATTCCATATCAAGAGAATTTTTTCTTCTAGTCATAAGGCACTGTGAGACCAGAACCATTCCTTAAATTACCCCTCTCCATGAGAGAGAAAGCAGCACAAGCACCGTGAAACAATTCCCGACTACTCTGTCTCGCCAAAGAATTACATTAGATTAAACTGGTCTTTGGATAAAAAAAAACACATGATCAGTGACTTCATAACTGGGCTCTGTAACACATGGGCAAATGTGTATATGGGCTACATATACTGATAAACAGAATTGCTGTAAGATTAAACACCATATTTTCCCTCTGGGACAGACTCCAACCATGCCAATACCCTGAGGCTGGCAGTTTTACACAGTCTTTGCAGGAGGCAGAGATGAAGAGGAAAGACAACTCCAAAGTCTTTCACAGCACAGTATTGTGAGAGTTTGTATGCACCAGTATGTGCCACTAGTTCCTAAACATTCTCAGTAGAAAGCACACATAGAGAAGCCAGCGAGACAAGAGCAGCAAAACAACCTGTGTCCTGGAAGCCATTTCCAATTCTGGTGAGCAAAACAGCTTGTTCTGTTCAACAAGTCACATAGATATTATTTGAATAGGTGCAAGTTTTCCACATGTTCTACGAACTACTGCAGCCATCTTGAACTATTGTCACAAAGCGAAATAGATCACAGTGCCAAGTGATGCTGCCTCAAGTGGCCAAATCCAAACTGGAGAGATTTGTGTAGTTTATTATTTATTTTGTACTTGAGTAGCTTTTCCCCACATGAAGTCTTCTGAGGTGATTTCCAAAATGAAACCTGGATGTGAAAGAAAAAATCACAGTTCTGTTTGTACGCCCACTAGTTCTGCTTTCACTGGGGATTTTTTGTACAGGAATTGCATGCCCCCACTCTTGGTAACCTGGCCTGAATATCAACAGATGATAGGGTAGGAATGTGAATATAAATAGCGTATGTGAATGGAATACCCAAACTGGCATGTTCTGAGAGGATGTTTGCCCAAAACCTGATAACACTAAGAGGAAATTAATAATAGCAAAGCTTGTTTACGACAATGATGACCCAGATTAAATGATAAACAGGGAATTAGATTAACAAGAGGGGGGAATAAAAAGGCTTGAAAAGCAGCATGAGAATTTGTGATTATTAGAAGAAAACTTATGGTAGGTGCTATTTCTAAGACCTTCCTCATCAGACATGGAAAGGACCTGCCACCCCACTCCTGGTACAGACTGAGGGGACTGACAGGACTAAGGAACAGAAAGGATTCACCCCTCCTGGTATGTGGAATGGCTGCACAGGCTTCCAAAAGTGGGACTGTGTATTGTAACTCATGCTTCTTGCAAGAGAGTGGAAGTGCGTATAAGGAATGTGTGACTATGTAGATGAGATCAGTTGTAGAAGGGTATGAAATTTGTAGGTGCTTACCAGAATTGTCATTTCTGTTATAGTGCTGATACTGATCCACAACATATAGTTCATTGATTACCAGTGAATTACATGTTGCTAATCAATAAACCACCTTGGCAGCTATCAAGGCCATGTGAGTTACACCGTCATTTTCTGCAAAAAGTGTTTTTTTCATTATTATGAATTTGACAGAAGCATCACATCTGCAGAGCAAGGACTGGAGAGAAAACATTCTTCCAGGAAAGCAGAGAACACGTAATTCACCAAATTGAAAAAAAAAATTAAATAAATAAAACTTAAGATTGAACTAGAGCAGGATGAATTCAAATATCCTCCTGAAAGCCTCCCAGATGGACAGTGCTTTTTCAGACCTGAATGTTTGAAGACATATTGTAATGATGTATCACCGATTTGATGTCACTAGAAATGCTAGTAGCATATCAGCAGCTTTGTATTTCTTGTCACAGTGATCTGTGTCAGAAAAACAAGGCAAAACAGGCTGACAAGGGAGAAGTTTTGCTCTAACCGCATCAGTGATATTAGAGGCCAAGTGTAATATCTGCCAGGCATAAAGCACATATTTAGAAGGAAAGGGCCCGTGGTGATAACGATGAAGTTCAAGCTGCCCACTTGAAAATATCTCCTAACAATCAATATTTGTGGCAATGTTTGTCAATAGTAAAGGATTCCATTAAGGCACAGTTGCTCTTTTTCTGAATCACAAACCTAGTTTATGTTTTCCATGCTACGTGAGGAATTTTTAAGGTAAAGAGAGCCTAGTATTTTGAGGGGCTGTTACATTTTTATATGCTGAGCTTTATGCTAGAATTGGCATGAAAATTTAGAAAATGTAAAATGGACAGACTAGGTGCAATATGAGAACTCCAGCTGTGCATTCTGTCTGCCTGCTACCTGCAGAGAGCAATGCCGTTAGCAGCTACCCATCTACACAAATCAGTCTTTTAAAGGGGGGTATTTCTTAATTCGGGAGGGGGAGGAGTGCAGGGGGGTGAAGTTCCAGTAGTTTGGGCACTTGTAGAGAAAGCTAATTCCTGAGCAAAGAACTTGGATGAGAGTTCTGCAACATGATACAACTGAGAAACTTAACACAAGAGGATCAGCAGATACCTACCATTAAGACCAAACAGATGCTGTAGCCTTTCTTAAAAGGGGTTGAAAATAGCTTTCATTGGATTCCTCCTGACTGGTTTACAGACTCAACCATCTATTGATGACCTTTGTGGAAGCTATGATCCTGCTTCACAGGTATTTGAAGACCAGAAGCTCAAACCAAACCCTTAAAAGTGTGTTCAGATCCCAATGACCTTGGAGAAGGAAGTTATTTACAAGTAAATAGCAATATGTTAATTGCCACTGAAAGCAAATATTAGAGGTATTAGGCTGGCATAACCAAGACACCTTCCAGGTAGCTGTTCACATGAAATAACCACTACGAAAAGTGACACAGCAGATTTAAGGAAGCTACTGTGAGCCCCACCAAAACCATTCATGGGACACCAGTGTGAAATAAGCAGAATAAATCTACTCAAAAAAATGAATGGTGTTCACAACCCAAGCTGCAAAGCCTGGGGAGTATGTCTGGCCTCTGATCCAGCCAAAGGTGCATCAGAAAGGTTCACCATTCACCAGAAGACAACAAAAATCTGCATTTCACAAGTTACTATGAAAGACCCGATTGACTCTAGAACATGCTCCTTCTGACACATAGATAGACTCATCCTAGGATCTACTCTTCTGAAGGACAAGTAGTCAAACAAAGAGAGAGAGAGAAAAAAATCCACACTAATCTGTAAACCCAAAAAAAAAAAAAAGTCAGAAAGTATCATGAACACACAAGGACTGATACTCCGCATGATAATCATAAAATTAAGTATCAAATGGTTTCTGCTACAGACTACTAAGTCATGTCAAAAGCATGTCTTGCTTCTTAATAGTTTATCTTCTTAATTACTTGACATGAGGGAAACATTCATGGAAGCCTCACCTGAAAAGCACAGGCTGTTGGGTATTATTTAAGACATAGAATCACAATCGCTTAACTGAAATTAGCATTGTCTAGGGAGAAAAACATGACAAGCAGTATGTAATCAAAGGAAAATCAGGCAGAATACAAAATATTAATCAGAAGTCAAGAATGACAAAATACAAGATAAGGAGAAAGTTGTGTTTAGAATGGGTTTTTTCTCACATGAATGGCAAGAAGGAGCATTTTTTGATATATAGTGTATTTCAGAGAAAACCAAGTTTAGATAAATTTCTGTTGCACATTTGTGGAGAAAAACAACATATATCAAAAAATTCCAACAATAGCCGTGGAAAGCCTTAAACATAGGAACAGAAGTGAGGCGGTTTTTAAATCAGCAGCTCCAGATAGCCTGCATCCAAGAATTTTAAGAGCTGGCAAAGGCAAGTTGTGTGCTGTTAATGTGGATTTTCCATAAGCTCTGAGAAATCTGGGGAAGCTCAGAAAAAAAAAAAAAAAAAAAAAAAAAGAAAAATCTCAAAGAAAGCTGAGGTAATGCCAGTACTAGGAAAATAAGTAAGAAAGGAACAAATTCAGGAACTTACGGTCAACCTCGCCTTAATCCCAGGGGGGGAAAAACCAAACCCAAACCAACTTCTTCACAGAGGAACAAGAAATAAATGAGCAAATTGTACTTAAATTGTATAGCTTAAATCTATGGAAAACTTGTATCTTTTTTTAATTACTTTTTTTTTCCCTCATGCAACTATAGCATTTGTTTGGTAGACAACAGGAACAATGTTGATATACCACATTTGCGCATTGACTATTTCAGTAGGACACAGAGAAACTGGCACAGTTCTGCACATACAGTTCATAACAAGCAAATTAAAACTAAGGGTACAGGTCTGTGTCAGACATATTTCTAATTGAATCCCACAGGAATTAGTTCTTGGCGGCAAGGTAGTCAGTATTTTATCTGGAAATAAAGTTTACTAAGAACATTCATAAAAGCTCTAAGTAAACAGTGAAGCAAAGCTGCCGATTGGGAACCATCTGGATTACTGGAAAATTAAGTGCTTCAGCATGATCAGTGTGAAGTCATGTACTTAGTAGTGATGAATTTAAAACACTTATAGATGGAAAACTTCCTCAGGAAGTAGCTGGAATAGCTGGTAACAGAATAAACATGGGATCCTTGAGTATGAGTTCAAAACTCATATATATGTAATTGTTAAGTGGCTCAGAAAAAAAAAACCACACCAGAACCAAATGATGTTTTTATTGCAGGAAAGAGAAGACCAGAGAAACGTAACTATCATCAAAACAGATTTCTCAAGTACTGATCTCCATTGGCAAAAGACATTGCTGCATTTCAGGAAACAGCAACAGGACAGCAACTTCTGTATCCACATTTCTTGGAGCTGCTTTATCAGAATACAGCCTCTAGAACTTTCAAAGAAGGTATCAGTAAATTACAGATTTTGAAGAGCACAGATAATCCAAGTGCAAACAAGCCTAAACAATGGAATAGTTGGCATATAAAAGTTAACTGCATCACATGAGGTTTTAGGACCAAATGAAGATCTCTAAAACAACTGGTATGGGAAAAAAAATATACTAAAGCAGGGTGTGATAGCTGAAAGTAGGCTCATCTTAGAATGCCAAGCAAGTTTTCTTGAATAACTGTAGTAATAAATAAGCTTCCAGATGTACAGTAGTTATGCTAACATTATACATGACTATGATTCCTGGACAGAACTCCAAATTAGAATTTAATTATTAATTTTAAAAGACAGTCATAGTGACCTTACTACAGGCCATAATTTCAATACATGTTTCTCTAGTTCTCCAGTGATGTAACTTGAAACAGACATATTTTCAGCAAAACGCTTGGTTTGGGACTAGCAATTACCACTGCCCAGGCCAAATCAAAGACAATGCTCAGTAAAAAGTACCCCTTCCATGGCCAACCTGAACAGATAATGGGACTTCCATGAATAAAACAAGAGCTTTAACTTAAAACTTCTGCTCTCACACCTCCACCTTAAACAATCACAGGATCACCTGGCCTAGAACAGACCTCTGGGACCATCGAGTCCAACCTGTGACCGAACACCACCACGTTCAACTAGACCATGGCACATCCAGTCTTTCCTTAAACACCGCCGGGAACAGTGCCCACCATCTCCCTGGGCTGCCCATTCCAATTCTGTGAATAAATCCCTAATAATGTCCAACATAAACCTTCCCTGGCACAGCTGAAGACCATATCCTCTCTTCCTGTCGCTTTCATTATAAAAGAAGATAAAAACACCCAAAGGCTCAGAGGGGAATGGGCCCGCTATCACTGGAAGCGATAAAGCCCCGCTTGTGCGCCAGATCCCGGCCCTCTCCCCAGCAGAACGCCGAAATCTCTCGGAGAAGGTAAGCAGGAGCCCGAGATGCCCGCGGGACCCGAGCGGGAAGGACGCTGTGTCCCGCAGGACGGGCCAAGCCCGAGCAGGGGGCACAGCAGCTACCGGGCCCCGGTCCCGCTGGCGCTCGCCATCAGCCGGGACTACAGGGCCACCACCCCACAGGAAGCAGAGCCAGCCCGGCCTCCCCGCCCCGGCGCTTCCGCGCCCGGCGGGCGGGTGAAAGGTCCCGCAGCGCCCGGATGGAGGCGGCGCCGCTCCGCTATAAAAGCGCCCGCCGCCACACCACCCGCCTCTCCCGCGCCGCCGCCTCCTGGCTCACCGCTGTTCGCTGGGCCCCGCGCTGCCCGAGCCCGGGAATAAGTCGGTCAGGAAGGCTCCGCTGCCGCCATGGTGAGGCGGGGGAGCGCCGGGGGCGGGGGAGGGAGCGGGGCCGCCGCGCCGGCCCCACCGGGCGGTGCAGGCCCTCGGCCCCGGGAGAGCGCCGTGCGTCCCGGCGGTGCGCGGAGAGCCCTCGGCTGCTGGGGCCGCTCCCGGAGCTCACCCCGAGCCGGCGGGCGGCCTGCGGGCCTGGCAGCGCCGTTCCCTCCGGGAGCGGCTCCGGGGGAATGCGCAGGCGGAGGGGAGGCGGCTGCAGCCCGGCGTGAGCGGTGCTGATCCGGCCTCGTATCCCTTACAGCGGCCCTTGTTAGGGAACGTGGTCACTTAATGCGGCAGGAAACACCTCGTCGTCTGTGTGCCGTCCCGTGTTAAACAGAATCGGAGAATAGATCAGGTTGGAAGGGAACATAATGGGTCATCCCAGAGCACGTGGCACAGGATTGTGTCCAGACGGCTCTTGAATATCCTCAGTGAGGGATACACCACACACAGCGTCTCTGGACAGTCTGTTCCAGTACTTAGTCACCCGCCCAGTAAAGCAGTTCTTCATGTTCAGGGGGATCTTCTGTGCATCAGTTTCTGCCCGTTGTCTCCTGTCTTATTGGTTAGCACCACCGAGAAGAGCCTGGCTCCATCCTCCGGGAACCCCCCCATTTATATTTTTACAGAGGCATATGTATATATGTATCATTACTCTTTTATTAAGACTTCTCTTTTTCCATGTTTTTACTCCTATTTCATCAGCTCACTTAACTCACGTTAATGCCCCATTAATTTTGCCCCAAGCGTTTAAGCTCCTCAGATCAGTTTCCTGAGTGGCCGAATTATCCTTTCTGGCCAGGTGCCCCTTTTTGTTCTCCTAGTGTGAGTTGTAGATTTGTTGATCAGGTCTCTGCTACTTCATTTGTTGTGAGGTTAAGTTGTAAGCTGCAAGAAGAGTGAAACTTTTTTTTTCCTTGAGGAAAGGAATGTTTGTGTCAGCCATATATAGGTAAATGAGGGAAGGGTGTGCTTGCAGCTTCCTACCTGAGATGCAGTTAAACACTAAAAAGTTGCATTTCCTTAGAGTTAGGACTTTGCCCTTTCATTCTCTTTCCGTTTTTTTATACCGTGCCACCATGCCCTTCAGATAGCTCTTCTAGTCGATAGTGTTAAACAGTCCCATAGCTAAATTGTTCTTTATGCTTCAGAAATCGTTTTTTAAGAGGCAGTGGATGGTGAGAGTTGGTGTTCACTGTAGTGTCTGATATTTGTAACTTCAACCTTCTAGGCGTTTAAAGATACTGGCAAAGCACCTGTGGAACAAGAGGTGGCGATTCATCGCATCAGAATTACTTTGACAAGTCGCAACGTAAAATCACTGGAGAAGGGTGAGTAGTACTTCCCTGTTTATGTGGGTAGCTTGTCAAGTAATGAATAATAGGTGCCATGTAAGGCATTGCAAAGTACAGTGTGTTGAAACCAGTTGTAATTGAAGATGTTACTGCTTGCCTTTTTGTATGTGCCTTGGCTTGCAAAGTCAACCCCAAGTGCTTCATACACCAAAAAGTAAATTCTGATTTAATTTTTAATGCAAGTTAGTGTTTTGGGGGTTTTCATTATGCAAAAATACTTACGTCATAATGACTAATGTAAGAGAGTGCAGCTTCTTCCCTTTACCTCTGAAGGGGAATTTTGAGATAGTTATCATGCTTAGAATGTATAATAACTGAAAGGCACTGGTTTCTCGATATTTTGTCATTTGTGTTATGAAGAGTTTATCATAACATTCTTTAAAAAAATTCTTAATCTTGTTTAGGAATTAGCTTTGCCAGTCTTTAATCATATAATAAAAACATAAAATAAGTTACTATTTGCAGGATCTGCAGGCTGATAACAGCTTAAACACAGTTTAAACTTGTAATGGCTTTTGCTTACTGTTGCACCATGATTTTGCTCATGGTGTCACAACACTTCCAGCTGTACGAGGTTGGCTGTGAGGATAATGCTTATAATGAATGGCAGTGATCACTCATACGCTATTCTGAGCCAACATCTTGTTTAAAATACTTGCTTTAAAGAGCTAAGTAAGTAAAATAGTTGCAAACCTGGGCTGTTGCATGTCTCTTTTCAGTCTGTGCTGACTTGATCAGAGGTGCTAAGGAAAAAAACCTGAAGGTGAAAGGACCTGTTCGCATGCCCACCAAGGTACTTGACACTGTTTTCCTGTCCTAAAAGTTCGTTTGCTTTCTGCAACTGTGTGGTTAAAAACATATTTTTTTTAAAGAACAAAAGGTGAGATGAAAAGCAGTGCTATTGAACTGAGGGTGACCCAGTGTAAAAAGATGATTTCACAAGTTGCTTTGACACCTAGGGTAACTGTTAAGTGCAAAAACACGTTGAATATGGAAGGGGCTTTTCTGTTCAATTTTATTAATGAACCAATTTTTAAAATTAAATTAAATATGTAGGGAAGGAGTGTCAATTAACATCAGTAGACCATAACTTAATAGGTAACTTTCTAATGGCATAGATACCATACGGTATTTGTAGGCGATCATCTTTTTATATGATTGTAGATAACTCCACTCAGTGTGTCAGCTAAATACTTCATGCTTGACTTTTCAGACCCTGCGGATCACTACCAGGAAGACACCTTGTGGTGAGGGTTCCAAGACCTGGGATCGCTTCCAAATGCGTATCCATAAGCGGCTCATTGACCTGCACAGCCCTTCTGAGATCGTGAAGCAGATCACTTCCATCAGCATCGAACCAGGTGTAGAAGTTGAAGTTACTATTGCCGATGCCTAAATGATGGTCGTCGTTGAATAAAGTTGATTTACAAATTTTCATCGCTTGCTTCTTATGTGTGCCAAGAGATAGTTCTGTGATGGTTTTTGTGAAGAAGGACAGCAGAAAACACAATCACAATGCTGTGTGAGAGGAGGCTCTATTTAAGGAAGAATATGCCAGCTGTAAATTCCAGGAAAATTAAACATTGGCATCCTGGTTTCATTGGAGGCTGGCAACTATATGATTGTGCAGCACTTTATGAAAAAAATACATTTTTAATAATTTAAGGGTTTGATCTTGGCCAAAATCTTAGTTTATACACAGACAAGTACCTGAATTTAAATTGATATATTTAGGTAAAATTACCATGTTTTCAATTCTCTGTTCTTGCTGTGCAAGACTGAACTAATGCTTAGCTTATTTGGATTTTCTTTTCCCATGTGTGTCACAATCAAAGGATCTTGGGGGATGCTAGTTATGACTTCATAATTTGTGGTGAACACATTGAATTGAACAATTTTGTTCTTTTGATGTGCGTGTAGAGTCACAACACTGAACTATGGACTTACCTAGTTGTCTTTTCAGGTTTAGATTTCCATAGATATTAATGCTGAGTAAGCTTCATATGTAAAGCAACAAAACAGTCATTTTTATTGCTGGTTTTAAGTCTCAAAGGGACTGTGATTAATTCTTAAACCAACAAAACAAAGCCCAGAGTTACAGAGAACGGTTTTATTTAATCCATTTAAGGATCAGGTTGCTGCTTCTTCAAGCATACGAGAGAACTTGAATTCTAAATAAAACAAGCAGTGGTGGTTCTCTGCAAGCAGCTTCAAGTCCTGTTTTATGTTTGCCAAGACCTAAAACTGACCAAAGCTTGAGCTTTCTTACTCGAGATAGAAGAGACCTTTGATTTCCAGTTAGTAGGCTGGAGAGCTTTGGTGGAAGGGAGATGAATGAGTTCAAGCGAACAGATTGTGTCAAGTCTACTTCCTTGAGAAACAACTATGAGAGCAGAGGGGAAAATACCCCCCAACATAAAACACCTGCATCTTCCTTAAAGTCTCTGAAAATATGCCACAAATACAAGCTGCCTGACAAATACTTCTAGCTGAGTTTTAATAGTATTTTTATTATTTGCTCTTTACAGGAATAAATGGGCAAACAAATACCTTGCAGTCACTGACATAAGTTATTTGTACTCAAGTAGTCTTCCTCCTGATGAGCAGAGTATCCCTGTGACTGAAAGCACTTGGAGGGATCTAGGCACGGCTGCTGTGTATGACACCAGTTCTGCCTTTGGTTTTCCAAAGGGCTTCCAAACAAGTTTTCCCTGTTGGCCAAAACTGTGGAACAGTTTTGTATCCGCTTACGTCTGGCTGTACCTCTTTGACTTACAGGGTACCTCTTTAACACACCTAAATGACCTGAAGTCCCACCGATACCCTCATTTAGCCGTGGCACTTCAAGGACCAGTTTCCTCTGTCATATTTTTGACTTTACCCATAAACAACACAGGTGCAACTTTACCTTTGTACCTTTGGGTCCCGCGCTGTGCAGAACTCCTGCTGCCCGCCTGCTCGCCCAGGAGGGCTGTGCGTTTGTCAGCGCCAGGGTAGGCGCGGCCCTTGGCACGCGGCGGGCGCTGGACCGCGGGCTGTCCCCTCAGGTCCTCCCGGCTCGTCCCGCCTTCCCCGCGCCACGCCGGCCCCGACCCGCGCGTTTCGCGGTTTTGTTTATTTTCTACTTCGTTTTCTGCTTCTACACCGCGGCAGTGCCGGAAGGGTTACGCAACACCCCCGCTAACTTTATATAACTCGCTCGGATGGAAACATTTAGGTACGCGCGTCTCCCCCGCCCATCCTTCGCCCTCCCGCCCGTGTCTGGCAGAACACCCCTCCTCCTCCTCTGGCCGCCCGGCTGTCGGTTCAAACCCTTTCTTTACCGCCGTGCCGTACTGCGGCCGATAAGCAAACGCTGCGTCTCCAACACACTCTTCTCCGTCCCGCTCCGCTCCATCCCAGCGCCCCCATTCCCTCCCTCACGAACCGGCTGCTCCGCTGTCGTCCTCTGTGCGGCGGCTCCCCCTGCCGACTCTGCCCGTGCCCGCTCCCCCGCGCTCGGCCAATCAGCGTCCGCCTCCCCCCAACGCTCGGCCAATCAGCGTCCGCCTCCCCCCAACGCTCGGCCAATCAGCGTCCGCCTCTCCTTCCAAAAAGCCCCCTCTGCGCCCCAAGGTAGCGGCGCTCCTGGGAAGGGCGAGCGGGGCTGCTGGTGGCTCTTCACCGCCCTGGTGCCTGAGGGTGCTGGGCCTTGCGGGAAGGGGCTGCAGGTGGATGAGAGCAGCGCCCGGCTCTGGCTGTTAGCGCGCTTTCCCTTGTTTGTTTCCTAGTGTTACCTGCTAGGTGTTTTTTTTTGTTGTTGTTGTTGTTTTTTTTTTTTTTTTTTTTTCTAAAGGTCGTGCTCCCTAGACTTTTCTAGATTACCTAGAGATTTCTAGATTACCCTGTCTTCTTCGGAAGTGCTTGTTTGTGTACGAGCTGGCCCCATCTTTCTTATGCTCCATACGTCTTTTTTTTTCCACTCTCTGAGCAAACGATGGGCTTTATGTTTTTTTTTTTTTTTTTTTTCCCCCCTTTCCTTACAAGTTCCTTTGCAGAGGACGATGGCTGATGAGGGGAAAAACTGTGTTTCCACGGAAGTGTGTGATGTGTTGGATTCGGTTTCTTTTCTGAGTGTAGAGGGTAAACCTTCACCCTTGGAGTCAACAGTATTGCCTAATACAGAGGAACAGCAGGTGTGGATTGGTTTTACAAGGTGTCTTCTGGTGATGCTGGGTTGTTTTTTGGTGTATTTTATTTTTCCCCTTTTTTAGCTTTTACAAATGCTTGGTAAGACCTGCTGTACTCCTTTGCTCGTGGGATGTGTTTGAGTCTTCTGCTTATTTCTCACTGCTTGTACACAGGTCATAGCCTGCACTGAATGCAGATACATGGTCAATGTTATGCGGTGTGATCTGCTAAACTTTGAGAAAAAAGAGTAAAGAACTTCAGTAATTGTAATTTGAATGTAACAAGACTGTACTGCTCTTTAAAATGAGCTTTAAAAATATGTGGTTCCTTGATGTGGAAGCTCATTAGGTGCTTGGAAATAAAAACCTATAATGCTCTGGTGTGGTGGAGCAGGAGATAATAAACCCAACTATGAGTTTTTAGAGGAATACGTTTCCTGGGTGGCTTTTCCTCAGGTGACTTCACTTTGTCTGATTAGTGCTGGTCTTGACAGGGCTGTGGAGAATGCCAGTAGATCCATCCATGTTGCTTGCCGAAGTAAAGACTGAAGCTGCTTGAGAAAAGGAGTGCTGGAATCCCTTGAAAATGTTCCCTGCTGATATTGCTTTACCTGGATGGGGAGGGAGATTATTGTATAATGGTTGGGAGATGGAACAGGCCACTTGAGCAACTGAGAATGGTTGCCTGATTGTTACAGTGAGGAAGATGAGGGTCTGGTGCCTGGATGGTGGTAAGAAGTGGTCTCCTGAGGCTAGGAATGTGTCAGTCAGTGCTAGCTGAACGTGCTCTCTATAAAATGAAAGTGCAATACTATGCTAGAATAACACAGCTTGTATTCAGTACAGCGGGAGACCAGAAGGTGGAAGCACTGCAGTTTGTGCCTCTGATAGTGTGCTCTTTTAAAATCAAAACGCGGGCTTTGTAATGAAAGAATGCTGAAAGGGGGGGCACACAAAAAAAGGGTTACTTAAGGACAGTAGAAGGTAAAGAACCAAATAAAAACGTAGAGTCTAAACTTGATGTGGAGGGAAAGCGTGAGACATTAACTTAAACTAGGAAACACTGTATCCGATATGTATACTGATAATGATTTGGGGCTGTTCTGTTTTAAAAGTGGCAATTATAACTGTGTTTTGTCTGTCTTCTTTTTAATGAATAGGTAAATGAGCCTTTGAAAGTCTTCTTGAGAGTGAGGCCCTTTTCTATAGCAGAGTTTGAAAGCCATGAATCCCAGGTTTGTTGTAGAACTAAGAAATAACATTTTTCTTCTCTGAACAACACATAGTATTGTAAGGCAGAACTTTCTTTTACATAAGCCATGTATTGCCCCCACATGGAATTATTGGCTACTTGGATAGGTGTAAGGTATTTTTTTTTTCCCACCCCCATGACTTTTAATGTTTATAGTATGGACATGTGCACCTGTAGCTCTTCAACATTCCCCTGGGTACCTTATTTAAAAATTGGTGTCAACTCTGTGTAGTGCTCAAGATACAAAGGAGTTCCATGGAAGAGATTATGCAGTTCTAGGCATAATTGGAGTATCTGACCCTTTAGTTTCTTTTAAATGCTTGAATAAGCTCCTACCTCATCCTGGTGATTTTCTGCTCAGAAATGTTCTGTAACCTCTATGCTGTCAGATTCAGATACTCCAGCATTTTATACTCACACATGCAGAAGCATTTAGAAGTGCTCCCCTTCCCCTCATTATGATCACTGGTACAAAGAATTCCTTTATCTGTCTTTGCAGGACAAGGTCTCTATCATCTCTCAGTCCTTGTCTTTGCAGGCTTTCTGATTGAAGAGAGGTCAGTTTGAAGAGCTCTGAGAAGGATTTAATATTCATTCTTATTTGCATCTTGCAAAGTGCTTTTTAAAAATGTTTTCTTGCTTTTGATCTACCAGAGTTGGAGCCTTTGTATCATTTTCACTTGGATAATTCTTTCCTCCACCCCTCAGATTCCATTTGTCTTTGCTTAGTGAGCTCTCCTTGAATAGTGTGCACTTCCACAGTGTCTCTAGTTTGGTAAATTCCACAGTTTGAGCTGACTCCAATGTAAATTGATTTGCAAAATTGTTTAATGAGTTGTTTATCACATTCCTCTTTGGAGTGAGATGTTTCTTTAAAGTGGGGAGGAAAAAAGTGTACATTGAAGTTTGTACTATTTTTTTTTTTTTTGTTTTCATGTAGTTCAGGCTGAAGTAGTTAACTTCCAACCTATTAGCTTTATAATCAGTTTTGCATGGGATTAAGGCTGTTTTCTCAGCCTCCAAAAACAGAATGTTTGGAAGATCTTCAACATTTCTAGTGCTTTCTCCTTTCTTTACTATCACCTGAATCCAAGAAGAAAATGTTTCCAAATGGTACCGAATGGAAGAAACCCATGAAAAACAGTCAAGTGAACCTCACTTCCAAATCATTAAATCAAACAGATCAATTTAACTTTTAGGTCTTTTATTCTTCCCTGCCATGCATTGTTTTCAGGAAATCACCTTTGTTCCAAATATGTGGCACAAAAAACGAAGGTACAAGTAGATCCCAAGACCTATTTCTTATAGGCTGATGCTTTAAACAAAAATAATCAACAGGTTAACTGACCAGCTGTTGCTTATAGAGATAGTGATTTATGGGAGTAAAGCTTAAGAGCTGTGGGTGACATTCTGTACTCCTGCCAGGGATTCTCCAGAGTCACCTGTGTGAAAGCAGGAAGTTGTGGTTTTTGGATATAGGTTATGTGTATGGTGCCAGAAATGGTGTAGCTTTTGCCAAATTACCTGCAGGGTTAGCTGGGGGAGACAAGTCAAGTGAATTGTTACCAGCTGGCTTCCATCTCTGCAGATCTGGCTCTGGGCCTCTACTTGCAGGTTTCTATGAGGTTGGTGGCAGCTGATGGCACATGCTGCAGATCCTTGATTATTCTGTAGCTCTCTAGGGTTTAGCACATCTGACCTGCATTCCTGTCCCCAGTGAGGTGGGAGAAATGTTAAAGACTGTATAGGTTCAGAGCCTGGCACAGTGAGCAGGTGATTGGTCTAAATTCAGAAAGCAGTTTCTTAGAGCTTCTCAGAATCACAGGATAAGCTAAGTTGGAAGGGACTTGCACAGATCATTCAAGTCCAACTTCTGGTCCTGCACAGGTCAGCCCTAAGAGTCACACCATGTACCTGAGAGCATTGTCCAAATGCTTCTTGAGCTCTGTCAGGCTTGGGGCTGTGACCACTTCCCTGGGGAGCCTGTTCCAGTGACCAAACACTCTCTGGGTGAAGAACCTTTTTCTAATTTCCAAACTAAATCTCCCCAATACAGCTTCAGGCCATTCCTTCATGTCTTCTCACTCTTCACCAGGGAGAAGAGATCAGTGCCTGCCCATTCTTGTTTCCTCATGAGTGAGTTGTAGGCTGCTATGAGGTCTGGACCAGTTAATTACTGGCATGGAACTTGTATATCCAGTTAATTATCAGACTTGTTAATTGAAGCTCCTTGGAACCACAGTACTTCCTATATATGTACCATATATGGGTTTTTGGTCTTAGAATTTCTGGCCAGTCTCTGAACATAAATATCAGATTAAGTTACAATCAATCCTTTCAGATGATGCATCAAGACATTACAGTATACTGGGACTTCACTTTGCATCTTTGGTAGCCAGTCTGGTGTAAAATAAATTTTCATTTAATACTGCACCCTACATTCATCTAGCTAGTGAGTGTTTGGAAATTATATTTCACCTTTACTTAATTGAGAAATAGCAATCAAATTACTTGAAACTAATTAAGTTTCTTTCGTTATTGATAACACTATCAATCAAAGGATAATGCTTCAGACTTGCTTTAATTCTGTTCTTAATCTGTTTCACACTGAAAATGACTGTAGATTTCTCTGTAATTTTTTTTTTCATATTGATTGTGCAAGCTTCAATCACAAAATACAAGGATTTATAATGTTCCCAAGGAACATTTGCTGGAAGGAATGCTAGTGAAAGTTTTTACCTCTTAAAAAACCCTGGAGGGTTGCCATGACTGTGTCTATACTCTGGCCTTCATGTAGTGTGAATATCTGTGTAGGTGACATGCTTTGAGATGATATATGTAAACTGTGGGGCTTTTTGTAGCTGTGATAAATGGGTGAAGACACTAGGATTTTGGGGGATTGTTGGAGGGGGTGTTTATTTTTTGTTTTGTTCCGATAATTTTCTTCATGAATAATTTGTTGTGTTTTGGTTTACTTTGTCTTGTTTTTAAGGGCTGTGTATCTATTAAAGATGCCCAGACAGTAATTCTTAGTGCACCCAAAGAGTCTTCTGCCATGAAAAACAGTGAAAGAGGGATTGGTCATGCTGTGCACAGCTTCACCTTTTCTCAGGTAGGCCAAAATATTTCAAATTTTTAGTTTTTTATTTCACTATAATAAAAGCTGAATTTTGTACTATGTCATGCAATGTGATTTTTCTTCTTTTAATTACATGTGGTGGTACTTGCTTTTTTTTTTTTTTTTTTTTTTTAAAGACTGCTTATTAATTACTGACAAGCTGTCAGGAAGGCTGTATTACAATGGAGGTGCCTATTAGATGGGACAAGGAAGCTTCTTTGGCATATCAGTGGTTTTCTTTGATTAGATGCTACAGAAACTTCTTGTAGGCACAAATATACTGTGGTTCTGCTGTTCCTGCAGTAGCTTTTATCTTGGAAGTGTTACAGGAAACCTTATGTTTGTAGGAATTTATGTAAGCATGCATTTAGTAACTTCCTTTTGAAAGAATAGCAGCTAAACTGCTTAAACCTTCTATACTGAAAGCAAATGTCTTAACTCTGCCTGCTGCAATAAGTTCTGTTCTTACAGTACCAAAAGATAAACAGTTCCAGGGATTGAGTTATTTCGACCATTGAAATGCTGATTTTCTTGTCAGTTGTGGGTAACTGGTGAAGAGTGAGGAGGGAGTTTTATATCACAGGCGGTGCTCTTGAAAGTATCCACTGAACAGCATGTGCTCAGTAGAATTCTGAGCAGCTTATTTTAGGAGTAGAAAAATACTCAAAAATTAGTGTAAGCTTGAGTGCGTCTCCGAATTAAGCAGGCATCCTTTGAGAACCCAACAGACAACATTGAATCAGAAGGGGCTCAGGCAAGACAGGAAATTAAGCTGGTGTCTGCTACCCAGCTTGCTCTGAAAAATCAGTCATCTCTAATCAGTACTTAATATTTTGGCTTATGAAACTGCTTTGGGCCATTTGTCACGTCTTTTTTTTTCTTCCCCTTATCCTAGGTCTTTGGACCAGAAACTACTCAGAGTGAATTTTTTGAAGGCTCAACAAAGGATCTTGTAAGAGCATATGTTAATGGAGTGAATGGACTGGTATTTACTTATGGAGTTACAAATGCAGGCAAGACATTCACTATCCAAGGTATAAAATATCTGCATGTATAAAAACCAAATGAAATCCAATGACATGCTTACATGAATGTCTGCACTTAATTTTTAATATTTTTAAGGGACCTCAAAAGATCTTGGTATTTTACCTCGCTCACTTGATGTGATTTTTAACCACATAAGAGGAAAACATTACCTAAAGATGAATTTCAAACCATATTTAAGCAATGATGTTAAGAAACTGGAAGATGAACAAGTTAAGCAAGAAGAAGCCTTAAAAACTGCTCTTCTTGCGTCACTAAAAGAGGTCAGTGACCAAATGCTTCTTTAAAGCTGTTCTGTAAGAAAGGAAGTTTTAAGTCTTTATTCCACTTTTTTTCACTGATTCTTTGTATATATAAAACTGTACAGTATGCACACTTGGTGAACCTTGGAATAATAAGACAATTGGCTGGTTTTAGAGCTCAGGGTAAACTGGAAGAAATTTCTGCAGCACACAGTTCCACACCAGGAACCATTGCAAAGCCAAATCTCAGTTTCTAGAGAGAAGTTTCTTCTTTAGAGGAGCAGTTCTGACACTGTGGTGACAGTAGCCTTTGAAAAGTCTGAGAGCTACATGACCTATCTAAAACCTGATTCTTGTTAAGTGGCTCTTCTTGTAGGTTGAGTTCCCAGGCTGGATCTGGGTGCACTCATTCAAATGCTTGTACCATCAGGAGAGATGATGGCACTGTCTTAGCAGAGGCAGGGAGAGTCTCTTTTGGTGGAAGACAGTCTTAAGGTAGATTTGAAAGTTTATGAACCTGTGTTTTATGTAACTTCCTAAAGAAACTTTGTGATTCAGCAAGTGAAGTGAGATGCCACAGAATGAATGTCCTAAAAGGATTCCTGTCTGGCTTAGGGAATGCTAGGTGACTAAGGCTGGTCTCTGAAGTCTGTAGGTAGAATAGAGAAGTCTTTATTGTGGCAACCTCCTGTTCTTATTGTCTAGTAATTTTTTTCTAAGGTAAGAAGCTGTCTCACCAGAAAATGGGCATCCATGTGCTTGGGACTATTTTGTATTTTTAAGTCCAGTTGCAGTTTGCTGTCTGATTCCTTTTGTTCAGAACATTTTCCCCTGAACTGTGATTCTGTGCCTCTAATCCCAGAATGCAGTAGACTCAGCTGGTTATCACTCAAAGCAACTCTAAATTAATTCTGGGATGTACAGAAATAATGATTGGGTTTTCTTTTTTCCTGTGGTCTTTAATACTAGCCTTGTTTAAGTATTCCAGTTAGCCCTGAAAAATATTCTTCTATGACTCTAATTTTTATGTAAAGTCCCTTCTAAATTCTGTTGCTTAATTTAAACCCTGCAACCCAAAACTCTGTTTAGTCTGAGTCAGGTTAACTCTTGAGGAAATAGCTCAGATGAAAAATCTGAAAGATTTGAAAGATTACATATTTATTTTGAAAGTGTCCCTGAGTATGTGTATGTGAATGTGCTTAGAGGATGAGGGGGCCTTAAAGACAAGTTGAGATAGTTAGGAGGGTAGTAAGTAAATACCTTTAAAAATTTTGTGGAAGCTATTGCCTTGAAAAGAAGAACAAGCAGGAGCCCAGGGTCTGGAACAAAAGGTCAGTATCTTATTTTGAAGATAACTATAAAATATTTCCTTCAGTTAAACCACAGTCTGATTTACTCATAGCTTAGGAACTGAGTTTTGCAGCAGGTGATCTAGATGCTGATGCACTGCAGTGAAAAGAGTAATGCTCTACTATGAGGAAGGACAGGTAAAAATGAATCAGGAAACCCTTTACATGACAGGACCTTGTTTATGTGTTACAACACTTCCATAGAGACAGATCAGTGATCCCCAGTTCTGAAGCTGTGCTTCTTGATAGCCTGTGAATGAATAGCATCACTGTTTGGATGCTCTCTCAAGCTGTAATCTGAGAGCAGATATGATTTGGTGGGCTTGGCTTTGGTTCACATGGATTTCTGTAGGCTTGTTTCCCAGGCTTAGTTCACATGTCACACAGAAAGAGCTTGCTGTTCCTTCCTTCCTCTCAGTTTTAACTGCTCTGAGTTACTGCAGCACTTAATGTCCTGTTGTTTATGTTCTATATGCAGTACTGCTGCAGCAACTCTTGCATAGCATGGTTCATACCCTCTTTTCTTCCCTTTCCTGAGTCTCTTCATGGGATTAAATACTGGTTTGCACTGGAGTAAAAGATGCTTTATGTGCATTCCTATTCCCACCTGTTATTTTGTTTTCTATTGAATGTCAGCTTCTGTTGTTGGCAAACATCAGCTCCTTTTCTCACTTGTTTTTAGGCAGTCATCCTCATGCTCTTTTCTGCATTTCACTTGAAGAGCAGTGTAGCAACATTTAATTCACTGATAATGTGTTAATTACAAAAACTTACCACATGCACAATTAACGTGGTACTGGATTTTGTAAATTCCACTGCATTTTTGACATGCATGGATGAGATACCGTGTGTGTTAGTCCCATATCCTGCTTGACACTTCACAAACAATGAATAGGATCCCTGCTGTGGTTAGACTTCTAATACTAGAGAAACATAATCATGTAGACAGTGCAACTTTTGCAAAATGGCCACTTGAATGATTTTTTTTTTTTTTGTAATTCTATTCTGTGCTATTTAAAATGGGAGGTCTCAAAGTATGGCTTTGTGCCTCTCTGTTTGTAAGAATTCTGGTTTGGTTATACCAAGCAGGTAACATTGGCATCAGTAGTCAATCCATGATCAACTTAGTGCTGCATTTGAATAGCTCTAACACTAAGGTTTGTGTCTCTGGATCTGTTCCCTTCTACTGTAGGATGGCCCTTTCTCAGGTAAGAGACATCAGAGTGAGTGTCCTGATTTACAGGGGCCTATAAAATATATAGAGAGAGGTAGTATGTAAAAGTTCTGGACTCTAGTGGGAGTTGCTACTTCATTACATTAGTTTTTCCAGAGGTAACTTACAGGCTGTGCTTGGGTGAGTCTTGGCAGGTTTAAGACAGTTCTGTTGGTGTAAAGAAATTCAGCAAATGTGTGTATTTAAAGAAACTTATGCTGTTATCTATTTTTCATGGTCTTTTAGTTCAGTCTGAATTAAAGCAGCGCAGTGTTGTTTTGTCATAACTTAAGTCCTACCACCTTGGCAGCTACTCCTGGAGAAAACTTTTCCAGTTCTTTTGGGTGACTGAAGCACTGTTCAGATTTGGTGACTAGGTCATAAAGGCATTCTGGGCTGTTGCAGTCTGACAGAATCCTTTTTCTCCTAGGACTCTGAAGTTAAGTCTCTGGTATTAGCAGCAACTGGCCACCAAAACTGGTTGCTGGGAGTAGCAGCAAGCAATAATTCATGTGATGGAAAGAGCATTTATTGATTATAGTTCAGTGTTGTTAAAAACATTTCACTTTCAGTCAGAGTAAGGGTGGCCTAACACTTAATACTACTTCAATATTTAAATCTTAAGTACTGCAATTGCTCTCATTTTTAATTTCTGCTTTTCTCATCGTCTATTCACAAGGATTTAATAGATTGTTATTTTCTCAAGGAGACAGAGAGCATCTCAAATGCTACCATGAATTTCTGTGATGTCAAGTTGGATTCTTCTAACTGTACTTCAGACCATCACCCTTCTAACTCCCTAGGTAAAGCAGAAAACTGTTGTGTGTGGGGAAAACATAATATAAATTAAGAAATATTAGTGGGTAACTACCAGTGGATAAAAAAAATCCCTACACTATACTGTGAAGTAAATATGTATAGGTTGTGACCAAATTTTTGTCTCTTTCCTCTGGAGAAAGGGCAACAATATAAAAGTATTTTGATAGTTTCACTCCTTTTTGGGGGAAGAGGGGGACTTAGTTTTGCAAATATAATGTAAACTGTTGGAAGTCTGTGATAAAGCTTAGAACTTGGGCATATTCTTGTAACAGATAACTGAGTTTGAACACTTTTGGATAGAGCTAAAGTTATCCATGTGTATCTAACTGTAGAACACAGATGTATCTAAGCCTTCTCCTTTTATCAGGTTCTATAGGTCCTTTTAGAAGATTCTATATACTGATTTAAAATCTGTCAATGAGTTGATCTTCGAACTCTTCCTCTCTTTTGGGTTAGCAGAGAAGAACTTTGTTCCACTTGACATTCATAGGACTAATATGCACCAAAAAACACAAGCATCTGTGTGGATTTCCTTTTGTGAAATTTATAATGAATATGTGTATGACCTATTAAGTGTTCTATCTACATCAAAAACTCAAAGGCGCAGAGTTTTAAGAATTTGTGAGGATCAAGGAGGAAATTGTTACATTAAAGGTAATAATATTGTTTTATGACCTAGGCAGTTTGACAGAATTTCTCTGATCAGAAATGTATGTAAAAGGTCTCTTTTTCAGATTTGAAGTGGATTAATGTTCAGAGCACTGAAGAAGCCTGCAGACTACTGAAAATTGGAAACAAGAACCGAAGCTTTGCCTGTACTAGAATGAATGAGCAATCAAGTAGAAGGTTTGTTCCTCTGATTATAAGTATACTCTGTCCCTTTTGAGGGGAATAGAGGGGCCTTTAGAATATGTGTGAAATTAACCACTTTTCAGTAATAGTTTAATACTTCCCTTGATTATTCTGGGCTTTTTTATTAAATTCTTTCTGGAGAAAAAAAAACAACAAACTAGGAGGGACTCTGACTGATAGTAGCTGGACCTGGGACAGCTGTTCATGTCTTTGGACAACCAAAAATATCATATCACATTCATTTTGGTGTGCTATGCATCTTGGTAAATGCTAGTGGTACTGAGTGAGAATGGCTGTGTGAGAATGTTGAAGGAAAAGCAGGTTAATTTTTCATAAGTGATAAATAATTCTTGGAAACCTGGAGCTTGTCATAAGAAGGAGCAAGTTATGTGTTATCTTGCTGTGCTGCTAGATTTTTCTAGATGCTTTTAGATTGCTGTGTTCAAGCTGAGCTTACTTGGTATCTTAAGAATTAAACCCCTAACTTTTTACCCATCTCTAGACAGGGATCAGGGAGAATCTGGCTTTTGATGGAGTGTGAGGATATAGAGAAGGTTGCATAATTTCTATTGAAAGTGCCACCTTTCTTGATTTTCAAGACCTCTTAATTTGTCCTGTAAGTGTGGAAGTGCTGTGTTTTATTTTTAGTTAATACAATCAGTGTTACTAAGCCTGCTTTTTTTCTCTAAAAAGCAAGAGTTAGGTTGCTCTGTATTAGCTCAAGACAGCTGCTGTTAAGTTTCATGCTCTTCTTACAGAGCTTTATGTCTAGAATGCCCACTGCTTTAGGCATATACTAAAGAAGTTTGTGTGCTGTGCTTCCTGATGACTCAGAAAAACAGGGCACTTCTGGGCCCTTCTCTTTGGTTTCAGACAGCCTGTCCACTGCCTGTGATTTTTGTCTAAACCACAGTTACTGGGTTTTCAGGTGATAAAAATTCAACCTTTCTGGAAAACAGAATTATTTTAAAACTGAGCAAATAACTATGCATGTTGAAGTAAGCAAAATTACAGTACTATAGAACTTGAACTTATTCCCTTCTCTCCACCATTTGTTTCGAAGTTAATCCTTCAGATTTGCTGATTTCAGATATTGCCTAAGGTTTTCTGTATGAAGTGGCTACATGACTGCTTGTCTATTGATCAGTAGACTTTAGTGAACTGGCTTGGTTTTTTTTCTCCAAGACAGTTTGTAGGCTTTGTGATAATTTTCCTTTTCCTGTGTGGAAAGAAATACAGTCTTAAAATACAGCTTTTATTGCTGCTTTTTGCTACTGAATGAATGCATTGCAAAGGTAACTAATGTATTAAGGTAACCAGTGAATTATTTCTTGTCCTTTCTTCAGCACTGAGCTTTCTGTAGCATACAAATTTTACTTTGCTTCAGTGACTGCTTAATAACTTCATAACTGATTATTAAAAATGACTTCTTTCCATTCCAGTCACAGTATATTTTCCATCAGGCTACTCAAGCTAACTGATGAACATCAGCCACGTGTTCTTGGAGTATCAGAGTAAGTGAATGCTTCATGTGATTACCAAGAATGTAAATATTTTTGGAATAAAAATTAATAAGGTGTAAGCATGCCAAACTGGTGAACTTTCTAATAATAAACAAATTCTCTGGGAGTTGAGCAGGAAATCAGTACTCCACTGAGCACATAAACTGACTGGAAGCTCAACAGGGACAAGCACAGAAGTATTTTCCTGTCCCTTACTCTAAGGCTTTTCTGGAGCAACTCTGTCAGTAATTGATAAATAGAGGAAAATGCATATTGTCTCACATAATGGGGACGTGGTGGCAGAGTAAGACTGTACTGCACCAGACTCTATATCCTGGTAAGCAGAATTCAAGTGTCTGGCTGATAGAGGGTGATCTCTGCAGCTGGAGGGCAGCAGTTGATGCTGAAGGTGCAAGCTATGCCAGCCTGTTTTCTACTCTGGGGCCAGACTAGACTTTATGGGTCAAATGCTTGTGACAACACTTTTGCTATGCTCCTAGAATGCAAATTAAAATCTATCGTCCCAAAAGAATGCTGGTGACGTGGTCTCAAACTGCTCCATGGTCCAATGGTAGAGTAAGAGAGGATCATCAAATGATTTGGTTAAAAACTCTTCTCCACTGATATAAAATGCTAATGTAAGTGCACCCTGTTAGAGCAGTGTTAAGTCTGTACACTTAAGTCTCTGCTCTTTTATGGTTTAGAGGAAGCAGCCTAATCTTCTGGCCTGAAGCCATTTAGATACACCATCCCAAAAAAGCTATCTCTTTTCTTCTGGTTAATTTAGCTTGATACAGAAAAATGGAGACAGCCTGTAGCAGCATGTTTTAGTTCAGTCCTAGCTCTTACTGATTTCTCTTGTCTCTGCAGAGCAGAGATGGTGATAAATATACCTCACTGAGAGAACACCTTAAAATGTCAGATGTTACAGTGATAAATACTGTTAAAAGATAACTTGAGAAAATGACTGCATCTATATATTTTTGCTCTTTTTTGTCATAGTTTATCCCCCTGGCAAAGCTTGCAGCAGCTATTAGATGAATGACAGTGTTTTTATGTTGCTTAAGGAAGAAAAAATATTTTCATCTTGTGCTGGAAAGGATCAAGAACATAAGGCTTTCATACATTTGAAATACATGCCTGAATAATTTCTATAGGACTTCAGCTGTATGAAAGGTTATGGTCTTATAAGTTATTTTATTCAAATAAATTTATATATGCGAGTAATGGTTTGATCACATAAATTATCCAACTTCCAGAGCTTCCTGTATTTCAACAGCTTTCCTAATATAAAGTAAAACTTATTGAATTCCGTGGTTATCCGGGGTGACTTTCTTATTGTAACCTATTGTGCCATGAGGGACAATTCAGGGGTCTGAGTTTAGTAGCACATAATTGCTGTAGCCAAGCAAAGAGCTCTAAGGTGAGCTGGGAAGGACCTCATGTGTGTGTTCTGGACAACTCTTTCATGCAGGTTGTCGTTCTGTGACTTGGCTGGTTCAGAGAGGTGTAATAAAACACATGTCTTTGGAGACAGACTAAAAGAAGCAGGAAATATTAATAATTCTCTTCACATCCTTGGAAAGTGCATTTCAGCATTGAAGCAAAATCAAAACCCAAAGTAAGTGACAAGTTATTTACATGCTAAGTTTTAGGTGGAAACACTAAGTATCCCTTTGTTTCTGCAAGAAGCTTTTACAAGGAAAAATGTAAATCTACCGAAACTTGGAAGCCTTCTTCATTATAGGTGTCACTGAAATGCCTGCAAAGAACACTTTCTCCATAACTGGTGTTTCTGGAGAGCAAAAAAAAGGCAATATGCAGCAAACTACCGAATTTTTTTAGTGTATGTATATGAAAAATACACGTTGTGTACAAGGCTCCAGTTTTGTCTTCTTCATGTCCACCTGCAAATTATACAAGTAGATTCATCAGGCAGCTGATGGATAACCTGTACTTAGCTTTTGGCTTGTTCCACTATCTGTTTTGGAACACTAGGGAACTGTGATGCAGACGCTGTGCTACTTGTATTTTTAAGTAGTTGAGTTTGGAATCCGGGAAAAACCTTGCTCTTTGATGTAAAATAACAGGCTTAAATATGAGCATCCTACTGGATCAATTTCCTAAAGGAGAGAAACAGAATTAAGATAACTTGTGACAGCCCACAATTTTTATTTTGTTTTCACAATTTTTTTTCCCTCCCTGAGGATGAAGCCAAGCTATATTCCATTCAGAGAGAGTAAATTGACCCGTCTGTTTCAGCCATTTTTTTGTGGGAAAGGCAAAGCTTGTATGATTGTAAATATCAATCAGCATACTTCCACATATGATGAAACACTGCATGTAATGAAATTTTCAGCTATAGCCAGACAGGTAAGAGTGTATCTACTTTCTTTGCTAGTCTGCCTTTTTTTTTTTTTTTTTTTTCTTGTTACTAGTGAAATGATCAGGTTGTATGGATTTGAGTGTGATTTTAATTTTTGATTCACCATATTAATTCTTCTGCATGTGGCCTCTCTCTAAAAGGCTTCTAGTAGTCTTTCCCATCTTCAAACCTATTTGTAGTAAGAAGTTAAGACAACTGCAGGTGTACTGTTGTTCAGTTCTACACCATTGATGTTCTGTGTAAAACATAGAGCACTTTCAGATATGACTGATTTATACCATAAATCTGAGCAAATGCAGGATTTAAATTCAAACTTTTGATGAATTACTTAACCTGGGTGCAGTTAAACATCCATTGCACAAGATGAGTTGTTCCAAATTTCTTGGACAGCTGGTGGTAGTAAAAGGAGTATCATCTTATTTTATAGTCTAGATGAGATCTTGTGTAACTGCATTGCTTCATTTGGCGAAATGCAAGTAATTGACAATAAAAAATTGTCTTGGCAAGCTTTTCTTCCATCTCCTTCAGTACCCCTGAATATATCCAGCCCCATAGACATGTGTGTCTGTGTGCTGTAACAGGTCAATGCCCCTTTTCTCCTGGGTTATGGGGGCCTCATTCTTCTCTGTCTCAATCTCCTGTTAAATTCAGGACTTGAGGTTGATGTTTTGCCTTAACCTCATTCAAATTCCCTGAAGCTGCTTCTTGCAGGGAGTGGGATGGTGGACTATACTGTGTTTCATGGCGGATACAGTCATTTTTTTAGTCTGGAGCCATGGATTAGTTCTGGCATGTTATTACAAGTCTGTAATAGCATGTCTAATGTGATCTCAGAGAGGAAGATTTTTTCTAATTCTCTTCAGGTGTGAATTTTGTTATACTTCTCTGATATGTGTTGTCCTACGACATAGTTACTTAAATGTACTTCACTTTTATGTAAATAGCATGAATTGCTGTATCCTGGTCGTGGTATTTCAGGAAGGAGCAAATATTGTATTGCTAATGCTTTTCATGAACTTTGCAGGAAACTACACCCAAACCCTTATATTTTAGGGGAAGAGAAACCACCTGTCTAGACAAGGATGCTAAGTTTGCCAGCAGATATTTCCAAGAATTATGTTATATTGGTAGTCTTCTTTTTTCTGCTAAAAGGCATGTAAGCTTTTGCTGACATTCATGTAATCATTAAATACTGTGTAAATATAACAATGCATTTATGCTACTTCTTCCTGATATTCTGATATTTGCAATATTGACAGCATTGGTAAATCAACTCTGGATTTTTCAGGTTATCCAGACAATTGTGCCCAAAAATTTTGGTTATTTTCCACCAAAGCTAGTTGGAGGTGATGGCAAAACGATCATGCACTTTGATGCTAACACATCTGTAGATGACTTTGCTGGCTGTACTGAAACCTCTGCAGAAGAGGAAGTGGACATCACCATTCTGAGTCATGAGGTAAATACATGGCTACTTAGAACTGCACCCAAGAAAGCAAATAGTATTAGTTCCAATGTTGTTTTAGCCAAGGAGATGTGCTGGAAGCTGCATCAAATGGGAAGTTAAAGTTTCTATTCAGTGTCATACTGACTAGACTTAGAGTGGCCTAGTTCAGTGCAATTGTGGAAGGATGCCCTGTGGCTGTTCTAGTTAGGTCAAGTGCTAAATTTGGAGTTCAACTGATTGCCCAACAAGAAGACCAAGGAAGCAGTACATATTTTTAAAATAATATAATTTAGGGGTTTTGTGGGTTTTTTTTTTTGGAAACAGCAGTAGC
Organism: Cinclus cinclus; assembly: GCF_963662255.1. Taxonomy (NCBI): domain Eukaryota; kingdom Metazoa; phylum Chordata; class Aves; order Passeriformes; family Cinclidae; genus Cinclus; species Cinclus cinclus. The sequence continues at coordinate 113,676,133 of NC_085046.1, read as the reverse complement.
AAGTTAAGATGTAGCATTTTAAAAACAAAGATATACAGTCTAATAGCAATAAACTGTAGAAATTAAGTAGGCTTTATGTTGTGCAAAATAATATTTAAATGCCAAAAGAGAAGTAAACTTTCTGATAGTGAACACTATCAAGATGGACACAGGATGTGTTTGCAGTAGAAATTAATGTTTGAAAATATTTAAACTTTGTTGCAGAGCCCCAAAAAACATAGGCTTGTAAAAAGTACCCTCTGTGCATGGCTGCCTGTATGAATATTTTGAGATCTATGTCAGTATGAGTTTCAGTCTTTGATTTTGAAATGAAATATTTTAAATTTAGGAGCTTTTGAAAGCTGCAGAGGACTTAAAGGAGAAGGTAGCTGCAGAAAGGCAAAGCAAGCTCTTTCTGGAGGTGAAGATACGTAAAGAGATGGCAGAAGCAATGTTTCAGCAGCTGTTGGAAACGGAGGAAGCCTGGAGGCAAGTCATATTGCAGTCTGCTTTGAGACTGTAAGGATTCCACATGTATCAATGCATATGTATGGATGTGTATACATATGTGTATACTTGGGACATACCTACTCAGGTTGTTTAGAGAAGATAGGGCTGGAAAACCTCTGAAGGAAAGGGAAGAAAGAACATTAAACTTGTACAGATCAGCATCTTCCCATTTACAATGGAAAAATAATGCTGTTTTTTGTTGATCTTTCCTTTGTTTAATTTGTAATTACTGGAGCTTGTCCTGGCTTGTTATTACTACTCATGGTCTTTGAGGGCACTAGCAGATGTGGAAGACTTGTTACAGGTACCCCACTGAGATTTGACTCTTCCAAAATGTTCACTCTGTCATGTTAGTATGCATGCATGTGCTTAAGGTAGTTTGAATCTTATCTCTTTTGAGCTCCTCTGCATGACTTATGAACCATTGTTAGTTTACTATCTTATAAATTCCTGTGGCTCCCTGCACTGATGTTAACAATTTAGGAATTTTTTTTCCAAGTCCAGATTCCTCAAGCTGAGTTCACTTCCTCTTAACTCTTCTCTAAATCAGTTTCCTGCTGTTTGAATCATTAACAAAAATTAATACCAGGTTGCCAGCTGAGCACATTATGGTTTAACACCTGCACTAGCTTTAAAATTGTTTGGTTGCCTTAGCCAAACACATGAATTAGCATTGATGCTTTTTCTCTATTGGGATGATGTTCTGCATCACTGATGGGGCATGTTTTTAAGTTTTGACAGAAATTGGAGTAATGTGTAATGTAATGAAATAATGGGTGGAGAGGGACTTCTCACAAGAGTATGTAATGATAGGACAAGGGGGAATGGATTCAAACTGAGAGTTGGTCTAGATTGGTTGTTATGAAAAAGTTCTTTACTGTAAGGGTGAAGAGACATTGGAAGATGAAGTTGTGGATGCCCCATCCCTGGAAGTGCTTAAAGGGTGTGTTGAAAGGATCTAGTGTAAAGTGTCCCTCTCCATGACAGGGAATTAGAACTGGATGATGTAGGGTCTATCCCAACCCAGGTCATTTTATGATTCTATGAAAATGAATTTGGCATTTATCTTAAATGGGGGGAAAAAAACAACAAAAACCCCAAGTGAAAGATGCCCCCAGGATATATGCTTCAAATATAACATCTAAATTGGTGTGGTAAATTGTTTTGCTATATGTTGGTGGATTTTTTTTGACTGTTGAGTGTGTGTTCTATGGAGCTTTTTTCAGTATATGCCCAACAGAAGTCACACTTTGGTGCAAGTCTGTAGGATCATTGAGATTAAAAGGAAGAAAGCCTGTCTTTGTTTCACTATTTCTGATTAGAGAAATAATTTTAATATTCTCATTTGAATACATGTAGTCAAATGTAATAGCTGGAATACAAACATATCACATGTAACTAACATGTTCTCTTTAGCAACCGCTTGGAAGATTTGAAAGAGAGTTATGAGGAAAAGCTCGAGAGCAAATTTGAAATGTATAAAGAGGCCATTAAGAAACATGCATATATGTGTGCAATGGAACAAATTGAAGACCATTATGTTCCCATAGAAGAATTTCTAGCTGAACAAGAGAAAGTTGAGGTATGACTTGATTGCCATTAAAGTATGTTCTAGCCTCTTAACTGTAATTTTTTCTTTAACAGGATTGCTCTGGGATTTTGAATGTAACACTAAAAAAGGAAAATAACTAGCAGTTTAGCCTTGCTCTTGTGTTCAGTGCTCACCATAAACACACAGATGTGTTCTCTGGCACCACTTGTAGTGTACACGCAAGTCTCTTTGAGGTGTGATCTTTGGGGGCACAGTTCAGTTAAATCCAAGTCTTCTTTATCCTTGTGGTGCAGTGATTGGAACACCCAGGGGAATGATGTATACAAGAGTGTGGCTTTCTTTTGGGATCATTGGATGTAGAGTAAAATGCTACTTTGAGAGGGTGAAGAGGAAATTGTTACAGGACAGGTGTTTTAATTAAAACTGATCTCTGGTCTGGAGGTTGTGGGAGGATTGTGGGATAAGAAACTGATAAGAAATCAAACTTCACGCAGAAGAGAACTGAATCTCCTGAATGTACTTAAACGTAGAATTGCTCAGAGTTGGCATTAGTAAATTGCTGTTCCTGCAATACAGCCAGGTTAGCTACAAGCAACTTGGTTTTCTAACCTCTGCATAGATGCTTAAGCGTGTCCAGGCAGCAGATGAGCCCCGTGGGTCTTGTTTTCAGAAGGTGTTTAGTGGAAGAATAGAACAGCTGTGGTGTCCACCAGAGGAGCTTTCTCACTGCACTCTCCTGTTCTGGAACTGATAAGACATCACATTCCATGGATAGGCAGGTTCCTTTCAAGATATGAGAAGTGGGTTTCTCTTATAGATTGTGGTATATAAATGTTTCTGCTTTTACAGGTCTCCATTCAGGTGCTGACAAGTAGCATCATATTATGTAGTGGCCTGTGTTTTTTCCAGCTCCTTCACATTTGTCTCTTTTCCTCATTTAAACTCTATTCTAACTATGCACTGTATTAGAGTGGACAAAGAGTTTTAATAGTGCTCTTACACGGGCCAAGAGGCTGCGTAAGGGAAGACTGAAAAAGCAAGATGCTTTTGGCAGCAAGTCAGATAAGAAACTACTGAAATCTCTAATATGTAGAAGGGTTAGTTAACAAAGGAGAATTGGAGTGGGCAGCTTCAGGAACCAGCATGAGATGAATAACTTCTCTGGATGATGCCACTCGTTTGATTTCTCGCTCTGAAATGCTACCCCAGCAATCTGACAGATACTGGAAAAGAGTTTGAGATTAAAATGTAGCTGTATGAAGTATATTCTTCCTCAGTTAGCAAGATATAATTGCAACAGTGCAATTCCTTTCTGCCATTTGGTTACTTCTTATACAGCTTGGAAATCCTCAGACTGGAAGAGTGGAGTACTGCACAAAGAAACTTCCTCCTAGATAGCTTTGTGACCTGAGTGTTATCCCTTACTGTCACTCCCTAACCATAACCTATGAAATAATTTAAAATTGCATGTGTGTGGTGTAATTGAAGGATGTGCAGCAATGCACCAGATCAAGCAGAAATATAGACAAATTCTACCATATGCCATTATATTTTTTCAGGATAGAGAGAGGAAAATACTGCAATTGGAAAGACAACTTGATGAACAGTCAGGGAGGCTGTTTTTTCTGGGAAGTCTGAGCTCGGATGTTCCAACTACTGCAAATAACATGGAGCGAGGTAGGAGTGTAATCTGGGTATTCAAAGTTCACTGTACTTCTGGTGATGTGTATAAGCGAACTTTTCTTTTGCCTATAGATCTTATGGACAGAACAATGAAGAGAGCCACTGAAGGATTGCAGAAACAATGTGAAGAGAAGGAAGAGGTAGCTCCTGTTTATTTATCTGGGGATAATGATTGTAAACTCTATCATGGTTCAATGCTTTAAGATGTGCATTGTAGACAAAAGCATGAAGATTCCTGCAAATGGGCATTGAGCATATTAAAAAAGTCTTTACTCAGTTGTGAATAACTTTTGCTAGAGACTGTTCAGGCTTTAAAACCATTTGCTGTTGTAATAAGTCATGGTGAATGTGGTGTAAGTTGAAGTAAGGAAGTATGTTTAGCCTTGTGCTGGAATTTATTGGAAGTATTGCTGCCATGACCTCAGTGCTTTCCTTCCTGAAATGCTGCCTGTTTCTGCACAGGGGAACAGTTAGAGAATCTGGTAATAGTTTGGTTTTAGATCTAAAATCAAAATAGTGCCTTAAAGCACTATACCTTTCTCAGCTCCACTATCACCCTAAACTTAATAAAGGTGAATAGCTCTGTTCTTCAGACAAGAACTGTGTTCTGAATACCATATAGATGTGGAAATTATGGAAAGCATTAGTTTTTAAACATGCATTTTTATTCTATTCCTTGAGTGACTTTCTTGTAAAGATAGCTTTTCCCATGTTTAAAGAGGATGGGGAGAAGGGAATAGCCAAGTCTTGCTTCTTTTGCTGATATCAAATAGAGTAGGGATTGGAGAAATAGCTCCAGCTGGTTCTAATAAACCATGTAAATGGGAAGTGAACTTAAATCCTTTTCTACTGAGAGAGAATACTCCAAAAATAACTTTTTCCTTACCAAGTTTAATGTCTTGTGCTACGGCTGTAGCATTTGTTTTTCACGCCTGTTTTTGAGAGCTCTACATAATTTTCCCATGTCACTTTCAAGTTTTGGTGAAAGTTTGGCTTTTATGCTTGTTATAGTTATAAGGTTATTAATTTGTGTGATTAGAAAGCTTTAGAATGATGAGATTTGATTCCTGGCAATAATTGAAGTGAGAATGATTTAAACCAGTTGGTTCCATCAGTGCCTTTCTGCTGCTTTGCCTCAAAGATGAGTGCATGTGTGACTTGTAATTCATGACTTTTTTTCTTTCCATTCAGCCATTAAACACAGGCAAAAGGTGTGAGATTTTTAGCAACTTCATAGAAGTAAATTAATGGTAACATCTATTTTTCTTCTTCAGAATTTATTTTTCTTCCTGGGATTTAGGCTTAATCCATTAATATTCCCATCAGGAAGGTGAGGTCTTCTGTGGTAACTGTTCTCCAATTCTTTATATGAATAGTGTTAATGAGACAAAAGTGTTTTTAACTGCTCTTACTGAAATGGAGCTGGCTGCTCCAGATGTAGCTTAGTTTGTGCTGCTGTTCATTGATTTACAGACCTGCCAATCAAAGTAGCTTCAACACAACAGCTTTTGAATGCTCCAGTTGTATTTTATCACCTGAAATGATGAGCTGGGACATAGGAGGTTGAGACAAGCAGACTTTCCTGTTTTGTTTTTGCAGTTTGCACTGTTCTAGTCACAAACAAAACTAATGTAGAACATGCTGGTTTGAACTTCTATATGTATGGGCTTTATTTTCAGCTTATAAAATCTCTGAAGTTTAAAATACAGAAGCTGAATGAAACCCTGCTAGAAGCTAATGAAGGGTACAGAAAAATGGCAGAAGAAAACAGTCAACTGAAGCACACAATCATGCTCAAGGTTAGGCAATGATTTAAAAAGAACTTTAATATGGCTTGCATCTATAGTTGTACTGGATGCTTCTGCATCTTTTTACATGTTAAACCACTGTTAAATTAGCAAATTATTTTGATGTTAACATTTTTTCTGTGCCTAAACTCCTGAATTATGAGCTCAGAGCCCTTGTTTCACTATTTGACTGAGTCTTTAAAGACAAAATTCATTTTTCAATTTAAGTGATAGACTCTGTCAACAGGTCAACTCTGCTGGCAAAGCCTGCTAATCTACAGATGTCATGAGTTATTGTCATGCAAAGAAAATACTGTGTAGAACTCATCATGAGGCATGTTGCTGAGGCAAGCAAGGTGTCAATACACAAATGCTACTGCAACAAGGCCTAAGGACCTATGGCTTTAGAGCTGTACTGACAGTCCTGCTAGAAGTGGCCAGACTGGATGAGAGATATGGGCAGATAAAACTGTTTAATACAGAAACAGACATCTTTCCTTCAAAACCAGGGACTTTCTAAGGTTTACAGCATCTGACCTCAGATATCAACTAGATTCCTAAACAAAAAAATGAAGCTTTTGAAGTCCTGGCACTTTGAATCTATGCCTTACTTGTAATCTGCAAATCTGCAGGCAGAACTGCTTAGTGATGTCTTTCTTTGAACAGTAGATTACTTTCTGCATACTTTTCAGTTTAAATCTGAGACTGAAAGTTATTTGGCTTGAACTTTTAAATTGGAGGCTACCTTCCTATCCATTTTTAATAGGAAGGTGATTTTGTTAGTCACACAGATTAGGGAGTATATTTAATGCTCTGTATTCTGCCCACTGGAAGCATTTATTCAGTCCTGGTTAGCAGACCTGTCATAAGAGTTTTGCTTTCAGAAATTGCAAGGCAGGAAAGCCACCTTTATTTGGTTCCTAGAACAACTTCAATTCCTTGCATAGTGTGGCTAAGTATTTTAGCACCAGCCTCTTAGACTTGGTCTCTAACTAGATTTTATAACCCTGTAGTTTGCTGGGTTTTTAATTAATTTGATGTAATTTAGAGGAAATGGGTACTGAATGGCCATATGACCTAGTAATTACAAGGGTGTTTATGGGTTTAATAAAATAATGTGAACCAGAAAATTAACTGCATGAGACAGACCAGGCAGTGTTCACATCCTTAACATAACCTTATCCTCATAGGATCAAGAAATGAATAGCCTTCAGGACTGGGCTAAACGTGTTCTTGAGCTTGAAGAAACAGTGTCTTCCCTGCAAAAAGAGCTTGGAGAACGGAAAAAGCATTTCTTTGCTGAGGAGTCAAAACAGCAGAAACCCAGGAGAGGTTTGCTGGCTAACCTGAAATCCACAGTAGCATCCACTGCTACTATACCTCTTGGTAAAGGCTGGGGGAAGTATGAAGAGGCTTCACCCAATTCAAGAAAACAAGTACTGTTGCCTCATAAAGCAAAAGAATAGTATTTGATAAGTCAGTGTGCAATTATTGGGCTTCTTTATTAGTCTTAAACTGTTGGTAGCTGTTTCTCACTCTTAAAAGCCATCACTGTCATGTTGACTGACAGAAAAATGTTTAATACAGAACTTTTTAAAATTTAATCAGGGTTGAATTTAGAGCTATAAAAGTTTGGGTTTAGACATGTGCTTTTACTGTTGATATAGGGATGTGATTTGAGAAATATATATTATATTTTAATTCTGGAGTGACTGCTACTGTTGTCTTCTGTACTGATAAATGTGAGGCTTGTGCAAAGTGGGATGTCCCTCATCTGCTGTTCATTATGTTTTTAAGTTATTTCATTGCTGATTCCTAGAAATCAGATGACTTGTAAACTTATCCTAAGTAGTTAAAACAGCATGGTTCTTCAGTTAATATTCTGGTATTGACCTGGAGACTCCCTTCTTGGGACCAAACTAAGAAAACTGCTAAAGAAGGCAATGGAATGAAATCTGATGTGGCACCTTGCTGTTTTTCAGCTAACTTGGCATTGTGGAGAAGCTTTTAAAATAAAATTTGAATTTCCACTAGGAATATGTATTAAACTTTGAAAAATGTATTTAATAAAATTTTCCATTGCTAAATTCAGCCGAGTCTTCATTTTATAAATCAGCAAACCAAGATAGGGAAAGATCATAAAATTAGAGCCCAAATAATGATAGTCATTGAGATAAGATGATCTTGAGTTAAAAGAATCATATCCTTGATTATATTACTTAGCTTTTACCTAGTAGTTTAAGGATGGGAGACTGGAGCATGATAAAACTTGAAGTAGTTTTCCTAGAGCCCTTTCCACTTAGTGAAGGTGAGGGGTTTTTTAACTACTGTGAAAGTACAATGCCTATAAAAGGGCTGTGGAATCCGTAAGTAAATGGGACAGATCAGTCCCTGTAATGGTGTTTCTCACAGTGGAAGGGAACCGAGTTCAAAGCAAGAGCTTCACCCTCTCTGGAGAGAGTAGGTGGTGCAGCCTTCCTGTGTGACAGGACAGCCCTTCTCTGCTGTGGCTCCTCTTTCGAGGTCGTTGGGAATTCTGGGTTGGTCTGTGATCAGTCATCACTCTGAAATCTCTTTATCAAGGCTGTAGAGGTTGTACTTCAGCCATTGCTTTTTCTCATGTTTTGAACTGTTTCTGTTAAATACAGGGTTAACTTGGTTTAGTAGTTCTGAAGGCCTATAATCCCTGCGAGGTAGAATTTCTAAAAATATTTTTCTACTCCCCTATAAACAATTCCAGCTTTTAAAAAATATTTTGGTGTAGCATGGGAGACACTGAATGCTGATCTCTTGAATAAGAAAGATGTTATGTACAAATTGCTTTAGGAAAAGCAATTAAAATAGAAGCTAAAAAATCATTAGAATAGGCTAATACTGGAAAATTTCCCTTTTTTTTTTTTTTTTTTTTTTTTTTTTTTTTTTTTTTGTAATTCTTAAAATAAAATGAAGCCTGTAGTGAAGTGCTGGCCAGTACTGAACTGTTAATCTTTTCCCAAGAGTTGCTAAAACACAGTGTAGCTATTGCATTAAAGGCCTCTGAGAGGCTCTTCAAGAATAGCTGAGGGTTGAGTCTTTTCTTCATACCCCCCGGGACAATAAAAATATCAAGAAGGATGCAAAAACAGTTGATTTGATCCTTTTCAGTTTCTCAAAGGTGACTGAAAGCAGAATCCATTAATCTTGATAGTGGTGATAATCAGAGATTTCCCTGTTCCAAATGAAGCTACCACTGGATAGAACATCAGTCGTCTGTTTTATCTCAAATTACTACCATACAATTTGCTCCAGATTAAGTGTTTATTAAAATTAAAAATCACCATACAATAGAAACTATTTACATATTTAACTGGTAGTCTGTTTAAACTGCACAGTTTGACTGAAGGAAGCCACTGGAGAAGAAAAGCCATGAATGCTTCTGCTGCTGAGCTTCAACTGCAGGCACACTGAAGCTTTCTCAGAAAGGTTTTAAGCTTCTGCAAAGTACCCTTTGCCTAAATAATTGGACTGAAGGATGGCAAAGATGTATACTGGACTTTAGTTTTAAGAACCAGTGTCACTTTGAAAAAGAAGTGATCTCTGCTGTGGTTACATTGCAAGTGCACTAGCTCATCTATTGGGGTAAGTAATTTGATAGAACAATTCAATGTAAAGAGCATAGAAACTTGCATTCACTTTAAGAATTAGATTTGTAACACTGAGCAACAAATGACAATGTCACTGCAATGTAACTTGGTTGCCTATTGCATGTTTCCACAAATTGTTTTTGATAGTGCTAGAGCTAGTTTTAGCTTTCAAACAGATTTGAGGTTAGTTGACTAAAGCAGCAAAAATATAAGGAATATTGTTGAATAACCCCAGAGGATTAAAAATGAAGGTTAAAATATTTTCACTGGTAACAATTTCAGCAACTGCAATGAAAGTATTAACTTCCTTCAAAATCCTGTGCTTTTTCATGGACTTCAGATGGTGACTTTAGCCTTGTGGGAAGCTGAAGGTTGAACACAGAGTGAGGTGTGCTGCCACATCTGCAGTCATGTGTTTGTCTTGCATTTCAGCATCTGTGATGGTTTTGCAATGCTTTGAAAATTATTTTAAATTTAGGATTTTACAGCAGTAAACCAAGACTTTTTTCAGTGTAAAGAATTACATACATAACTCTTCCTCAAAGGAAACCTTGACACTGTTTAGAAAGTCTTACAAGAGATGACAGTATGCCTGGTATTAATATGAAATAACAAGGATATAAAAATAATTTTTGCAATATGCTGTATTTCAAAAAAGATGATTTAAGAATGTCACCATGTCTTAAATCTGTAAGTTCTCTTTTGTGACTTTGTTTTGAAAACAGCTGTTCATGCATCCTCTCAACCCTTTTATCAAGGTCTCCTTGTAACATTGCATGACAGATCCTAAGGTCTTGTCAAGCTGTACCAGGGCAGGATTGCTTTCCTTCCTTCTCTCTCCTCACCCCAAAAAGCCTGTTTGCTTTGGGGTGTTTCTATAGATGCAAAACACAGAGCCTTTAAGGAGAACTTGAAGCTTTGGAGAAACTGTTTTAACCAAATAAAAACATTATTTCTTTGCAGAATTATTCTTTCCTTCAGCATTTCAGCTTCCCCACTCAGTTAAGACATCTGAATGCATGAAGTAAGTGGTTTGAACAGTCTGTTCTAAAGACAGTCTGTGCCAATAATCTATGGCAATAGAAAAAGTGTTCCTTGTTCTATGGCTGTTGTTGATACTGCCCTTCTGTTGCTGTGTAGAAGTCATCAAGCACACTCTGTAGGTAATCAAAGGTTGGCCTCTCTTCTGCTTTGTCTTTCCAGCATGTTTTCATGATATCATAAAGCTCAGCTGGGCAGGTTTCCATGCGTGGCATTCGGTACCCACGCTGAAGAGCAACCATCACATCAGAATTGCTCATACCTTCAACAAAAAAAGAAAAAGATGTGATGAAATTATCTCTTTCTAGACAAATTATTTTTTTCTTTTTTTTTACTTTACTCACTAATATAAGACCCTTGCTCCTTATTAAAGGTAGCTCCCAGTGTGAGTTCAATAAACAAGGTCAAGGTGTACACCAGCAATGAGAGACTTGTTCTGAAAATCCTGGTGGGAACCTTTCCATTTCTGCAGTTGAGCATCACAGCCTCTTTAGTGCCAAGTCTAATAAGACTATGGGAAAAATCACAGTTCTTGTCTCCAGAACTATCTCTGTTCTGTTCTTCCAACCAGTATTCTCTTCATCTATTCTGCTTCCTGTGGTGGTGTTATTCTCAGCAAAAGCCTTCCCTGGCACCAGCCTTCATCTCTAGCTGCAGAGCTACTGCTCTACTTGCTGGAGACCCATCCACCCTGAGATGGAGAGCAGCCTCCCTGTTTGAGCACACTGCCAGTCAGCCTGCCCAAACCTTCCAGCTTTTCTTCTATATCAGCTTTTGTGTAAATGCTGCTGCTTGCAAGATACTGGACAGTCACTCATGAAATCACTAATTGTAATAGGCAATTTCCCCTCTTGTCCTGTTCCTGTCATGCAAAACCATCTTGCCAGCTGTGCTGAGCTTTGCTTTTTCTGCTATGCTTTTCTTTCAGAGGACAAGAAGTGTAAGTACCAGGAATGGATCCTGCATCTCACATGCCAGTTAATGTCACATGAGAGAGTCCTGCCCAGGACTCAGTCTTCCTCCCCCCCCCCTTTTCTTTTTTTATTTCCTGTTACTCCTCCTCCCTTTATCAAACCGTTGAGAAACTGGTTCACAGAACAACTTCAACACCTACTCTCAGAAGGCCAGCTGCACTAGGGCCAGCTTTTACTGTTTTAGGCTCACCACTTCCTACCCAGAAAACCTGCCTTTGAGTTTGTCCCTTCCTCTGCAAATCTAATCAACCCAGTGGTTGCATTATCTTCTCTGGACACAGACTTTTCTGCACTCAGTAACTACTGTTTGTTCTGATGGCTGGGCATGCAGGAAGCACCTGTGCTTCAGCCTAGACATTCACACTCACCAGAGCAGGCTTTCCCCTTTGAGAAGGGTACCCCAGACCTCTCAGCCACTGGCCACTCCTCAGGCTAAGTGCTCCATGTGGTGCAGTTCTGCCCAAGACTACAGCTCCTCAAGGTTTTCTCAGGCCATTCAGCCTCTGCTCAGATCCATGCAGGACAGTCTCCTGCTCACACCAGCTTCCCCAGAGGTGCAGGCAGAGCAGCTCTGCTTGGCTGAGAGGAGGCAGGATGGGATCTGCTCTGAGCAAGGTCAAGAGTGGAGATGCAGATGTGGTGCTCCCCTGAATTCTGAGTGCTGAGCTCTCTTGCTGCAGACTCTGCAGATCTTTGTATGTATTATCTGACTGCTCTGGCTATGGTTTAAGCCACTTGGCAGGTAAGGACACGTTTGAATTACAATCAAATGACAACTTTATCCACTATAACTACTTGGATTATTCAAGATGACCATAGTTCATACAGTTGACTTCAGCTCAAGCCTGTTGGCTTTAAGCTTTTCCAAAAATACCCTCAGCCATGTAATCTGAGTCTGGATCAAAGTGCTTACTTTGGGCACATCTTTTATATTTTCAGTTCGTCCTTGGAAGGAGAAGGGAAGTTTTCCTGAACTAATACCGCCCATGTGCAGAAAAGAAGTATTTCAAAGTAGGGGAAGGGCATGTTGTCACAGAATAAGGAATTACTGCTATATAGAGACAAATTAAATACAGGAAGAAAGGCAATAAAGTATTTTATAGAGAACAGCGATTGGACTGCTTGAACCTAAAGAAATGGATTGTATATAGTATATGCAGTAAAACAGTTATTCCTACCATACAAAATCTTATTTAATTGTGCTGCTACATGAAGACTGCTGCTACTGGGCTTTGATACAGAATGGGGATTATTTTTTGGGCTTAAGTACTTTATAGGATTGTGCTTAGATCTGTTGTCTACAGGACTGATTGTTACATTGTGAATGCTAAGGATAAAGCCTGTTTTTCAGCTACCCTGCAGGGAAACTGTTTAATATCCATTTGAGTTCAAAAGCAAAAAATGAAAACACTTTTATCAGTATCCCATAGTAAATATGTCATGTACATACTTCCATGTGTTTGGGGTTTTATTTAAAACAAAAAGGGTTACCCACAGTCCAAGCACTATTCTCAAAGTAGTTACTTGCTGAACTTTTAAAAATGTTTTCATTTTTTTTTTTTTGTAGCTAAAGAATTATCTGTCTTACCGTATCTACATCCCAATCAGTGAAAGAAATCTATCCCCCATACGTATTTATCACACACCCTCTTGAATGCTAAAGTTTTGGTACATGTCTGTTAATTTATGCTGTGGTACCTGTTAGGTTTCACAAAGACACATTTGTTTATGTTAGGGCCTGGGAAAATGATGTTAACAGAGTGGAGTGGAGGTAGAATTCCACTGCAGAGAAAGGGTCATACCTTGTGGAGAATAGCAGACACAACTGGAATGCAATTATGGATGTTGCCAGTATTGACATACTATGTAATCACACAAAAAATAGGTTTTAACTAGCAATTCAACTTATGTGCCTAGACAATCAGATACTTGTTTCATATTTCAGAGGTAGCTCCTGAAACTGTAGTTCCACTAATGGCTGAGCTCCTCAGGAGGAGAAACAGCTGTTGGAATTTAAGAACAAAGATCACAAAAGCTCCAAGTTTCCTGGCTAGAAATGCTTCCTACCAAGTTGAGTACAGGTATTAGCTACTTGCCAGTTTCAACTCCAACTGTTTCATATGCAGCTATATGCTGAATACTCTGGTTGCTAGAGCTGGTTAATTAAAAATATTTCGAAGCATTCCCATTAGAAGTGAAAAATCTCTTTCTGTTCAGTGGCTACTAGTTACAACCAATCAGCAGCTTACTCTTGCCATGCTGGGGTAATTTGCCCAAATCTGTCACATCTCTTCATGTAAAGTAGATTGGTCACCCATGTAATTTGCTGTGATTCTGATTTTGGGAATCAACTTTCAGTCTAATAGGCTGTTTCAATTTATGTTTCTATTTAAAATAGATATATATAGTTCTTCTTGCAAGCAATACCTGCAAATACTAAAATAAAATACTTGCAATATTAAAATATTCTAATATGCAGTCAAGAGCCTTCCTTTTGTAACTGCTGGTTGACAAATGAATCCACAGTGCATGGAGAATTTATGGTGCTCATAAAAATGCTCCCACATTTAAAAAAAAATATTGCCCAGACTTCCCCCAGAAGAGAGATTTTCCCACAGCAGTGCAGCAGTACCATGTCTGCTGTACAGATTGACTTTGTTCTTAAAATAAAATTATGATATGGCTCAAGAAGATAAAGAGAGAGCAGATTGAGGTGCAAAATTAAGTGTTGGATTGGATTTTATATTTTTGTAGTGCTGGTTTCCAGGTGACCTTTTAGGTCTGCTCAGAGAAGCATTTTTTAAATTTCTAAGTATTCTAAACAAAAAATTCTTCAGAATTTCTCAGTGCAGGGGCTGTCTGTACACACAAGCAAGTGCTAAAGGGGTAAAAAAGCTATCTTGACTGGGGGAAGAGCCATGCATTACTTGGCTGCACACATCTCCCCTCTGATCTTTCCTTGGGACATAAGCACTGTTTAAGAAGAGCTCTGGGAGGACCTGCTGTGCTGTTAAGTATTTCACAGCCCTCACCTACAAACTGATCCAGAGCACCTAGCTGTGCAAGCAGCCCTATCACCTCTTGAAGTTTAAGGGGGCTGGTCTTGAGTTGAAGTGTTTTCCTGGCCTAGAACTGTGCCATGAGAATGTCTGGTTTGGCTCTACCTCTTACATGGAAAGTCACTAGTGTTCTTCCATAGCACAGTAAAGCTGGCTGCCATCACCCCTTTCCCACTGCCCAAATCTTGTGGGATTTCCCACCTCCCTGTGTCTGGAGGTGTTCAGCTTTCTGTCACTTCAAGGACTCAGGTCTGCCTCTTGACCATCTCTGGCACTTCAGAATGCAGAATTCCAGCTGCTCATGAAGTGGTGAAAATGTTTTCACTGTTTAAACAGCAAGAACTGTTGCACTGGAAGCACTGGGAAAGCTTTGCTTGGATGAAATATCTGTTGGCCCTTTCCTGTCAGGATCCCAAGGCTCTTCTCAGGAGTTACTCTGCCTATGAGATGTGCAGTACAGGTGAACATGGCTGTACTTTCCCCATTTGCCCACAAGAGAAGGGAATTTAGGGCAATTTCCCATAACCTCAGTAAGCTTAAATGAATGCAGTATGCTGCCCAGAATTAATCATCTATGCCTGAGATGTAAAAATTTTATGTGCATAAAAAACCCCTTCATACAAGGTGTCTCTGCATGATGGAAACATTAATATATATTTTGTTTAACATTAAAGTGCACACCTCTGTGGCCTTGTATGGACTGTATGGAACAACAAGTAGTAAACATTCCTAGTGGTACATCAACACTGCTTTAGGGTCTGCGTTCATATTTGTTTAGACTAGCTAGCACTAACAAATTATTACAGCCTATTTGCTTGTGAAAACATGCTTTCTGACTATCTTCACATATTATGATGTTATTAAAATCCCCAGCAGCTTACAGAGCACTGTTAGAACTTGCAGCACTGCATCCTTGCCATGGGACTGTGCTTCTGTCCACAAAACAGGGATGTCATAAATGCAGGATAGGCATTTGCTGCACTTGTAGCACCTTAAGAATATATAAAAATGACTATATACCCATGGTGCCATTAGTCTGTTTGCTAAAATTTACCCTGGAGAGGCATATGCCCTACACATACAGTGACGAAGTTTTCAAAGCAGTAAGATTACCTGTAAGACATTTTCCCAATCATCAGTGTCACCACTGTCAGATGCCAGCTCTTTCCCTGAATATTTTCCTTGCCTTTTAGTACCAAAGTAAAAATACAGAGTAAAACCACAGGCCCATACCTGGATAAGGAATCTTTCCATATGTAACAATTTCATACAGGAGAATCCCAAATGACCACACATCAGATTTAATAGTGAAAGATCCATAGTTAATTGCCTCTGGTGCCGTCCATTTAATAGGGAATTTTGCACCTACAAAAAAGAGTACAGTCTCATATAGTCACTTTAATCCATTTCACATTCAGCCATAGAAGCAAAAGCAGTAGCAAGACATACCTTAAAAAGTAATATCTTAAATTTATGTTTTTCATATCTAACTAACTGACTCCAGAAATTGCCATATAAAAGCAAACTCCTTTCAGTTAAATAAAAACATTCAGGCAGCCTTTGTTGGGAATACTACATTAATTCATTTGACAACGGGGACTAATACAAGCAAAGTCTCTCTAAGCCCTTTTAAGCCTGCTCTAACATTCTGGCACAAAATACCAGGTGAGCTAGGAAGCTCTTCTGATAGCAGAAAACACATCAAAGAAACTTGACATAAAAAATTTATAACCTGAGAAGTTAGTTTAATCAATATGCAACGTGCAGAGCTAGCTAAACCCCACAGATATGGGTCTGTACCTCTGAAAACTGCTTAATCAGACCCTTCCCACTGATCTATTGAATTACTATAACTCAGTGCTTGCTGAATAGCTCATGCTCCTTGAATCTCAGCTGTAGTGCATTGTTCTCTTTCTTCTTCGTACTTGAGTACTTCCCCTCTCACCCTACGTTTCCACAGCATCCATCCAGACTGTGAAAACCTGAGGCAGTGTCTTTAAAAGGAGAAAGGGAAAGCCAGCCAACAAACCACTCTGGAAAGTCACCCTTATGCATGGAGGCATAAATAAAAACTTTTCACCACAACCAACAATGCACTTCTTGAAAGGATCCTTGACAGCATTAGCAAAACACTCATGGCAAAACCCAGACATACACCTTCCATAGCATGCCTTCCCTCTTGCCAGCTCTGTTACCTCCCATCCATGTGCTGATCAGGGACATAACCCAGCCTTCCAGTATCCATGCCATGCTGCTGAACATGCAAATTAATGCTGCAGCTCCTTAAACAGCTTCCAAAGGTAACCAGTTCTGCTAAAGCTTTTCTTGTTACCAGCAACTACACCTGCTAGGGTGTCTTCCTTTCCCTAAGTGAAAGGAGATCCACATGGCACTTAAGGATGTTAAGAGAATATAAGAGCACAATTTCTTGGCCTTTCATTCTGTGAGATGGTAGCTATGACTGTGCAGTTACTTTGTTCAATTTAGGAAAAAATTGTGTGCAGTTAAATACTCTCGGTTGCCTTCATCTCTCAATTTTATTTAAAAATAAACTCGTCACAAAACTTGGGCAGCACAGAGGTTATTTGTTTCCTTTATTCATTTTAGAAGTTGTTGGCATTAGAATGCTGCACCTAAGAAGCTGTTACAGCACCTTCTATCCTTGATGACCATATTTCTGTTAGATACAGCCTCACTGCCTCCCAGAGGCTGAAGTTTTAAAGACAAAAATAAAAATACATACCTTCCCTTGCTGTGTATTCATTGTCTTCGATCACTCTCGCCAGTCCAAAATCAGCAATTTTGCACATCAGTAAGTCTGAAACCAGAACATTTGCTGCTCTCAAATCTCGATGGATATAATTTTTCCTTTCTATGTATGCCATCCCTTCTGCAATCTGTAACCAAAAGAACAACTATTTTGATATTTCAGTACCATACAGCTCCATTAGCAGGTCTGATCCCTCCTTCTTCCAAGGTATCAGCAAAGCCACATCCATTTATTAATTACTGATGTCTTTGGAGAATTTTTTAGATGGAAGCCAGGAAAAGGGGGATTGCCATGGAAAACCTATGCACAGATCCAGTCCTGCAAAACTCTGCTTACAGTAGCAGATCTGAAAGAATTGCTTGGGTGAATAACAGCTGGCAGGATTACATACGTATGAAAGACATTTCCTGAAACAGAATCTTGAATAAAATGTTCCTAGAATTTTATTCCTAGAAATATCCTCTTTCCTTAGTTTTTAACCAGTTTATTTTCTAAATACTATGAAAATAGAAGGAGTTAATCACTTAGGATACAGGTGTTCTGATGAAGCAGGTACTGATAAAGCAACAGTGCAGAGAAAATTTAAAATCCTAACAACTTTCTATCTACCCAGTACAAGCCTGGACAATCAGGAAGCAATTACTAAGATAGGGGAAACAACTTTATTTTCTTCTACAAAAAACATGTACCTGTTCATACATGAGGAGTTTTTCGCAACAGCCAGCTCTCAGATGGTATCATAAGTAAATATAATCTGCATTTCAGCAGCCCAAATTGATTTCCAAACCAAATTAAAGAGGATTAATAACCTCAAAATATGCACAGGGGATGATATTTTTCCAGGCAACCTTTTTTATTGTCTTTTTTCCTGAGAAAAACCTTTTCCTTTTCAGGGAAAAAAAAAAAGAAACTGAAACAGTAGTTTCTAAACTCAGTGTGATAAAACTGATGTGCAGACTGTATTCTGTCCAAAAGTTTAAGAGGAGCTAAGAAAAAAGAAAAAGAAATCCAGCCTTTGGGAGCCATCAGTTTTTGTCTTTCTTGGGAGACTGGTGATGGGACCTCTCTGGGACGTACCTCACGGGAACGTCTTTGGGGTGTCTGTGGGGGGTGACAGACCCCTCTTGGCCACATGATTTGGGGAACACCCATGCCCTCAGATCTGCCAAAGGAGCAGCAGTAAAGCAGTGAGGGTCCTTCAGCAGCACCAGTCCCTGGCACCTTCACCAGAGGCTCTCTCCTTCCCGTGCAGCTGAGGAGCAGACAAGTGCACAGATCCCTCCCCAGCACCAGAGGTGCTCCTTTCAGCTGTGCAGTAAAGCAGGCAGAGCAGCTGACCAAATATGAAGAGAACTTGAACATCACTTCTGCTTATTCGTTTTTAAAAAGTCCCCAAGGGGTATTGCCAAGGCTCAGGCTGCCACCACTTACAACACAAAACTACACAGCCTTTGTTCCTCTTTTTCGGTTTAAGCAATGGAAAAATAGAGCCACTTGCCCTCTCACTTCCTTCCACTGCAAACCTCTTCTTACAGTCAGATACATTCTTCAGAGAAGTGTGACATTGCCCTGGTACAGTACAGGGGGGTTCTCACACTAAACCAAGAAGAAACTCTGATGAAGAGAATGAGCAACACCTGCATTTCACATTTTCTAGAAATAAGTAAAACATTTACTAATGAAGGAAGTAGCTACTGGTGAATAATTGCCACAGAAAGTCTTCTTAGGGACTTTCAGACAGAGCAGAAGAGCAAGATTTAATGTAGAGTCTTCTCTGCCTACATGGGTTTGGGGAGGAAGCAGAGATGAAAAGGAAGGTTTTGCTGTAAGATCGATGCTGAGTTTGCACTGGTCAGCATGGCAGACACACCCAAAATGCAGACAGGTCTGGTAATGCTGCCAAAAATACAGCAAACACCACAGAGCAATCAGCTTCTCTCCTTCTTCCTGCACAGATATAACATTTGGGTAAACTGCTGGAATGAAGAGTCACTTCACAAAAGAAACATTTGTGATCGCGATATTTAGTTTACGAGTCCAACCAAGGACAGCCATTGGAAAAATGATTTTATTTCCTCTTATTTGTGCTTGATTCTTTGAAAAATGCAGAAAATTCCAAAGTAGGAAAAAATTAATAGCAAGGAATTTTTGAATCAGAGAAGGAGGGGAAACACAGTGACCAAACAACCAAATTCACACATCTGGTCATGTTAAACCTTTGCTTATGGGAAAAGAAGAAAGAAAAAAATTGAGATTTTTTTGATTGAGGGAATGGGTACCAGAGCCCACGTGATAACTTCTAATGATTATTGTTGAGTTTTCATTGCCAAATGAAAAGTTAATGCTAGAGAAATTCATATGAACAAAAGAAAATTAAAGCCTTTTTCCCTCTCTTTTAATGATCATTGGTACCTGTCAAGACTGTTCAGCTACATGTAACATCTATTCAGGAGCAAGATGGGAAAGCTAATTTGGGTTTCAGGAATATGTTTTGTGGCTTTTAAAAGAGAATTCTGCCTACACTGCTCAAGTGCTACTGCCAAGAAGGGAGCAGTTCCCCGTCACCTTTAATTAACTATTGACACACACTTTTAGAAATACCCAAATTAAATCCTTTTAAAAACAACCCAAACTAATCTCTACATAGTGGGAACTATGGTAAGACGAGGGTAAGAATGAAAGGAAAAGTCCTCCAGGAGAAATACATCACTCCATCAGCCAACCTCTGTAACTGTAAAGCTTCAGCTAAAAGTCCCAGTGGGTGTGGGACAGTGGCCTCAGAGCTACTCCCAGCTGCCCGCCTGGGCTGGTCTGGTCCAAAGCTTGCCAAAGTAGGTAAAGCAGCCCAAAAACTAGACTGGAAATGAGTGCAAAACACTGAGGGCGGACACAAGCATACTGTTGGTGCATTTTAAGCAGAGGAAACATTGAAGCATACCCTGAGTTTCTCAAAGCCTGAAATCTGGTAATTCTCTCAGTTCCTAGGGAGAAGCCTCACTAAAAACAGTCTGCAACAGTCTTTGAAAGGTTTGATGTGGAGGTGTTATTGATCTGAACAGTGCTGTCTTTGGTCTGGGATCAATCTTTCAATAACTGTACCTTTCAATAATGTCCAGATGCATAATAAAATCAAATATACTTGTTGACCACAGTTTTCAAAAAGACAGTTCATCCTCACATTACTCTTTGTGTATGAAGATGTTGTAAACCCTTTGTATCTGGCCATTGAAAGCTGTTTCAAAAGACATATATCTTCTAATGATACATTGGTGTAGTAACAATTTTCTGTTTGCAGCAGTGCTTATCCTAAAGGTGAAGTCAGGAAAGGTTGCAAAATCATATTCCTCTTGCCCCAGTCAAGCAGCTATGTAGTTAAAGGAGATTCACAGGGAAAAAAAAATATTATAAAAGTAATGTATATAATTATGCACTGGAACATTAGAGTGTATCATTAAAAATCAAAGAAACACGAAAAGGAATACACAGTGGAAATGTCACAATGCCAAGTAAGACTTAAAATTAATTACAATCTAGGTACGACTTTCTACTATGGCTTTAAAAAGAGGGTAAAGAGGGATTGAAACACTGCATTAAAAAAATCTCTATTAATTTTATTCTAAGTTTACTATTTTTTTCAGTGGCACTGTAGCCTTGGAAGACAGAAGGGAGTTGCCACTCAAGCTGCAGATCATAGAAGAATTAATGAAAGTATCAGCAGTGCATGAGAAAGAAGAAATGACTGTTTTTAGGACAAAGCTTTGACCCTTTCAAAAGTTATGAGTTTGTTTAGCAAAAACAGGCATCATTTTCCTAACCACAGCCCCTACACACATATATCCTACCTGGAAGGTAATGGATTTGCATAAGAAGCAGGAAGAGTTTACACATACAGAAGGTTCCCTGAATTCCTGTCGTAGGTTTTCAGCAGATCTAATCAAGCAGGAACAACTATGAATTCAGGAAATATAAAACAAAGAATTGGAGGCTCTTCTGGTAAATTGCCTCTGAGGCAAAAAAAACAGAAACCAACTAGTAAAACCCTGAGTCTTCCAGTTGCTTTAGGAACTGAAGGAGCCAGGCTGGTGCTGACTTCTATGGGAGATGCCACAGCTCTACTCTGCAGTATGTGCTTGAAGATATGTTTGCAAAACTCAGTTCCCCTTAAAACATTCTTATTTCAGAGACTTCTAACATTCATCTCCAATGGGCAAAATTGTCTTTGCCAGGGCATAGCTAACATTAAATTCCTCCAGCCCCTATTCAGAGGCTCTGACTAAAATACAGGTGATACCTTCAGCTCTGTCAGAGAGCAGGTTGCTTTAGAAGCTGAGCTGACCACCTTCCTAGCAAGCATTTTCTTACCATCTTGTCCACAAACCCAATTTCATAAATTGTGACCATTAGTACAGAAAGTAAACCATCAAAGTCCAGAATCCACAGCTGTAAATTAAGGTAGGCACTACCTGTAAGTGTAACCCAGTAACAGCTATCTCTGCCAAAAATGTCCATCAGCAGGTGTGTTCACCTAACTAGACAGCTAATTCAGTATAGCAGAGCAGGAGTGTATTTGATTACTTGCTTGAAAAATGCTTACTTTAAAAAAGTTGTTTATTACACCTAGAGGAGCAGTCCTCATTTTGCAAAGTCAGAATGTTTCACCTCTTGCAAACACATATTTTTTTCAAGACTCTGTAAGGCAAAGGTATAATGAACTCAGAGAGTGGAGAACTGTACAACAGCCTGGCAATGCAAACAACCCACAGTGCTCTTCACTTGGAAAATCAACTTCAGCTGTGGCTTCCTGTACAACTGCCTGTACTGTACTCTTTAGACAACTAATAGTCACAGAGACCACATCCTCTTCTCCCTTTCTCCAATTCCCAGCCCCTCCTGTATCTTGTAGCATCACAGATGGATGAGGGTAAAAATAAGCTAATGCCCAGCTACCATTTCCTGCATTTCCAGTGTTCCTGAGAAGCTGGGATAGCCTGGCAAAGTGCTCTGCTAGAATGGTGTGATTAGGGATTAATGTAAACCTCGTGTGCCCACCAAGGGAAAAGAAAAAGCCTGATCTTATTTAAGCATAAGAATCTTCACCACAATCTTTCTTCCATGTTAATTTTAACTTCTTCTGAAACATATCTCTCTCCAAATTTCTTTCTCCTTCACTCTGCAGAGAGGTTAACATCACTTCTGTAAGAATAAATTAGCGTTCCATTTGTAAAAACCAGCGTCACACCAAAAAACTACACACTTTAAGTGTTCTCCTTTATACATAGCCTACATTCAGAAAAAGTCTGTTTCATAGGTTACCTTAACAGAGGTCTGAAAAGACTTTTGTCCATCTTCTGCCCTAAAGAGCTACCAATTAATTCAGACTGCCAGAGGTAGAGAAGAGCGGTGGAACATCTGTGTCGGTCAGAGTGAAATCTCTGGTCTGGAACCACACACATGCAGCCTGCAAGTCTATTCCACACAGTCTTGTTATCACACAGTGGCATTAAGGGCTCTTTAAATGTGCTCAAAACCCCTACAAATTCTTTCCATAACAAAAATCCCAGTATCTCTGTTCCAAAGTTTTCTTTGGGCCTCAGCCAGAAATCCTCAGAGAGGCATTCCTGAACAACCCCTTAGGATGACTGCAAGCCAGTCTCAGGAATTTCTCTTGATGGTCTACATCTTCTGTGACAAGAGGGACCTCTCACATCACCTGTTCAGCACAAGGGCCTGGCCTCTGGGGCTAAGTGCAGGAACTGGCTCTGAGAGGTTGCTGTCAGATCAGGGTGACAAGTGAAGTCCATTTGAAGTGACCTTCAAAGCTTTGTGAATGACAATCTCTGACCCTTCTTATCTTGAAGCGATTTACCCAAACTCTACACAGAGCTGCTCTTTAGTTCATTACCCTTTTTCAAGCCTTAAATTTCTAAAAACACAGTATTTAAAATGAACACAATGTCCCTGACTCCAATAAAAAGGTCTGCTGTGAAACCACATGTCCTTTTCTCTCCACATCTCAGGTCTCCTTTCATACCAATACTCACAGATATTATTTTCTCTCTTTAGTTTTACACACTACTTTCAAAGCTACCTTTTATTTTCCTTTCTGCCCACTGTAACTCATCTCTTCAGACCATGAGCTGGGATCCAGCAGGTTTTCCACATCTACAAAGCTTTTATCCCACTAAAACTGAATTCTCAATGACAAACTATTCAAAAAGTTCAGAGAATTTAAAGAGCCTATAGCCACACTAAACCAATAATTATAGGAAAAATAGCTCTTCCATTGAGTCTATGTGGAATAAAAATCTATATTTGATTCACTGAACATCTATATAACAATATGTGACATATAATATACTATAGAACACAATAATTCCAGTTGGAAAGAACCTTCAGTGATCATCTAGTCCACCTGCTTGATCACTTCAGGCCACTTCAAACAGAAGTTAAAGCATATATTAAGGACACTGACCAAATGACTTTTAAAATATGACAGGTTTGGGGCATTGATCACCTCTCTAGGCAGCCTGTTCCTGTGTTTGACAACTCTTTTGGTAAAGGAATACTTCCTAATATCTGATCCTATAATTATTTGCATGGCAATAATTAGATAAAACATTGATATAATATTCTTATTGTGAGTTTTTTGTATAAATTCCTAATGCTTTATTATACCATTTAACGTTTTCCCATCTTTCCTCATGAGTTATAACAAGTTAACATAATAGGGTACAACAATCTGTAAACTCTAATGCATTAAACGACACCCCCACGAAAGGTTGGTTAACAATAACCTACCAGAAATGCCATCATTACCCACTACTAACAAGAAGTACAACCTGCAAAAGCAGTATTATGACTCTGTTTTTGTTCCATGCCTCCCTGGACACCTAATTCTGATAACTATCCAAGACAAAACACCAGGTTCTGGGACCTTCGATTCAGGCTTTGACACAAAAATCATTCTGGAGTCTCTCTTCAGATTTCATTTAAGACAGAGATAACTTGTATATTTTGAAACAATCATCCTGGTTCATAAATCATACACTAGTACCTGAAACACCATTTCACAATAATTTACCTAAGAATTTGAAACCAAGCAGAGTACACTGATGTTAAGAGGAGTTTGACCAGTTAACCTTACTTAAGAAGTGAAAAAATGACACATTTGTTAACTCTGAAGGAATCTGCTAAGCAAAAACTCACAAACTTGTCCTTACACTTTCAATTCATAGCTGCTCAAATTGAAAGCAGCCTTTTCACAAAGGAAGGCAGCTGGGTACTGTGGCCATCTAAACGGGTCACCAGTAGAATCTGAGTTAAGCCTAACCACAAATTCCCTTTGAAACCCCTCCCATCTATTTCCTCCTGTCAACATTTACTCAAAATTGATCTGTAAATTGCATTTTTTTAATGTAAAAAATCCTTAGGATAAAATGGCCTAGTATGAATTTCAGACTCTAAGAGAAGTAACCTGGTAAAATTTTGAGCATATTTTTTTAAGTTTTACCTGAGCAGAGAAGTCGATTAGCTTTGGAAGCAACAATTTACTTCCTTCATCACTCTTCAGAAAATCCAGCAAACTTCCTGTTAGAACAGAGAAAGATTGAATCAGTGACTCTTATCACAAAAATAAAGGTCACACTGGTTCCCCAATTTTCTGCAAAACAAAACTGATGCAGTATTTTGATGTATTTTTAAGTTGACTACGGTAAGACAGTGCCTTTGTATGATTTAATGACAGGAACACCCAAATCAGCACGCCAGATATTCAAGTTTTGCTATTTCCCTGGCTGTAGAAAACTCCCATGAGACCATACCTCAGTCCAATGGTGCTGAGTTTGATAAGCACCCTACTCTGTGGACCATTAGGAAAGCTGTCTAGGAGAATCACATACATCAATCCTTTCCAAGTCATACAGACTAGTTGCCTCAACATTTGATCATTAAGTTACCAGCAAAATTGCTAGAAAACAGAACAAAAGAAGAAAAAGTACTACCCAGGATAATTTGAGAAGGAAATTTCACATCTTTTGTGCAGTAATGGTCAATACAGTCCTTTCCTAGTAGTGCAGCCACACTTGCAGGATCATTCCTCACTCACCTTATTACACACACCTTTATCAATTCAAGTCCCACATAAGGCAATTAATAAGGTTTGTTTTAATTGCCTTGCTATGATACCAGAAACAAAAGTTAGTCAGGGAGTCCAAAGGAACCAGAGCTATTCTGGGAGTTGTCTTCTGATTCGGAAACAATAGAAAATGCTGCATTTACAAAAACTGTAAAAATGGTTTATCTCACAAATGCAGTAATGGGTCATAAAATTAAAGCCTCGTTCATCTTAAGGATAGCTGTTCCTTCCCTTAATATCTGAATTTTCAAAAATAACTCTATTGTTCCTTTCTTTAAAAAGAAAGGGAATTAGTTTAGGAGTAGCAGAAGAGTTCACCAAACTATTGCTTTCAGATTGTCGTGGTTTAACCCCAGCCATCAACCAAGCCCCACGCAGCCACTCACTCACTCCCCACCAGTGGGACCAGGGAGAGAATCAGAAGGGTAAAAGGTGGAGAACTCATGGGCTGAGACAAAGACAGATTAATAGGAAGAGGAAAAGCAAAGGCTGTGCACCCCAGTAAAGCAAAACAAGGAATTAATTCAGGGCTTCCCATGGGCAGATAGGTGTTTGGCCATTTCCAAGAGAGCAGGACCCCATCACATGTAATGGTTACTCAGAAAAACAAACACTGTCACTCCAAATGTCCCTCCTTCCTCCTCTTTCCCCCCAGCTTTATACACTGAACACGATGCCACATGGTCTGGAATATCCCTTTGGTCATTTGGGGTCACCTGTCCTGGCTGCGTCTCCTCCCACCCTCCCATGCATTCCCAGCCTCCTCACCAGCATGGCAGCACAAAAAACAGGAAAGGCTTTGGCTCTGAGTCCTGCTGAATAGTAACCAAAAACATCTCTATATTATCATCACTGTGTTCAGCACAAATCCAAAACACAGCCTCATACAGCCACTGGGAAGAAAATTAACTCTGCCTCAGCCCAAATCAGCACACAGATTCAATGTTTTCCTCACCTTTTGCCATGAATTCTGTTATAATATAAATAGGCTCTTCTTTAGTCACTACAGCATAAAGCCTAACAAGCTTATCATGCTGAAGTGTTTTCATGAGGTTGGCTTCCTCCAGGAAGGCTTGCACAGACATTGTTCCAGGCTTCAGGGTCTTCACAGCCACTTTGGTACTGCTGTGATAGTAACCTACAAGGAGGAAATAGGATCAGAGCACTGAAGTCACTCTGCAGCCCACAGTGTCCCAACAAGCAGGAATTTGTGAAGCAGGTGAGGCTGGATTCCAGGAATAGCTAAGAGCCTGAAAACAAGTGCCAGATGTAGCACAAATATTTACACTAGAATTCCTTTTTATTTTGCAACTTATACAGCACCACAGAGAAAAAATGATCCATTCCTTATTTTTAGAAATAAATTATTTGAAAAAAAAATAAAGCAAGCAAATGATCCCACTTCATAGCAAGTTTCCATTCACAAGCAGCCCCTAAAATACTCAGTCAAGGAGTGCTTCAATGAATGTCCACTTAAACTGCCTCAGAACAATAGAGTCCAAGGACTGACTGCAAGATTCTGAAGTATCTGAAATCCCACGATTACACTTATTTCATGCATGCCAGTCTCATGCTTATAAACCTTCCTGTAACCCTTAGTGCTCAAAATGGAGCATTACAGGAAAGTGCAGTCAGATGGTTCTCATGACCAGCAAGGACATGCTGCCAGGACTGCAATCCTGCAGTGCTCAGCACAAGATTTAAAATGTGATAACTTCTTATCACACAGCCCATGCCAGGAGTGGAGGAGACTGTGGCTGTGGTTCATTTCTCTGTTCAGCACACCTTCTAGTGTAACTTTCTAAATATACAAAAAGGAACAATCAATAAAGAGAGAAAAACAGAGAATTATTTTCAGATTTAATGTTTGGCAAACATTAAATAAACGTTAAAATAGCATTAAAAATAGAGTACTGATCCTAAAGTTTATCTTGTGAAGCAATTTAATTTGAAAAATAAAAGAAATACAAGAGTGAGAAAGAGCCATACCCAATGCAACATTGCAGAACTATTTCTCAGAAGAGGTAAAACCATCATGACTCAACAAAATAGCTTCATTTCCTTATTCAGCAACAATCTGGATCATCGCCATGGTGGATACACCTCTAAACTGGAATACACCAGTTTAGAAATAAATGGAATTTCCCTATGCTATTTATCATCCAACAAAAGAAATCAGTGGCAAAGCAAGGACATAGTTTACAGATCTTGAGTGATTGCTCCGAGCACTGCATCTTTTTTGAAGAAGGATTATCACCTGAGAAAAGGCACTATGCCACAATCACAAAATATTCACCTGCATGATTATTAGATCTATTTTTCCAAGCATGGTCAGGTCAAAACATAACAAAGACATTTCTCTAAGTTACCTAATAGTAAGAAAGTACAGCCACAGGTCAAATCCACTGTTAAAGCTCAGGTATATGATTTATAATTATCAGAAAAACAGGTAATAAATATATTTCTCACTTTTTAAGAAGCAGAAGGATTATTTGTATAATTTCTACTATTCCATCCCATGCCCTAAAGCAGAGCACAAGCTCCACTCTCAATTTGTTGAATTCTCTACTGAACTTACTAATTCATACAACTTTTTCAGTGAGGCAATTATGACCAACACACTTAACATTAACTATGTAACAGTATTTTACATTCACTTAACATGTCCATCAAACTTGGGTCTTTCTTACAGTTTGCTTTACTACAACACCTCTGTGATACTGAAGTTTTCTGCTGTAAAAAATTCTACCTTGACCCTCTGGTGGTAATGTACAAAACAAATAGCTGGTGAAAGTACTAGAAGTACCTGATTTTGATTTCTCTCATGTTCATTTATTTCATCATGTATTGGGAGGGATGGGACACCAAAACAAGGTGGCCATGAGCTCTATGAGCACACTCTGGGATTTCTAACAGCTGCAGAAGAAAATACACTTCCAAAGCCCATATTACTTATATTCTAATTTAGAGCTTATTGAATAAGAGAATATTTCACACCTGAGATGCAAACAAGATGTGACTCATTAATGACCAACACCATAATTGCTGCATTTTCCTTGTTAACTTTCCTCTAAGCCCTGCTTGAGAATTCTCTTCATGAATTATTAATAGCACAGAGCATCATGATTCACATCATATCAGTTCACACTAGGAACAAAATACATAAAACATAGACCCTGCTCCTGCAGTGCTGCTCTGGTTCATCACATCACTAAAGTAGCTGCCCAGATACACTGAACTCCATGGTCTAAAAACCTTTCATACCATGGCAGGAAGTCAGTCTCTTTGCAGTTTTAGCTACACTTAAAAATCAAATGTGAAGCAAGCAATAGTATGAAAGTTTGAGGATTGTGCGATGATGTCTCACAGAATGAGCCATGTTCTTCTCTATGTGTAAGAATTGAATTCTCAAAAAAAAAATAGTGTTTCGGGTATTTATTTTGGAGTTGATTACTATTGTTTTGACAGAGTAGTATCTTGCATAGCCAGGTTGCCCCCAGAGTTTTGCACAGGCTAAATCAGGCCAAGGTGTGATATGAACTTCTAAGAGACAACTAAGGCTGAGCCTACCCTTTCTGAACAGGACTGAAAATGCAGAGCTTTGTGAAGAAGCCTCTAATACGCAGCTTTCTCCTTCCTCTACTTTTCCAGTAATTCCATGCAGGGTATACTGGGAACAACTTGTTTGAGCTATGGAGACATGACACTGCTAGAAGGCAGATAATGGCTGGAGCAGTTACTATGGGAGGAGGTACTGGGAAAGAGTCTGAAGAGCAGCAGCTTCTCTGCATCCAGTTGCACGTCAGCACTTCACTCCTTCACCTTCTACAGCCATAATTCAGCTGCAGAGCAGAACAGTGCAGCAGGGGCTGCATCTCCCACTCATCTCCACACAGCCCATTCAATGTGAAGGCAGAAAGCCCAGGCTGCACAACTGATGACCAAAAAGGCACACATAAACACTAACTTGGTAGCCTAAACCCAGAAATTCTCTATAATATACATAAAATTGCACTTGTATTGATAGAAAAAACCTGGAAAACTGAGAGCAACTTTTCTTTGTGGAAAAGCAACTCTTCAGAACTGGAGGAGATTCACCTGCCCATTCCATAAAACAGATTCTCTGCACAGGTCATACAGGTTCACAGCCAAGTGCTTGGGGCATACGGAGGCCTGCTTTTTGTTCCTAGGATTTTCTTACTCCTTCCATAATACAAGTTAATTTCCTCCAAACTCTTCAAGAGGAAGATGTCCACATGGAAGCCCAGAAAGTAGTCGTAGAGATACTAAAAAGAAAATCCTATAAAAGCTTGCATATCTTCCGATATTGCGTATCTTCCCGTTGCAGTATCAGCATCATCTCTATATTCCCATATCTCTCAGAAACACAGAAAGAACCTGTGGAAGGCATCTGTGTCCCCCCCCCAGGGACACCTAGAGCTGTTTGCCCAGGATTGTGTCCAGTTAGCTTTTGATTGTCTCCAGGAATGGAGACACCACAACCTCTCCAGGCAACCTGTGCCTGTGCTCAGTCACTCACACAGCGCTGGGAAGGAAGTGCCTGTGCTCCAGTGTGTGCCCCCTGCCCCTGGCCCTGTCACTGGGCACCACCGAGGAGAGCCTGGCTCCATCCACTTTGCATACCTCCTTCAGCTATTTACAGACACTGGTAAGAGCCCCCTAAGCCTTTCCTCAAAGCAGAGATGCTGCAGTCCCCTCACCATCTTTGTGGCTCTTCATTGGATTTGTCCAGTAGCTCTACATCTTTATTTACTCAAAAGCACAATTCCTCTGAGTGGGACACTGTTCCCTCTGAAACCACAATACTAAGTATCCTTTATCAAGCAGAAATCTATTTAGTAATTAAACCATGGAACAGTATTTCTCTAGTTCACACGATGGCTGAAAAATATTTTTTTTTCTCTGTAAGGAGGCAGCATAACAAGCAGCTCTCAAATCAGGAGAGTGCAGCAACCAGATTATTGCTCAGTACCTCTACATAGCTCCCTAAATCCCTGGGTGATCATTACAACACACAGTGTCTGCTGACACCCTGTACCACACAGCTGGCCTAATATGCTTTTCCATCTTGAACTTCCTTGGTCCTAAGATTAACTGTGCTCCTGATTTGATAGGATCTGTGCCATGCAAATCATCTTCTTTCACTTCAGAAAGAAAGCAAAGAAGAGGAAACACAGCAATTGCTTTCACAGTACATTAGTTTTTCTCACAGTGCAGCAATTCAGACATAGGGTTCAGGCCCAATTTAGATGTTCAAATAATGACACAAACAAGAGGAAGCATCTTGAAGCAGAAACACCCTTTTAAAGTTTTATTCTTTTCTGTGTGTATGTGCAGAAGTAGCCACTTTCCAAAATTATCTCCATTTTCAAGCAGTTGATTAGCTCCTACCATGAAGCTTCCACAGTGTTTCCATGTAAGTAAAGCATTTGTTGCCCTGGTTTATTAGACAGAAATAACTGCACAATGGTTGAAACTTGTCCTGACTAGTATCTAAATTGTCATTCATGTATATGATAGCTAGAGGGTTTCTTAAGCCTTTTCTCATTAAGGCAGATAAAAGGCTGAATTTGGCCATATTGTATTATAGAGATGTGCTGCTTACACTTTTTATGTGATTTGTACCATAAGATTTCACCTAAGACTCAGTTAGGACTTTCTGATTGACACTGTAGTTGTGTGTGTATAATTTGCCACTCAGCACCACTCTGTGATTTGCTTTTCTAAATGAGAGCATCTCTTCAAAGCAATGACATTCCTGTCAGACTGACACATTCCCATGGATTATCAGAGACCCCTTCATAGCTTTGTGTCTTCTAGCCAGATTTGGGATAGACTTTTAAGTTGCTCAGAAATGTTCTGCCTATAGAATCTTGGGTCTTAAAATTAAATTAAAAATTAAAATTAATACTGATTATCATCACCATAATATGATCTTTTATTATATCAAAAATGTATTCCTATTTAAACATAATATCCCAAAAAAGAGATTTGGGGAAAGGCTAAGAGAATGATTTGGCCTGAAAAAACATCTTAATGAAGACTTTGGGAGGAAAATACAGTTTACCTCAAATAAGATGGTAACTGGCAGAAAGTGTGTAAGCAAAGAATAGTGCACAGAACATGCAATGAGGAAGTCAAAAGAATACTCTGATGTCAAAATAGGTAGCATTACAAAAGCAAGATTATTAAACCATTTTCCCAGAATGTGACATTGGGCATAGCCCCTTGCCAATAGGAAGTCACTAAGGCTGAGGAAATACTGCTTGTAAGTCAACAAAGCAGGTTATTCAGGTTAAAATAATCAATGCTATCATTTTCTGCTGGGTATATATTAATATTTACAACTTGTAAGTCTTATGACAGTTTTATTGTTGGGGTCTTGCCTGATGATTTAAGGTATGGGCTGTTCAATCTCTGGTTTTCTTACTACATAAATCACCACTTTCTGAGCTTCACACTGGCAGAAAACACTCTTGGGTTAAGTCTGTTCCCTTTTTTTCAGCCAGTATGGCAGTACCAAGCACTACATTGCAGGAGGCATCTTCTTTACAAATGGACAATCTTCATTACACAACTCACTAAAAGACATTGTTTCTTTGTATTCTTCATATTCTTTAACACTTTCTGATTTGAAACAAAATTCTGAGAGCCTCATCGATTTTGAGATTCAGGAGCCACATCTTACCATAACCTTCTGTTTCCACATCAAAACAAAAGACTATTGTCTTTGACTTTCTAAATTACAGTGCTTACTATTTTGTTCCTTTAGAAGACACCAAAAAGATTTGTTCCACTTTCTTGTCAGGTATCTACCCCCTTTTACAAGCCCTCTCTCCTCATGAGAAGGTATATTCTGGGCCAGATTTTGCTATTTTACAAGTACATAGGATCAGGTTTATGTCCACCATGTTTTTGAATGACTCTGAAATGACACTTCCTTCTGAGTTAAATTCTCATTTCAAAAGAATAAACCATCCTTACCCATCCAGACTTCTCCAAACTGACCAGCTCCAAGTTTCTTCACTAATTTAATTGACTCCCGTGGAATTTCCCATGCATCTTTATCCCATGGTTTTTGAGGTTTGGGACTAATACAAGCTTTTTCCAACTTTCTGCATAAGCCATCTGATTGCCCTGGTATTCAAAGAAAAAAACAAATACAAAATACATTATTCTCCTGTGCTGCATGACTTGAGACAAACATTTCTTAATTGCACTAACCAGCCCACAATAATATTCAAAATAACCAGATGCTATGATGAAAATGTAGCCTTTCTGGTGCTTCCACAAAAGTTTAAGTGTCTCTGATCCGAAATTTGGCATTCTGAGAAAAATTTAATAAAAAAGTATCACATGCATCTGGTTACTGTCAGATTATTAAGGGGTTTTAGTACAATTTGCACCAAGTAAATACAATATCAGATCTTATTACTGACATTATGTTGATTAAGATGCACACTGGCATCAGATTTGGGATCTGTATTCTGAATTTGTCATTAAATTTTCTTGCAACGTGGTTTCAGACAGATGTGCATGCAAGCATAAGTAGGTCAACATTTTTTCTCTAGACACTGACCAGCTATAACTTTTGTATGAATGCTGAATAATTCTCAGGTTTTCCAGCAGTGTTGAACAGCTAGCACACATATCTAACTATTCTGATAAATTTCACAGCCAAGTCCTCAGAATGGCTTTGAAAAATTACTGTGTGATTTTATGTCCTACATTTTTTGTCTTGTCTTTATTTCCAGTTACAAGATTAAAAAACCTGAATTTTAGAGCTATCCAGCAGGAGGTTATGCAGAATGAGAAGTCAGTTCTGCAGCTAAAACATTGGTAGGCTCGTCCCTGCCTCTCCCCACCTTTTCTTTTTTTTAAATAAATGTATGCATTCTATGTGGGTGCAATTTTATTTCTTTGAAGTATAAGGAAAATTTCTTCCTTTAAAAATAAATAACTAAACAAACACATTTACAGGAAAAATAAAACCACTTTCACACTCAACACTAAGTACAAGACAACATTCTTAAGTCTATATGTATTTCTGTTAATTATGAACAAAAATTTACTCTGAAATAAAATACTATTTACAATGTAGACAATTCCTATTATAGCTTCACATCACCCTAAGTTTGATGGATTGTATTATAAAGCTAGTCTTCATTTCACAGTGGTATGCCACAGAGCAATCCGCACTAGATCTTGTTACGGTAACAACAATACTTGGGTTCCAATCAGTTTTACTTTATATTTGATAACATGCATGCCCAAGTTATTTATGAAAAAAAAAAAAGAAAAAATAAAAGCTTTGAAACAAAAGAAGAAACCATTTATTATCCTTCACAGGAAATAATGGTTGCATTCTATTAAGTAATTCACCAAATGCTTTAACTTACGTTGATAATGTTTGATCATATCATTGATGTTAGGAAAAGTTATTCTTGGAGAGATGTAAAATCCTCCATTGTCTAGACTCCTGATTTTGTAGTGCTTAATAACATCACCATGCTCTGGATCATAGTCTCGTATGGAGAGAGAATAGCTGCCTGTGGATAAAGGAGGAATGCTCATTAACAGATAACAAAAAATCTACAGAGTCCACACATGCACAGTTGAACCTAAGAAAATCACCATTTTGTCTGCTTTTCTTTTAACTCCCTTATTTCCTCAAAAAACATTTTGCAATCCACAGGAGGAAGTTAGCAAAAACCAGCCCTGAACTGGTCACCAAAATGCTTGCAGTCACACTTTCTTTTTCAATCTTATTCAACAAACTCACTTGTTCCATATTCCAGGCAGCTGCACATTCGGCGCCCAGTTTTGCAGAAGGTCCCCCAGCTCTACTAGAAGTGGCTGGGAGAGCAGCACCAGGGCTGTCACCCTGCTCAGGCAGAAGCTGAAATCTGGAGATCAGCATTTTGAAAAAGGAACATGCTGGTTGTCATGGGCTGACTAGCAAAAGAATAGTTTGGAGATGGCTTCAGGCATAGAGGAAGGAGAGCAGATCTGTTGATCTGCTAGATCTGTTGATCCCTGGGCAGTTCTAGGGAGCCTAACATCATCTGGGGCAGGAGAGCATCTACCCTTAGCTGCAGCACTCTTTGTTTCTTCTACTTGTACAATTCTTATCCATTATCAAAGGATAAAAAAGGATCTCACCCCTTTATCTCTCCTGACACACATACCCAGTGATTCTGGGGGGCACTTTGCTTTTACTCTCAGTACCCAATGTAGAATTTAGAAGACTACCTTTGAGAACTTCATTTAAGAGTCTTCAGCTGAGAGCACAATGATACGGGTGCATTACAGATGATACCTAGTCAAGAATCTGCAGGATTAGAGCCAAAAAAGCTACCCTGTGGAGAGGCATGACACTCTTCACGTGTCTTCCTCTGGAGGATGCAGTGCTAAAGCATCCAGCTGGAATATCCATCCAGACTTACAGAGTCCACAGGCTGGGGCAGAACTTCCCATGCTCTTCTCAAAGTCCTGGCTGAAGAGACTGGAGACTCCACAAAATTTTACCAAAAAGCTCTCTGAAAAGAATCCCACTACACTGTAGAAGTGAAAACCCTCATTATTCACTGACTATAATTTTAAACTTGTAGCAAGGGATACAGACCAAATAATGGCAGACTACAGAATGTAGCAGCTACTATTACGGTAACATGCCTTTCAACAAAGGAGTCACAAACATTAAGAAGAGAAAAGATGCCACTTCATTCATTCCTGCTCCTTGCCAGTATAATCACACACATAACACATTTCCCCCCCCCTCCCCCCCCCCCCTTATCTCAGCTTTGGGTGCTAGCCTGCAACTCTCTTCTCTCCTTTTCTGGTAATTTTCTCATTCTTCTCACTCCTACAGAACTGCAGAAAATTCACACAATAGGATGCAACTACTCCACACCCAATGCCAATTTTTGTGTAGACTGACTGCATGTTTTTATCTCAATATCAATTCCAAAGTACCTACCCCAAAACCTACCTTTCAATGTTTCACTTTCTCTTATAAGGAAAGCTCCAGGACCATTTCCAGGAGCCAGGAGTTGTCTTTCAGCATCTTTTCGGGTTATATCTTTGAAGAACCATCTGAAAAGTATTTCCAAGAATTAGAACCACCTCTTTCCCCACCCATAAAGGATACACCACCAAGGTGAAGAAGTTTGCCAGAATTTGGAGACTGGGAGAACTTACTCTTCTGTTTCCAGGGTGTTTACTTTTGCTACATAGTTGCTGGGAATGAAACCTTCTTTTCTTGTTGTGAGAGATTTTGCTCTCCACCATTCTCCAGATCTGAAAAACAAAAACAGAAGTATTCACAGGAAAGGAAAATGATAAATTGTTATTTAGGTTCCAGTCTGCTGAGAGCTTTGCCCAGGCTGGAGAGGGAAGCATAATCTTTCCTCTGAAGTCAAGGGCCCTGAGAAGCCACTGGCTCCAATGGATCAAGGTTTGGTCACTGTTACTACTGAGGCCAGCTGCCAAGTCAGAGAACCATAGACTCAAAAAATGGTTTGGGTTAGAAGGGGCCTAAAAGATCATCTCTTTCATGGGCAGGAACACCTTCCATTACAGCAGGTTAGTCAAAGTCTCATCCAACCTGGAACAACTCCATGAAGCATTTGTATTATCACATGTAAGGGAGCTCGTTCATACACCCATGGTAAGAGTAGGATATCAAAGCACTGCAGAGGGAATTAGATGAGCCCAAAGAAAATGTGCAAAACAACAATACTGTCAAACTTACTCCTCAATAACTTTCAATTTTTCTCCTTTTTTGAAGGACAAGTCCTCTTCATGAATGCCATCATAGGGATACAAAGCTACCACAATGACTCCATGCTCCTCTGCATCTACAAAAGTAGAAAGACAAAGGCACGTTCACATCACTTTGCAGCCTGACATGGGCACAGCACACAGCTGTGAGATTTCTATCGAAACATACCTTGGCTGACAAACCTCTGTCCTGGTAAGAGCTGTGCTTCTGGATTTGCCTACAATAAAATATGTCTTTAAGTAGGCAGTTTTAGATCTTTGTGACAATCTTAAATTACAATTACATATTAGGCAGTTGTTTTGGTATCATCTCATATGTCTTAAAAGGAAATGCTCAGATTTTTTCCCACCATTATTCAAAATATATATTATATATAAAACTTGTATTATTTATATGACAATCTAAAAATACAGTAAATCCCCCATGATATTAAATTGAGCAGCTCAGACCTTGTGAAGGTGTGGCACAAGCTGTGGGGAGGAAGTTCACAGCTTTGGGACTTCTGCTGAAAAGGCTTTAGGAAGGGCACTTAGGCAGCATGGATATTACCATGTACTTGTCATGCTAAAGAACTAAAAGCACGGTTATGCCACTAACACTGCAAGCAAAAAAAAAAAAAAAAAAAAAAGAGTCATAAAAAAATGTTTGTGATGTGTGTTCATCGACTGAGAGCACACTGAGTTCACTGTGTCAGCTGGGGAGAGAGGAGAGCAGGGAGCCATTCACACCTGCAGAGAGCAGGTCCCTGAACAAGGGCAGGCAGGAGACACAGTTTCCTCAGCACAGTAGAGAGCTGGGGGTGGAAAAAGGTACCAGTCACACTGCAAATTAGCAAACCCAATTGGTACCCAGAAGAATTCTCCATCCCAGCACCCCTCCTTCCAATGCCAGGCAGCACACATGGAACACATGAGCCTGTTCCTCCTGCAGCACAGTGCTGCTCCCTCCACCACTGCACCCTTCCCTCCTATGCTCACCTACACACCTCAGGCAAGGCTGAGTAGTGGCCTTCAGTGAGTAAAGCTGACTAGAGTTGGTAAAGAATCACCCATGATTACTTCAGGCTTTAAATGGAATAACCAACACCTGGATCCCCTCGCTATTAAAAACCCAACACCAATGCTTTAAAAAATGGATCTAAACTATTTTGGGTTTTCTAATGTCATCTAGCATTCTTCTACAGACATGGTTATATCTACTCAAACATTGCCAGGTTACTTTTTTATGTAGAAAACTATGACAAACATAAAGTAACAAACCACCATGTTTTAATTTTTATTCCTCTATGTACTTATTCATTGAGGGTGAACTGCACAACACTAAAAACCCAGTTGCAGATTAACAATAATTTGAATTTTTCCATGCATATGCTTTGGATTGAAATTTAAGTTATGCCAGTCATGTTTTGTTCTTGCTACAGGATTTCTCTCCTGAGACTATCTACTTACTGGCCTTTGCTGTTTATTGGACGTTGGATCCCTCACATAAATAGTTCGTTCAGTTTTACGTACTGGTTGATTCTTCAAATCTAGCCCATCTCCATGCAGATTCTCTTTCCTTTTTGATTTTATACACCCCATATTTCCTGTTGAAATAAAAAAGGTATTAAACAAAATCATTGTGCTGTAAACCAAGCCCTTTCCCATGAAATCATCTGGGCTACATAGTAAAAATGTGCTTCCTTTTCATGCAATATAGTTCATGGGCAAAACAACTGAAGGTTAGGCCCACACACCGATAGCTCTTTTCTATTGCAAAGAAAAGAAATAACCTCGTCTCAATCCACAGATGAAGTAAATAGTTATTTACCATTTCTTCAGATTTTTTTCTATTTCCTCCCCAGTCCACCCTTATCTACCCAAATCCCTTGTATCCTTCTGATACTTCTCTGAGGTTTGGAATAGATACAACAAAAATGTAGTTAGTGTAGGGATAACTTTTATCTGTCTATTTTGAAGAAAAGACTCTTTTGGAAGACTCAGGAAAAAATTCCTGTCCAAATTCTGAGAACTACAGCTGGAACTAGCAACACCTGTTATCTCCCCACTACATTTGGCAGAGGCCAGTCTAGCAGGGAGCTCTGCTTGATTCAAATCCCTGTCTCACATGAGGCAGATGACTTGTGCAGCCCCGGCTCCATGGCAGACATGCAGCTACTGTGACCTTCAGTAATGCATCTCCTTGTTCACGTGGGTGTGTTACAGCAGCCTAAACCAGCCAATGAGTCTGCCAGTGATGGCAAATCACCACACAAGGATTTCTTTTTCAGTATAATTTAGAAGGCTAATCCTTCTCTCAGGATGCGCATCCATGCTAAATCAGATGAGATACAGCTGTTAGCATCTGCATAACTGGAACCTGATTGCTAATCCTGTGATACAATTACATAGTACTCCAGCAAATATATATACAACATTATCTCTACTATCCTCCCTCCGAGGAGAGTAATTATACTGACTCTTCAAAGATTCCACTATGAATGCTTTCCAACCTTCTCCTTCCTTCCTCTCTCCCTCCTTTCAGGTCAGTGCTCTAATGCTAGGTTCACAGTCACATTTTCCCTTGCAGGCACACAGTCTCACTCCCCCCTGCCCTAATTAATCTTTAAAGCCAGTTCTTTGAAGTACAATGTAAAACCTAAAATAAGAGCTCGGTGCAAATATAGGCTCAAGTAAACAAACACAGCTGGAGAAGCTAAAGCAGACCATAAGACTCTCATCCTACTTTTACCTTCATCTCTAGAACAGAAAAGGTTCATTGTAGTGAACAGGTAAAGGAGTAGTAGAAGTGTCCATTGGCAGACACAACTGTTCAATGGGATGGTGCCTTGCAGCTACAAAAATGAACCAGATTGGTCTGGGTTCATATTAAGATTCATACTTTTGTAACAATACTTATTATAATCACCATCCTAGCCGACCACAAAAACAAACCAAGACAACAAAACAGTCCTACATGGCAAGTCTCAACTTCCAATATCACCTTAATTTAATGTCCTATCCTGCCACTGAGAAAGTGCTACAGAATGACACATGCACTGTCCTATCCATAGGCAGAACATTTGCTTCTAAATACGACAGGAGGATACATTGTCTTCTACCATTTCTGAAAATTATCTGTCACCTATTGCCAACGTGTCTTGGATGTCCATAAGATTTCAGCAGTGATCTGTTATCCTGGTTTAAACCAGCAATAGAACCCATTGCTCCCCTTCCTGTCTTCTCCTGAACTAAAAAGAAAAGGAATCCTACAGAAAATCAATAGGCACTGACCAGGCAGAGAATAAGAGTTTCCTTTTCTTGAGTGTCAACATTTCAGTGTTCCCACACTTATTTAAAAGCACTGGAGCACATCTGCATGCAGAAGCTTCCCCTGGAAGCAAACATTTTTAATGCCTAATTTTAATGCTTTATTTTTTTTAATGCTCAGCTCCACGTGGGCTACATACCCAAGTTGCTTTGCAATACTGAGGATTTAAAATTTTATTTAATTTATTTATAACTGTGGGTATGTAGATGACTTGTTCTGTCACTAATGGTTCATAGGAAATTTCTGTACACCCACAGGCAGACCCGTGTTTGCAAACTCACTCTAGACATCAGGAAGGCCAGTGTTTAATTACCTGCTGTATCTGCAAGATCAGGTATTTATCCACTTAAGTGCTAACCTTTTTGCTCTTGAATAGTTCTGCTTCTACAGAACAAACAGCTGAAGTGGAGGGCGTTATGTAATTTGATCTAAGTAGTCAGCCAAAAATCCCTTTCCCTATTCCTGTAAGAAAGCTGAGAACATCTTTAGAGACTGCAGCATGCCCAGTGCCAGTGTAAACTCAGAAAAAAGCATTTTTTACTGAGATTTTTTTTCTGCAGCTGAAAGCACATGAACAGCTGTAAGTTAAACCTGCTGTGAGACTGTGCTGGTAGTAACAACTGATCAGTAATAACTATGCAGAGGTGCTTCAAAATCACACAGAAGTTTACTTGATGTCATGTGAAATCATACAAATACAAATTCGTGAGATGACCCTTGTGATGGCTTCAGACCAAGAGAAGATCCTGTGCCTCATCACAAAGCACTGTTTTTTCTGGGTTCTTTTCCTCACAGAGATGAAAGTCCACACTCCTCACAGGACTCAGCTAGTTCTACATGAGCGAAAAGCCCCAACAGTTGGTGCTGAAGCCCAAAGCTGTTTTAAGGGGATCGTTGCCCCTTTCACTCCAGTATAGCCTCAATGATTGAAAATTTAGCAGGAGCCAGCTGATAACAAGGGTTTACCTAAAGGAGAGCCCCACTCTGCATTCTCCCAAAGCAGCCCTATTCTTGCACTCCACTTCTGCTCCAGAACATAGATTACAGCTTAGCATGTGGGCAACTGCTTCAGGAGGGGGATCCTGACCTAACTAAAATGCCAGTGCAGAGAGGAGTGTATAAATAAAACATTTCATTTGCTGTAAATGTTTATTTGCCCAGCGCTCTGTTGCTGTGGCAGAAGGAAGTGTTTTGTGCAGATAAAAAGATAGAGAACACAGTAAGCAAAGAGCAATAGAGAGCCCAGCATCACTACAAAACAAACTCCATTATTCTTTATCAGAGATTAAAAAAAAATTACATCAGAGAAAATGCTGCCAGTCCCTACCCAGATGTTTCCCATTCCAACAGTTCTGCAATACAGAAGACACTATTTCCTATCCATGCTTTTCATTTATCGTCCTGTCCACACCTCTACACATGAAAGATAAACACTGAATTAAAAGAAATTCTATTTGACATAGTTGCTAATCTTTATAAATAGATATCTAAAAAGGTGACAGCTTCTCTTTTAGCAAAGAGCATACTGTAGTTCTTGGCTAAAAGGTAAACACAAATACTTAGGTTAACAGCTACAGCAAGGTGACAAGAATCTAGGTTCAGAAACCCTTCAAAAAGCAACAGGATTAACCATAAGAGCTAACACACAGAGCCTCCGCAGCAGGGTTTTCCAAGACACTGATTTTGATGTCTACATTTGCCTTGAATTTTCTTTCTGAATCCCCTATCTCATCTTACAACTACAGCACTTGGATCTTAATTCCAAAATGGTTTGGGAGGAGTAGAAGTCAGAAACGAATGCAGCACTATTCCAGGATTAATAGCTGCTGTCTGTCCCTGAAATAGAATTGCTTTATATGACCTTTTCTACACTTCCAGCAAAGTAATGTGTCTAAAGACACATTTACTTCCACACGTACTTCCTACTGCAAGAAGTCAAGTTTCATGTCACCATCACCTGTCCATACACCATCAGAAGCATTTGGGTTTTCACTTCATCCCAGTGCTTATCCTTTGCATCATCTACAAAGGTGATCTCATTTATTATGTTCATAACCATTCTCCTCCTTGTGATTTTGTTTCATACAATATATATGGTGCATATTAGAAATTATTTCCTAAATATCTCACTTGACATGTCTGGTCTTTTCTTGATCAAAGTCATATCTTCATGGAAATGATTCTCAAATCTTCATAGATTATACTTCAGCTTTTCCAATAGTAAAGTAACTTTTAAAATAATCAGAACTACAACACTGATCATACAAGCTCTAGTTTATAAAAGAAGTATGTATTTTATCCAATAGATATCTATTGTTGAAAAGGTCAGTAATCGTGTATCTAAACACCAAAGAACAGGAAGCAACTGTTTATATCTATATATAAAAACCCAATTGGTTTCACAGCTGGAGCTTTAAAAGGGGTTTAGAGAGCAGAGGAGTAAATAGTTTTATTTTTAATACCTCTTTCAAAATTTGAAAACGATACCATTGCCATCCTCTGTTTTAGATGTTTTATTCTGGCCTTTAATGCCAGTTGTTTTGCTGCAAGTTACAGTCAGAGGTAACACAGTGATACCTTCATCAGTGATGCCTCCTGAACTCCTGTGCATTTTCCTCAAGGTCAAGGCAGAAGTGTCTCAAAACTCAGAGTAAGCAGCAATTTAGATTGAAACTGCTGGGGAGGAAGGATCATAAGTCTGCTCTGCTCAAGTACACAAACACCTGCTTTCTCAGAAGCTCATCCAACATTCTGTGTCACTTCAATCAACAGTTCAAATTTATAATTCTATGAAAAAAACCCATTTTCTTAAATGTAAGGACTTCATTTACCTTAACCATCAGTGCTTACTTTCACTTTATGTTGATCTGCTTCCACATCATCTGTGCTATGCAGGTGTTGCAAGATTTCCTTTATCTCTGTTATTGAGACTATGAGGAGCACTATTTCTTGGAAACTTGGGTTCATTTCTGACCCATCATCACATGGCAAAGCAACTGCCAAAGAATACAGAGCAGGAGTTTTAACTGGAGGTGGTAAAGCTCAGCAGTGGCTTATCAGTACTGCACTACACGTATTTGTGCTGCTGAAGATTTGCCACTAGACCATAGTGAGAATTGGGAGCAATATGAAAGCATCAACTGAAGAGAAGTTGTTTTCTGTACCTCCCTGGTCTCAGGTAAATATATACATTTATAATACTATGTATATATGATATGATATGAATTTATCATATAATATATCGTATCAATTATATATCTATATAATATATAGATATATAATATCTATAGATACAAATTTCAATTTTACTCTAAGTCCTGACTGTCTAATAGCTTTCGTCAAATTAGACTCATGCAAATGCAGAAATCTGGGGTCAGCTTTCATTTTGAGCTTGTTTCACTTCCTACATCTTGTTTTTGCACTAGCAACTAGCTAGGGGAACT
This sequence comes from Cinclus cinclus, assembly GCF_963662255.1. Taxonomy (NCBI): domain Eukaryota; kingdom Metazoa; phylum Chordata; class Aves; order Passeriformes; family Cinclidae; genus Cinclus; species Cinclus cinclus. Next base: position 113,633,465 of record NC_085046.1, on the reverse strand, counting down.
TAAGCAGTTTCTTCTTCCCTTGCCTTTCTGCTAAAATGGTTCTGTATGTCTCATTCAATCCTTGCTGCATGTTTTTTAATATATTTTTAAATTTAGCTTATTTATGTAGGTCTGGATCACCTCATCCCTGTGTCTCCCAAATGGAATTAATCCATGGATAAATGCATACACATGGGCATAGACACACATGGGCACAAATCACCATGTGCTCCCTGCAATGCTTATGGAAAGGACCACGGATAACCTGAATCTACCCAGTGTTTGGCTGTGACAGACTTGCCCTGTGTAGACTCCCACTGCTCCTCAGCTGTGAGAAACTATAGTCCAGCTGCCAGCATGTAAAAGAAAATGGAAAAATAATGGGGCAGTTCTCTTAACTGCTTCAAATTTCTTGGAGGACAAGGTGAGACAAAGTTAAAATAATATTTTGACATACATATCTATAAACAGGTGAGGAAAATAAACAAGTTAACCCCCAGTGTAACCAACGTTACTGTGGTGGAAAAGTATGGAACAAGAATGTTACTGTAAAATTTCCTCAAATCTGGTCTCACTAAGTCAATCCCTCAAATTTTCCAGGGGTGCACATCTGTCAGAGCAAGACAACACAGCTATCTAGTTTATCAACCATGATTAGAGCAAAGGATGACAAATCACTCATTGGGAAAGGCAGATCTGTTCTAGGCAGCACAATCGCACAGCACAAGCTCAGAAGCAAGTTTGCCATGCTCCATTGTTAGAGAGATTAATGAGTGATGGTGGGGAAGAACAAAATATTATTGCTGAAAGATTTTAGAACTTCATTTCACTTGGCTTAGAAGCTGTCACGAAAGTCCCAGTCTTAAAAATGTTTTGGAGACAATAATGGCATTTAGCCCTTCAACCTCCTGGGAGATGAGGAAGAAGTTACATCTTTTTTAGCTTCTCTTCTTGACTTTAAAGACCAAAGCCTCTCAGTTTTTTCCCTTTCCTTTGGTTATCCTAGCAGCCCTTCTCCACATCTGTTTCACTTTGAAGTACGGGAAGTTGGAGATGCTGAGGTGTTTCAAGATGGTTTTTAGCAATGCCTTGAAGCAAACAGCATTACTATTTCTTCCATCTACTGAAATACATCACTCAATAAATCCCAGAAATCAATTTATGATTTTCACACTTCCATCACATTGGCCTTCCATAATCATATGGCCATCCAAAAAGACATCCAAGTTTGTATCACTTTTCATAAGGACAAACTATTCTCACAGCAGACTTTCCTATCTCCTGTGGCATTATCTTACACCCTGATATTAAATTTCTCCCCATTATTTTCCCAGGCTATTCATCATGCACGATATTCTCAGCCACCTGTGTGTTTCTAGTGCCTCTTAATATCGCAAGGGGCCTCATTTTTTCATTGCAAATGAAAGGACTTTTTAAAAGTCTCAATGTAATGCTAATGTAACACCAGGAAGCAGAAAGTGGTCCTGCTAAGAGACTGGTAGTGGTTCCCGTCTGCTGCACTTCCCCTTGCTCTGTTTCTTTCACAATTCCTTCCTCAGCAATTGAGTCCAAGACAAATTCTGCTCTGTCTATGCTCAGATTATTTTTTTGCTTCCCTGTAACAGTTACAGAAAGTTATCACCCTACCACATTCATGCTCCCTAACACATGCATTCCTGTTACACTCATACATCTAACCACATTTCAACTTCCTCTTCAGCGCTCAATTTTGAGCCCTGCACCAGTATTTCTGCCTCTCCTCTTCAGAGCCCTGGTTCCCAACATTAATGCATAAATATATCAATCCAACTAAACCAGTCTGGGTTGGCAGACACCTTCCCTGAATTCTTTACCAAGCTGAGTACTTTTCTCAATGAAATTCTCACCACCCATTCCTCTATCGTTTGGTGTCCTGTTTTTATTTCCCATATTTGCCTTTGTATTGAAATGAGGGGTTAGGACTCTGCAATATTCATACCTCAAGTCCACTTCCTTAAAATAAAAACTCAAGTTACAACAGGGCCAAAAGGTGTGCTGCCATACAACTATATTGGAAGTGGATTGTGGATGAGAATCAATAGAATGGTTTGGGTTGGAAGGGACCTGCAAGATCATCTACTTCCAAGCCTCATGTTGTGAGCAAGGACACCCTCCACTAGACCAAGTTACTCAGAGCCCCATCCAACCTTGGCCTTGAGCATTTCCAGGGATGGGGCAGCCACAGCTTCTCTGGGCAACCTGTGCCAGGGCCTCACCATCCTCACAGTACAGAATTTCTTCCTAATATCTAATCTAAACCTGTTCTGTCAGTTTAAAGCCATTCCCCCATGTCCAGTCACTCCATGCCCTTAAAAAGCATCCCTCTCCAGCTCTCTCACACATCCCCTGTAGGTACTGGAAAGCTGCTCCCTGGAGCCTTCTCTTCTCCAGGCTGAACAACCCCATCTCTCACAGCCTGTTCAGCAAAAATCCCCCAACAGCTGACATAAGAACCAAAAGCTTCTGGTGAGATAAAACACCTGGAGCTGCCATACTGATGCTGTATTGATGTGTTTCTGGAAAAGGCAGACCTGTGCTGAGCAGTAATATATTATCATATATCATATTTATATGATATATGATGTATCATATATGATATATATGATATATATAATATATCATATCACATCACATATCACATACATCTTTTTTTCCTATACATTCCATTTAGATTTGTTTTTTCTTACTAGATGAGGCTTTTTAGTGATGCATTAACCAACACGAACTAACACATTGCTATACTAAATGGCAAATAAGTCATTTAAGTTATCACATCTCAAATAGGAAGGACTGCTTTGGTAAACCTAATTCTATCAAAGTAAACATCTTTCCATATTCAAATGGCACTTCCCAAACTTGGCCTGTATTGCCTTCAAGTGCCCAGGAGAGGGTAACTTTATTCAGTGCTTGGCTAAAACACACAGTCTTTGCTGGAGCTCATAAATGATAGCATCATACATATAATAAATATCATCACAGCTGGTGACATGAAAGGTAGCTCTAACAGGGGTGGGAAGCTTTGGCCAAGAAAAAAAAAAATCTTCTATTTTTTCTGTAAATTCACTACAGTTCTGTCTAGATTACTTATAATCCTGGTTTCATGCAGGAATTTTGGAAGTGGTTAAGAAAAACACATTGAAGTAAATATAAATCAGCAAGAAACACTGAAAATAATATCACTGTGGTGGTATAATGATGTTATAATGCTTTCAGAAGGATGAAAATAAAATCCTGAAACAAAACATCACATTGAAATGAAGCAGAATTTGTACAAACTACTGATCCTTGTTTATTTAACTGAGAAAAATAGAATTACAAAAACACAAGAAAGTTAATCCACAGAAGACTGTAATTTTGCTAACATTGCATAATAGACTTTATATATTATGAATATGTTCCAGATTCATTTAGTCAGTATTTTTGGCATTAATTTTATACCAAGTCTTACATTAAAATAACATCTGTTTTCTGACCTTATAAGAGTTGCTTCATTTTATGACAATAATTTGCCTCAACTTCATCTTCCAGAATTTTGAATCAATATCAACAATGAATTAATTCACTTTGCCAGCCCTCAGGCAACCACATCTTCCATTTCCTCAACTTTTTTCCACTGTACTATATCTTTTGAAGATAGGGGAAAAGGTCAAATAACATCTTAATTTGGCATAACAGAATAAATACTTCTACGACATTCTTCAAAAGGATCATATGACATGGAACAGAAAAGCTGTGCCAACACGTTAACCAACTTAAAGCAAATGTTCCCAAAATACTTTAAAGACTTTAAAGTGTAATGCAAGCTATAAGTAAAAATGTCATTTTCTTGACGGTTTAAAACTCTCAGTAATGACATACAGCAGCTTCATATAACCAAATCTCCATTTCCAAATGAAAATTTGGCCAAACCACTACATTGAAAAGGATCAACATTCTTCCTAACTATTAGGAAGTGTCCCAGTCCAGCTAGCAAACCCCAAAGATGAAATCTACTTTTCAAGTTGAGTGTATCTATGACTCACATACTGTTCTTTTCGGCTTTAAATTGATGGTTTTGGCCAGTAATGGCAGTGTGCTAAATTTTCAGTAGTCTATATTTTCCCTGCACTTTATGTATGTCTACGCCTGCCACTAGGATAAGGATCCTTCTCCATTCCTTTTTAGTGATTAGAGCAAAACCCGTGGTATAGGAAAATGAGAAACTACCCATAAAAAAAACAAAGGCATTGGAGTGAGGTCCAGGAGTAGCCCAAAGGTCTTCATCCTCATAACAAGTGACATGATGGAAGGATAGGACAAGCTTCACACAGTTCCTTTGGAGATCACAGATCTTGGAATTATCCTTCTTCACTCCCAATGGTACTTACCCAGCTACTCATCCTCCCCTTCTCCTTCACAGACACTTTGCCTCCCAAAACAAGGTGTGGTTGAGAGATGTGCAACCAGAGCTCCTATGTCAGTCCAAAAGGCCTGGTTCATGTCCAGTGGCTTTACTCAGGTGTTGTTTTTCATTACTCTTTGATGTATTGGAAAGCAAAGGCACAGCCACACAAACCATCTGAGTATTACTGTGCAGTGCCCCATGCCTGCATTTACAATGTGACACATGAAAGAGAAATGAGAGGTTCCCTTTGTTTTCACCGAGCCTCAGAAGACAACAAGGGACAAAGTGAGCAAGCTACTAACTTATAATGAGTTTGGGGGACCATCACCAGGCTGCACCTTAATGAGCTCTTCTGCTGAAATTTGTTACTCAGACTTCTGCAGAAGGTGCAGAGGAAGGTGTATTTGCAGATAGCAGCTGATATTTGAAACTTTTGTCTCCTTCAAGTAAGGCAGCTTAATGCTCAACCTCCATGTGTCCGGATAAATGGATTGATGGGACTCTTGTTGAAGCAAATTATTAAGAGCTACTACAGCTAAGGGGAGAAGATAGTTATTTATGAAGGTGGCCTTCAACTAATTAATATGTTGTTGGCAATAAAGACTATTTTGCAGATGCCATCTCTTGCTTTGAAGTGTACCTGCAATTCAAACCCACTGCTATATTGTAAATGGAACGCAATGATCATGAACGTCAGGAAATTATCACAACATAAAATCATAGGATTGTTAAGGCAGGAAAAGACCTCTAAAATCAACAAGTCCAAACTGTGTCCCTGACTGCCACATTTAGTGAGGTATTTTGAATGCTCTCAGGGATGGAGATCCTACCACTGCCCTGGGCAGCCTGTTTGAACACCAAACCACATGGTCAGTGAAGAATTTTTTCCTAATATCCAATCTAAATCTCCCCCAGCCCAACTTGAAGCACTTTTCTCTTGTCCTGTCACTTGCTGCTTGGAAGAAGAGATCAAAGCCTACCTACTCTGAGGGCATTGCAGAGAGTGATAAGCTCTCCCCCAAGCCTCCTTTTCTCCAGGCTAAACAACCCCAGCTCTCTCAGCCACTCCTCATAGGATTTGTGCTCCAGAGCCTTCCCCAGCTCCACTGCTCTTCTCTGGACTCACTCCAGAACCTCAATGTCCTTCCTTCTTGTAGAGAGGGGCCTAAAACTAGGGGCACCCACTACTTGGTCTTGCTGAATCTCATGCAACTGACCTCAAGCCATCAATCCAGCCTGTCTAAATCCCTCATCACATCAATAAAAATATGATGGAGAACAGCAAATTCACAGCCAGCACGCCCTGATTAAGGTTTTAAGGGTGGTCTCATAGAAAGTATGCCACTTCTCCTTTGGGTTTATCTCCTGTTTTCATTGTGTTTAATAAGAGAGGGGAACGGGGAACAGAACATTAAGTGCATATTAGCTTTTGTCGTTTCAAATTCGGGTAACTATATCCCCAGGAAATAAATCAGTTTTTATAAACCTTACCTGGTTTCATGCATTCTACAATCCACTTTCAACATGGATTATGACAGTTATGGCTAAATCTGGGAAGAATTACTTCTATGTCAGTGGATCCCAATTGCAACAGCCTTGCCATTGTGTAGCTCATATTACTTTTCCCTGAGCTGCATATGCCATTCTGCTTTACTGGTCAGAAGACTTCTTTATTTGCTGTCAACTCCATGTTTGATTGCTGATATGTACTCGTGACTAAACTTGCAACTAAAACACAGCATTCTTGTTATAATAGCATCATATTATGTCTTGAGCACAACTAAATCACCAAATTTCACAAAAGAGAAGCAGATTATTTCTTTCACTATCTTCAAACACCAGCATACATTTAAACTGTAAAAAAGTTACTCCTCCAGCAGCTTGAATTGTGTTTAATCAGCTGCACAGCACCAGATATGCACAGAACTCTCCTGAAACAGAGGACATTGTACTGGGGTATAGGGATTAAAGAATGAATTCTATGCTTATATAAAAAACTTGGGGTTAAATCATTCATGCTGATGTGAGCTAACACTCAAAGTACAGTTCCTCCTGAAAGTTTGCAAACATTGGGCAAGTTTGCTCAAGTTGCAAGAGGAAACTGCAAGAGTCCCCCCCAGAAAAATCACCATCATATCCAGTGCCACTAAATTACATGGCAGAAATGAAATTTTTTGCTGTTCAATCTTTTCAAGGATACTAGGCCAGCACTGAGCACTAACTGTTTAGGTATCCACATGATCCACCTTGTCTTGTTCTCACTGATGTTAAGTAGCAGAATCTCCCTTAACTTCAAGGGTGTAAGAACATCCTCCAGGTTCTGGCACTTCAGAGAAGCCTATTTATAACTCATTTATTTTGCTTAATTTTAAACTCTGTGTTATTTATATTCCTTCACCGGCATGAATCTAAACTAGGAATGTACCAGTTGGTTTCTCACCTGGCTTAGTAAATTGTTTCAAGCAGCTGTTGCAATTTGTCACACATGGTACAGCACCAAAGGGTATCATCCGAACCAATAGTTTGCTGCAAACATGATGAATAGAATTAAAAGAGCTCTATGATTAGGAATTTTGGGGGGTTTTTACATTACGTCCTTGAGATCAGAGGGGTTTTTTAATAGATACAAGTACACTTCTCTTAAGTCTATCAAAAATATCCTGAGAGGCTGCAAAATCTCACCAATTCGGGTCTGAAAGCCTGTCATGTAAAGAGGGAAGCATGCTCTGACTGAAGCCTTGTGAAACTACATGCTCAAGCTGGAGTGGCAGTAAGAGTGTAAAGGGAAATACTTCACCGAAAGAAATATGTCATGAATAAGAATTCACATCCAAGTTTCTAAGCATATTTTTCACATTTATTGCACACATGAGCACGAATAAGTAGTTTGTCTAAAGTTAACCAAAATTAGAAATATTCTGCATGCTTTCTATTTTCATAAAGGAGTGAGAATGTGAATCTGGAAGCTCTCATTGAAGGAAAGATTGTAAATATCTGATGTGACAGTTCACTTGACTGCTCCTGCTTCAAAGGTTCTAAGGAAGAACTGGAGTGCTTCAATTTTAAACACAGGTATGTCTTTGCAGATGACCTTTCTCAAGGGTAAGAATGAACAGTCTCCCATATTACCAGGGCAGCAGATATGCAAGTATATTAACTTGATTAAAGTTCTCCTATATTTGAGAGAAATTATTCTATACTGAACAGAAGACCTGTCTAGGAGACTGACTTAAAGATGCACATTGAATTTGCTCAATATGCTAATTTATTTCATTTTCAAAAACTGATTAATAATTTGACCTCTGCTACTATTTCAACTTTGCCTTGAAATTTCTTGTTTTCTCATTCTAAGAACAACCAACATTATTGTATTCACAACATACCACTACTGGATTGTGCAGCACTTCCTATTTTCTGTTGTTTCTAGTCCTGTTTAATGGTCAGTTGATAGCAGATGAAGACCCAGCAGTTACAACCATAACAAGTTTCACTGAACCAGGCTCTGATCCTGCAATTGACAGCACACAGTTTCCAGGAGCTTGACAAACTTCAGGAGACTCACACCAGGACTTTCTGCACAAAGGGCAGCACACAGACCTTAAAAAATAGGCTAGAACTCACAATAATTCTAGCAGATTTAGACTCACAATAAACTGGAGGACTATGACAATAATTTTCACATTCATACTGAAGACTGCAAGAATTTCACAGTGCTATGATTACAACCATACTGGTTGCTCATTAAAGTTTATAACCTTTGTAATGCCACATAACTCAAGTATACAGCTCACAGGCAGGACAAGTGATTATGCTATACTTTGAAAAACTGCTTTAGATTGTGCCTAAGCCCCAATGCTTAAATGTGACTTCAGCACTCACGGGCCATGCAGCTAACTTTCAAAGCAAGAACTAAAACCAGATCAGTGTTCACAATGGTTATCCAAGTTTGTTTCAGGAGAACAGTAATGAGTCCACAACTTCCATTTTAATTCCACAGTATTGAGTGTTGTGCAAAGAAGATGCTTTAAAAACTGGTAAAACTTCTTCATTGTTTGGCCACACATGGGAAGTTCTCAGCAAAACACAAACCATATGAAAAACGGTGTAGGAGAGGAGGCCATAATCCCTAAGAAATCAGAATTTGGGTTGATATTGAGAAACAAATTAAGCAGGAAGACTGCAGAAGCAGAGACAAAAAGAGAAAAAACAATCAAATAAGAATGCAGATGATAATAACTAATTGGGTAGAGACAATTATAGTCCCTAGGAAAACACATATTCTCAGTCAGTATGACGAGACACAGAATATGTAATAAACATAGGTATTCTGTGCTCCAAGGAGAAATTACTTTTCTGTGTCATACCGTACAAACCATTTGCTTTCATTGCAGTAGGGAAAAGGACCTTTCACTCATCCAAATCTATTCCAATACATATGATTTGAATAAGCTACTCAAATGCATTTTTTTGACACTTGTAGCCTTGCTTAAATGCTCCATTAAGAGCAGAAGTATCTTTCCTGAAGCAGCCTTCTCCCACTTGCTCACTCTACCAGAACTCCTTTCTGCTGGTGCCAGCTCCATTGAACTAAGTTCTTCTAAACTTGCACCGCCTTCTCAAAGGCAAATTTCTTAAGTTTCACTTTCTGTGGGGTCAGTGTATGGGGCACACCAACACCAATGAGCACAGAACATCAATCCTGGAGCAAGAGCTGTTGTCTTAGCATCACATCCCCACAATACCAAGACTTGATTTCTTCTCCACAGGCCAGTACACATGCTGATAAATCCATGCTCTGCTTCCCTGAACCAGAAGTGTTTACAAGGAGGGTCAATGCTGGCTCAAAAACTTTTTTACATGTGCCACTACAAAGCACACAAAAACCTGCATACAAAGTTGACTAGAGAAGGTCAAAGCAGCATCACAAGAAGGGCGGACAAAGAGGCAGGGGACAATCCACACTGACCATTTTCAAGACAGAAACCTTTTTAAGTCAGTATGAGGTCACAATTTTAAATTAGATATGTCAAACAGCAGTTAGCTGTCTCTCAAGATCAATTACACCTACATATAAACTGTACTCTACACAGAAGAATCTTGCTGACCACCTACAGAAGTACGAAGTCTCCCTTAAACAAGGCACAACCTTAAAATACTTTGAAGACCATGTCAGTACTTCCAGATTGGTATGCCTCTGGACTTCCTATCTCTTCAAGAGGCTGGGGACACATGTTTCTGGGTGTGTATTTCCTGTTAAGTAGTTTACAAATGATAACTGGCTTATGAAGGGTGCTAAGGCTTACTCTTCCAGAAGAGAAAAAGAAAATTTGCTGCAGATATCTAAATCAAGGGATGAAATAAACAGTTCATAACACTGATAGTCCTGAAGACAAAGCTGGAGAGAAACAGCAGAATGATGTTGGCAAAACACAGAATGAAGGGAGAAGAAGAAAAGGAAATCATGGTAGGGAGTATTCCTACAGCAGGGTAAAGACTGAAACATGGATTTTTCCAGGAAACTGGGGAGAAAAGCCTCAAACAAACAGCACATCATTACTAATGAAGACATTTGAAGCAGCGTGGGTCAAGGACTGTTGGAACACTGGTAAGCATTATGGCAGAGGGAGGGGAACTGCTCTCAAGGAAATTTAGCAGGAGATTCTGAGAAGAGGCAAGCTCTCCTAGTCAGGCATAGCAGGAGCACTGCTGTCTGCTGCTTGCCATCAGTCAGGCCATCTACATCCAAAGAGAAATGGGCCTGGAGTTCACCTCAGTGTGACTTGGTGCTTCTCCACTGGTGCCAGGACAGCTGCTGCAATCTCTCTTGAAGCCCAGTGCAAGTACAGCTGGACAGGAAAAGAAGGACAAATTGCCACACCATCAATCCAGCAGAAGATTGCTTAAAAGGCACATTTTCTAACACCCCTCATGGGCTGCAATGCTTCCCTCCAGTCCTTGCACAGTTCAGCACAACTTTTGCAATGGCAAGCCTGGAGTTACAAAAGTGTACTTTGAATCCCATTTGCACATTCTGCTACATCACAATGCCACATTCAAATGACTCTTGCAATGTATTTGGAACAAGTCGAACACAGAATGTCCAATATAGGATTTCCTCTTTCCCCTGCCCATCCCCTTCCTGTTTGTTTACTAAAAACTTTCACTTCCCCAGTGACACTGACACCAGCTCTGGCCATCACTTAACCCTGGCTCTCCATTCCTTGTCCACTCACACCTGAATCACAGCTCCCCAGGGCATTTAGTACTTACAGAAGGCTTTTAAAAATCCATCAAAACACATGGTAGGACTGGGGCTGCCCTGGAGAAAACCATTTTCTGTCCACTGGATCCAATGAATAAACCTCATGATTCTGGCAGGGGACACTCAAGCAGGCAATTTCAATATATGAAATAGATGTACTATTATTCAGATCTTTCCCTATTCAGTTGATATTACCAGGTAATAATCTTTTTGTCTGAATACGGTAGAACTTAGTCATATGTCAAACGTACAGATTTATAAATGTGTTACCACTACCTAGGAATTCACTCAAATATATTCTTTAACTTTTGGTATTAATTTAGTTCTAAGCCCCTAGTACAGTCATACATGGAAAGAGAAAACTGCTTAGCAGACAAATATACTTGTGTACTAACTCCTGTGATACCATATAGCTACAGATTAAACCTAAGATAAAACTTGAATAAGATTTCATTACAAAAAGAAACAAAAAAACAAACAGATTTGTATTCACCTATCTGTACAAACTAATGAAGGAAACATGAAAAAAGCAATAGACTGTAGATACCACATCAGAAAGCCCACTTATCAGGTTATGCTTTTTTTTTTTACGAACTTCCTGAAACAGCTTTTTTTAAACCAACAAAGAATTTAAAAGCATGTCTCAGAGGGAGTCCTTTCCCTCCAAAATTTTATCATTTCCATACTTAGAGCAGCCCTCTAAAATAGAGAAAACTGCAAAAGTGCCATTGCAGAAGAGTAGCTGCATCCCATACTTCAATGCCTTCGGTGAACTAGCATGTGTTCCAGTTTAAGATTTCACTATTTCCTATCACAGCTGGCCTTTGCAAATTAAAATAAGAAATTCTACAATATGTCAACCACAGGAAGAAGTAGCCTTCTGCCACATGCAGCAGAGACCATAGAGGTTGTTCATACTCTTTGTTCAGACTGTTTATCATTGGAGTCCTTTGAACTGAAGACGTAAGACAAGTGTGTAGTGCAAACACAGGAACCAATTGTAGATACTTAAGATGCCAGCAGTTTGAAAAAGATAGGCAATCCTGACCTAAGGGAGAGCAAAGGCTGGCCTGGACAATACTAGTCCACCCTTTTAATCCACCAGAGAACTGAAATCTACCCATTACCCCCTTCACCTTTCCCTAATGTATTCCTTCTTTTCTCCCCAGCAAAGTATTACTGTCAAAATACCATTTCTCTTCTGACATTCACCTGACAAAAGTAACTGGTCTATTTACCTCTATGAGCAGTTCTTTAGGGCACAAAAAAATCCAAGTATCTCATAAATATTTGGAGGAAATGCTTCCAGCACATGACGAGTTCTGCCTTCATGCTTTGTTCCACGAACCCACATTTTTCAGGAAAGATGCTGAACTCAAACATGAATAATTCAGCCTCGGAAATTACAGCATTTAATGACAATGTCAACAGGAAATCTATCTGAATCAGGCAAAAATAAATATGAAAGCACAGACCTTTCCATCCTTCCCTGAAGGACAATGAAGTTTAAACTAGGAACAGTAACACTAAGGACAGTTACATTGCATTTGCCTTTTATTAGTACAGGATGATTTCTTTGAGAAGGCACCATTACTGTTTACAGGGTGGCAGACTCCTTTGCCCTGTATGCGTCATTGAAGACTGTTTTCATACAAATGCAATTTTATATTTTTATCTACAGTTTCCTGTGGTATGGCTTAGCAAGTCTGGAAGCCTTTCTTATTACACCATCTCTAGCATTCCTACACTCATTAAAGAGGGGAAAGGAATAAATGGGAGAAATAGGAAGTAGGAATAAAATCAACAGGACAAAAAATCCTAGTTCTCAGCTGGGCAACTGGTTTTTCTATAGAATGAAACTTTTTTTGCTTAGAGATGGAAATCCTACAGAGGCAATATCATAATAAATGCTGCTTAACAGAGTCACACGGTTCGGTGCAATTATTTACACACTCAGCTCCATAGCTTCAAAAGGAAGTATCATTCCTTGCATATAAAGCTCACACAACCCTCAGGATCCCCAGCCCACAGATTCTCCTCCCATCCCTTGCATTAGCACATGACAACTCATATCCTTCTGGGATCTCTTTGGCAGCAGACATCCACCTCTGTGTGCAGCCATGCTACCACAGCAGATTGCTAGGAACCTAGGTTATATCTAACTCCCACCCCATCAATTAGTTAGTAAGTTAGTTAGTTATTCCCCATATGCTTGTCTTCTGTGTTCAGTCAGTTTTGAAAAGGGCTTCCTGAACCCCAAGAGTAAAAATGGCTTTACAACTCCCTGGACAGAAGGAAAAATGTCACTCGGTTACTCAGGATATACACATATGGAAAGGAAAAAAGATCTCATCCCCTTCTCAGATCACCTAGCCCTTAGACAAAAACAAAAACCGTCTCATGATCAACATGTGTTCATCCCAAAACCTCAGAGATTCCTATTATGACTCAAAATAGCATGCAGAGTAGAGTTAGCCAAACATCTCCTTTTTGTGACAGCAATGGAATCACATCTGAGATTAAATATGGCAGCACTTAAATGTTCCCAAATAACTACAGAGAGATCAATGTTGCTCCCTGATGTGCCCCAAAAGAAGGGCCAGGTGTAGCACCTCTGATTTGGTGAGACATGCCATTGAAGAACAGGTACTAAGCTGAGCCATAAAGACTTTGGACATGTTTTCATTGCCTGTCACAGGTATTGTTTCCTGCAACACCTGCTGTTCTGTGATGTCATTTAGCTTACAGGAGTCAAAAAGGCCATAGGAAGAGAGGCCACTTCAATTACATAGATAAAATGGGGGGGGGGGGGGGGGAGGAAGTACTATGAAATAGTTACTTCTACATTCATAAACACTCATCTATTCATAAATACCTGCAAGGAATAGTTTCACATTTATGGAAACTCTCTTGAAAAAGATAACATCAAACCCCATAGTATCAAACAACTTAAAGGCAACAGGGTTTAACTTTGCATTGTAAAGTTTCACAATTGATTGTTTTGTCAGAAAGAGTCATTGAACAACTCCACTGGTCAAGGGGCTTAAAAAGGAAGGCCCAAACCCTATCATGTCTTCTGTATATTTATGGAGGAAAAACCTCTTATTTACTCAGAAATGGAGAAAAGTCATCCAGCTACTGTACAAAGATGATCGTTCTGTGTCATTATGGTTAAAAAAATTATCTCAACGGCACAAAATTAAAATAGATTTTGATGTTATTAAATAAAGAATTCTTTCCTAACTAGTACGTAGCTCACAAAGTTGAAACAGAGAAAGAAAAAAGCTTTCAATCTCAGAAGATATCCATAAAATGAGACATCTTTTGATCTCACAGTTCATTAATTTCAATCCTTCTCCAGGCTTCATAACATCCTATTAACAGTATCTAACTGATTTCCAGCCTGTTGCTACTTTTTCAGAGAAAACGATTTGATTTTTTTTCTCATCCATACTTTCAGTGCTGTTGATAGTACGTATTAAAAAGATAACACCTATTCTGTCCTCAGGGTTGGATTGGAAACAATCCACACAAACACAGCTTGACTCTCCTTCCAGTAAAACTGAGGTGTGTTTTCCCAACATAGCTTTGCAATTTCTCAACACGTATCTTCTGCTTTTTGTTTTAACTCTGCAGTGATATTGTGTTGAGTGCAGACTTATCTATGTGGCACTTGTATTTTACAGGAACTTTCAACAAACATTACTATTACCAAATTGCAAAAGTCTTACAGGTACTTGATGGGATCAAGCTTAAAAATTTTAATTTTCAATTTGTGTTATGACGTCCTAAAGTACATTAAGATTGGTCAGAGTGTTTCTCTTTCCTCAAAGGCAGGAATGAAAGGCAAGAGATGGGATATTGATTACAGGTTTCAGATAAAACCAGCTTTGTGCTCCCTATGTATATCTGCGGGAATATGATCTGGCTAAACAAGTTCTAAGCGTTAATCCCTTTAGTGCCAACAGAGGGGAGCAAGGCAACGAGATGAGTTTGTGCCAACCCATTCACTGTAAACACTTGAAAGATGCCATTTCCACACTCTAAACTGCTTTACTGAAGGTACAGCATCAATTCCTAAACTAAAATTGTAAGGAGAAAACCCTTCAAGACTGCTCCTCAGGAATACAGTACCTATGACAGTAGTCTGCAAGCAACATGGCACACCAAACATCACAATACCATTTTCTCATCTTTCTTTTAATTCCAAGCACATTTGAACATACAGTTAAGACGAAGAAGCTTTGAGTTGCAGATCGCGCCAGAAATTATGGTCCTATAAAAAAGCAGTGTAAGAAGGGGTACCCAGGGATCACATCACCTCACCTCAGTCAAGGCTATCGTTTTGGCTTGAAGTGCCGACTGCAGACTTAAACCAGCTAATTTCACACGCTCTCCGGCACGAAACTGCCAGAAAGCACCCGAGCCCTCCGGATCACAGCAGAAAGCCAGGAAAAGGGGCATCAGATAAATCACGCTTTTGAGAATGATTATTTTATCGCAAACGCGGTATCTCCTTTAAGATCCCGTCCAGACCTAGCGGGCAGGTCGGGCGGCAGCGGCACCTCCTCGCGAGGGCAGAAACGAGGGAGAGCCACCTGCAAAGCGCCTGGTCCCGCCGCACCGAACCGAACCGCACCGCACCCCGCACCGCACCCCGCACCGCACCGCACCGCACCCCGCACCGAACCGCACCCCGAACCGCACCCCGCACCGCACCCCGCACCGCACCCCGCACCGCACTCCGCACCGCATCGCACCCCGCACCGCACCGTACCCCGCACCGCACTCCGCACCGCACCGCACTCCGCATCGCACCCCGCACCGGGCGAGACGGGGGCGCGGAGCGGCGCGGCCGGACAGGCTCCGCGGCACCCCGCGGGAGAAGCGGAGCGAGCCGGGACCTCCGCCCCCCGCTCCCGGGGGAAGGCACTTACTTTCCCGGGTGCGCCGGCCGAGCGGCAGCGAGCGAAGGGCAGGGTGCGCGCCGGGGCGCGGAGCGGGTGTCCCGGCGCCGAGCGGCGGGGCCGGAGCGCTGCTGTCGCTGCGCGGGCGGGGCGCGGCCCGCGGTTGGTTCGCAGCCCGGTTACTTCCTGCTGCCGGGGAACATTTGCATGTTGTGGACGGCGGGGCGAGCGAGGGAGCGGGGGGCGGCCCCGGCCCCGTGGCTGCCGCTCCTCGGCTGCAGGCTGTGCCGGGGACGAGGTGGGGCAAGGACTGCTCCGGGGGCGTCTGTTCTCGCAGAGCGAGCATCATGAGAGGAGCGAGCCTCCTCTGAAAGTTACAGCTGAACAAAACCCTGTTAGTCTGAGAGGCAAAAAAGGCTGTGTTGTTCCACCAAGAACCGAAGAAACATCTTGAGCTCCAAAATTCTGCTATAAGCAGCTTCTGAGGTCCATTGGAGGCTTGGTTGAGAGAAATGAAGAATTAGTAAGCTTATCTTTCAATGTTTCTTTTCTTTCAGTAATGATTTACGAGCCTGGTGAAAAGTGAAATAAAAATCTCACAGGTCAGCAAAACAGGAAATATAAAGGCGTGGACATAACAGCCAGAGGATGCAGGTGAAGCGCTTTGAAAGAATTAGAGTCGAGGTGTCATGTGTATACTGCCAGACCACGTGGGCGAGTTCTGGTCATGGAGATTCCTAAGGCAGAATTTCAAATGGAAAGCATTAAACTTTCCATATAAAAGCGTTTAGATAATGGCTCAAGTTTGAGGAAAAAAGAAAAAAGTCAAAGTGTTACAAGATGGAAGCCACTCAAAGGCACTCTGTACACTTTCCCAAAGTCTACCAGTACGTAACTGTGGGTTGGAATGGACTTGGGAGCTGGTGAGGACTTCTAACAGGACACGCAAATAGCTCAAAATAGCTCATACCCTATTGGATTTATGAGGAGAACCTGATTAATGTCAGTAGGACTTAGAGATCATTGGTGCTGATGTAAAGGCCTGCCACTCATGGTGATGTGCAGCTGGCACAATCACTTCACTCTGGTTGGTGTGTGCTGCAGTCCCGTTCGATGCCCTGGCTCCAGCACACAGGTCTGCCTTGATCCTCTAGAAGACTCTGTCCATAGAAGCATTGAGACCATGATCTGTCACATTTCCTAATCAGTCCCAGATGCCACTGGGCATCTGTAGAGCTTGGAAAAGTAGTGGGCAATACTTTCTGGTCTTCTTTGAATTGTATCATCAATGATTAAAATAATGTTGTGTGAATACTCAGTATTAGATCAACCTCTAAAAGTACTGTAGAGTGAAACAACACGGAATTCCTCAAGTTCTATTAATAAAAAGTTGGTAAATGTTTTCTCCCTTCCCCCAACTTAGGTAAAGGTATTTCATAATAACAATAATAAATAGCAATAAAACAAACCAGAAAACAGCCTTTTTCCCAATTAAAGTTTTATACATAAAAAGGAAAGATCTGACAAAATACACAGTCTTGAGTTTGGCGATTTCTTTTGGTAGGAAATTTGGATTCCAGAAGTTTATGTAAAATGAGCTGTTTCTTTTTGAAAATGCAGTGTTAGTACCTCGTGTTTCCATTTTCCTCTATAGGGTAAGCACCTTGATCTTATACCTTTGTTTTTGGAGAAGTGGTGCACAAATCCCACATCTTTCTTGTTCTCCCTCCTTTCCTCTTTATATCATAATTTCATTATCAAGGGTTCTGCTGAGTTTGAATTTACCTTCTAACAAAGCACTGGTCAAAATAAAATTCCGTTTCATAAATGTATAATAGATTCCAGCAGTCTAGAAGAATACAATCTTACCTGTAAAGTGAATAATCTTGAAAAATAAAAGAGGTGCTGAATTACCCTTAACAGACTACTGTGCAATAGTAAATTGAAGAGACGTAAAACAAACTCATCAGGTCTGCCCTAAAATAATTAATATGAAGAAGGGTTAGAGTGGAATAAATACACTGTGCTTTATAAAATATTTTTAGAAGACAGGCTATTCGTATTATTTGAAATGTTGTTGGTTTATGTATCCTTGTTCCCACTGTTGGGAAGAATATGTACTAAATCTCCTTTAGAAAGCGTAAGCAGGAGAGGAACTCTCTCTCTCTCATTATATATTCATCAAAAGGGGGAAAAAAAGCTGATTCCAGCCTCACTACATCTGTGGATCAGCTGTTCATCACATATTAAATGTCTTGGTGCGTAGATCAAGAGAGTTGGGGGATGGTGTAAAATGGGGCAAGAATGAAACTTCAAGCCTGTCACTGAAGGGGAAGTCCTCACAGGAAGGACTGTGAGTCACATTAGCCAGCCAGTGTTCATGCCCTGCAATTGATTTCCCGCTTTGGGAAGATTTGACTCCCAGACAATGTCTCTACTGCTGATTTAAGCATGGCTGCAAGGCAGTGCTCCAGTATGGAGGCCAGCTGGAAATGTAGGAGTCCACGTCTGTGCTCTTGGCATCCAGAGCATGGGGACTACCCCAAACTGGCCCATGTGTCCTGGTTTCTGCTGGGATACAGCTCATTTTCTTCTTATTAACTGGTGCAGTGCAGTGTTTTGGATTTAGTATGAGAATAACGTTGGTAACACGCTGTAGTTTAGTTGTTAATGGTTACCCTAACTCAAAGCCTTTTCAGTTTTCCATGCTCTGACAGTGAGCAGATGCACAGGAAGCCAGGAGGGAGCTGACCTGAACTGGCCAGAGGGACGTTCCACACTCACCATACCCAGTAGTTATATATATATTATATATATTGTTATATACTGGGCGAGTTGGCCAGGAGGAGGCTGATCATATCTTAGGGGTGGACTGGGCAAAGATTAGTGGGAGATGAGCAGCCCTATTAGACAACACTTGTTTTTCTCTTGGGTTTTATTCCTCTCTCTCTCTCTCTCCTTTTCATTACTATTATTATTATTATTAGTAGTAGTAGTAGTACTACTATTACTCTTTTTACTTTGTTTCAGTTATTAAACTGTTCTTTTCTCAACCCCTGAGTTTCTACTTTTTCCCAGGTCTCCTCCCTATCCCATTGGGAAGGGGGCAGTGAGCAAGCAGCTGCCTGGTACTTGGTTGCCAGCTAGGGTTAAACCACACCATCACATTAACTTTCAGATCAGTTCTGGAATACTTTTTGAGAGTGGCAGTGGCCTGGGATGAGTTGAGCAATTTGCCAGTAGACTCAGAGGAATGTCCAATGATATTTGGTTGGGCACTGTTAATTACTGACCTAATGAGCTTTGTAGGGTCCACACCAGTTCCTCTGCATACCTGAGTAGGTAGCTGCTGCTGATCCCTGTTTGGGTTGTGTCTAGGGGCATGAAGAGGCACAAACTGCAGGGAACAGTGACTCTGGGCAGTAAAACACTTCGTCATGGATAATGAAAACAGGCAACAAACTTCTTTCTACATTTTATATATTCCTTTGTCCCATTGTTGCTGAGCTCTTTCTGCAGCGTGTTTGAATACAAAAGCGCAGCATTAATAGAAGACTGAAAAATAGTCAGTAAAGCATAAGTGGCATAACCAGGGAAATAATTTGAGGGAGATCCCAAGGAATACCTGTGTTCATTCAATTAAAGAAAAAGAAAAAGCAGGGAAAAGATTACTTTGTTCAAATATAGATTTGCAAGGATTTAAATTCTTTATAAAAGAACAGAGAAAGATAGAGCAAAGGCACATGTAAAGCTAAAATATTTAGATGTCTGGCTGTTTTGTATGAGCCAGAGTTTTGGAATCACAGTAGACACAGTCAAACGTCTTATCTTTAGAAATTCCAGCACTTACACAGTCACTACTTGTATTGTTTTTCTCATAATTTTATCTCAGGACATTATCATTAAGTCAACTGCATATTGTCAACATGCTTTATAACTATGTAGCAATTTTTAAACAAGTAGTAAAGAGTGGATTATAAAAAATGAGATACAAGTCATGCAGTGATTCTTCACAGTGTTGCTGGAGGAAATAAAAGCTGTATATTCTTTAGCATTAATTTTTCATAATTTCCTTTCTTATGGTAACGTACTATTTTAAAGAAAGTCATGTTGACCTATAAGCAGAATATTTATAAATTTTATTTGAAGTATGCTCTTCATGTGCTAAAGATAGGTTGTTTTTGTTTATTAAGAAAAAATATATAGAAAATAAATTTTACTTTCAAGTATGAGACAAGAAGTTAATGCACCTTATATGTGGATATTCATCAGTTCCTGTTCTCATTTCCAATTTGGAGCCTGGGAAAATTAAGTTTTGTGACACCAAAGAGAAATTAAAACAAACAAACAAACACACAAACAAAATCTTAATTTTTAAAGGTAGTTCCAGTATGATTATTCGAAATATATCACACAATAATTTACAACCTTGACTAATTTTGTGATTAAAATTTTGGAAAATATTAAAAAACACTTTGGGGAATAAAGCACAGATCCTTGTAAACTTTGTATATTGACTCAACATGCATTTGACCTGTTGTTCAGACTAACAATACACATACTAACTAGGCTAAAACTGGGAAAGCTGGCATCTTTCATGTAGGCAGTGGTCTACCTAAAGTACAGCCACTTGCATTTTATTACACTCATATTTTCTGGCCATAAATCCTCATTTCATCATTTTTTTATTTCATCTTGTTACTTCCAGTTTCTGTGAACAACTTATAATAATACAGCAGACAGAATAAATACTTGCCTTGAGATCCTCTGATTTGGAAAGTTAGTAAAAGCTGCTTCTTCTGCATCTTGCTTATGTTAAATATTTTTTATTCACCTGCCATTACCTGTTTTTATACATAGAAATCTTCCCCATTTTGTTTCTGCTTGTTTTATGGCTGTTAGTGGAAAAATTGCTATTTAGTGAATCAAAGCAGGTCCAACACTGGAAGCCAATTTGAGAACCATCTGCAATGAGCTAGGTTGTGTTGGTGGGACTGACTATCCTGATGGAAAATGTCCTATGTGCACTCTACAGAAAACCCCAATTGCCTTTCTGTAGAAAAGACA
This sequence comes from Cinclus cinclus, assembly GCF_963662255.1. Taxonomy (NCBI): domain Eukaryota; kingdom Metazoa; phylum Chordata; class Aves; order Passeriformes; family Cinclidae; genus Cinclus; species Cinclus cinclus. Next base: position 113,612,827 of record NC_085046.1, on the reverse strand, counting down.
GTTCAAAGAAAGGGTTGTTTTGATTCTCATGACTATCATCTTCCAGAGCCAAGAAAAGCAGCTGGACTGATGGGCTCTTCACAGTTCATTCAGGGAATGAGAAGGTTGAGCTGACAACTAGTGATTCCAGGAATCTTCCTCTATTAAAGATTTGTAGCCATTTGCAGGTGTCCTGATTGGTCTGAAGTAATTATTACTGCCCACACTAATAAAGAATGTGTTAAATTTATGCTTAATTTAGTACACAGTTCTGTGATCACTAATATTGAATTACTTGAAGGAACAGATTTGAGCTAATTCAGGAGCAGGTGTGTGTGACCATTTCAAATTAGTAAGATCACACAGTGATGATATTTTTATTTGCTTGTTTGTTTTCTGCCTTGTATTCAGGGCATTGCACCTCCTATTGCCAGCCTGGACAGGCATTCAGCATGTGTCTTGCAGGTTCTGCACCACAGAGATTGCTAGTTCAGAAGCAACATGGTGATTCTGGAGGCACTTTCAACAGTGGGCTGTTGTTGAAGAGTAGCTTTCCTTTTCCAGGATCAGATACTCGCTACAGAAAATTTCCCTGTGGAAAGGCACTGGACCATTGTTAGCACTGCTGCCACGCAAGGGCAACACAGTGCTCAGGTTGGCCTTGAACAGCTGCAGTAGCAGTGGGCTGGTAATCCCATTGCTGGTCGCAGCCGTGCAGCTGTATGAAGCATCCATGGACCACATGCAGCTTTCATTTTCCTCTGGGACAGCACAGAGCATCAGGTAACATGTGGACAATGACTTAATGAAGTCACAGCTGGTACCACTGAGTTAAATATTGGTACCAATTGAAGTTATCAAACCCCTCCCCTTGTTGCACAGGGTTTGTGAGAAGCAGTTCTTATCTGGGACAGAAAGTAGTCATCACTGGAGCAACTCTGAGCATCAAGGAGAAGGTTGCCTTGGTTGCATGGAACCTAGAAACACCTAAATTTTTTATGGTGCATTACCCATCAACTTGGGTTTGAGAAGGTGACAGCTACCTACGTAAGTTAGGAAGTGACACCTGCAACCCCTAAAGTTCTCAGCCTGCACTCTCATTGGACATAGTGAATGTGTTGGAAGGCTATGCTACCTGTAAGGGGAACCTCATAGGGGTGATCTCTTTATTCCCTGCCTCCTGAGGTGGCACAATTTTCCACCATCAGGAATGTCAAGAGGAGCTAACTTGGATCATTTCACAGATCCTTTACTCTGTTGCCAGCTGAGGCTGGCTGGTCCAGCAGGACATACAGCACCCACATCTTTTATATCTCCTGCCTGGCTGATGCTGTGCAGCCATGCCATGCACAAACCTGCTGCTGAGAGACCATTCAGAGTAGTGGAGTTGCTGAATAACCTTCATCTTGAATGATCCTGCTTACCTGTTCTTGCACTTAGGAGCAACTTAGCTGTTGCTAGGACCTCTGGCTTTACCATCTCAGGGTGGGGTTTCCAAAAGGGTGTTGCAGGATGTCTAAAAGGCTGCAGGAGGGCTTCTGAGCTGCCCTTCCAAACCAGGCTCCTGTCTGCAGGCTGTGTCCTTCACAAAAACTCAGAGAGCCAAAAGAGCAGATGGTGGCAGGGTAGGAGTGTTAACAAGTGGAACTACAGCCAGTCCCTCCACCAGCTGCAGCTTGATCACTTCCTGTGAGATTTGTGAGGGTCACGTTGTCAGGGACAACCTAACTAATTGTTTTCTGTTGAGTGGTTGACAGCTGTTTGCAGTAGCTTGAAATCACGCACATGTTGGACATGAGCAGTAAATCATCTCTCTGACTTTCCTGTTCCCAGTTCTTGTTTCCCCATGAAGCTCTTTGTATCCTGTTCTTGGAGACAGGCCCTAGTGGCTTTGGAATCCCAGCTGTGCCATCCCACCCATTTCAGCTCTGCAGCTCTTTGCCCCAGATTTTGGAATATTTGAAATTTCAACCCTGGACATCTCTGATGTCATCCAGAGCCCCCAAAGAACGATCTAGGCTGGAAACAAAAATAGAAAGCAATTGAAAAGCAATGGCAAAAAGAAAATATTACCTTGAACAAAACTGGACGCAGGCTCTATTTCCAGACATACATGGAGCGTGGAGGTTGGGCTCTACCAGAGTTCTTGTCCTGGATCTGGTTGTAGCAAGTAGCTCATACAGTGTCTCCTGCTTCCAGTGCCTGCTCTGGTAGAAGCTGCTCCTTAGCAGCTGCTGAGCCTTGGGTAAGTTATCTGCTGTGGAAGTGTTTAAGATAAGATATGAGGCAGTCAGGAAGGCTAAGTCTGAGGTAGCAGGAAATTCTGAGGCAGTAGGAATTGCTGATATTCTCTGTGGTCACTATCAACCTGTTCTGAGTTTAGTACATGTGAGCTTTGTCACCTGGATCCACTCTTTGGATGTCCTAGGATATTCTGTTTAGTATCACAAGCACCTCTTTATTGCATCCACCCATTTGCTGCCACAGGACTGTTGAGCTTACTGGCTACCATGCACACCCTGTTCTCGCTGTTCTGTTTTTGGCCACAGTCATCTGAATTGGTTTAGTAGGTGAATACAAGTAATCCTTGCTCTTTTCTTATCTAAACAAGTCCTGAAACTTCACAAAAGTTATTTGAAAGTCTAGACCAGCAGCTTCTGCCCTGACTGGGTCAGCTCAGCTGTTGGCAGCTTCCATGTGGTGCAGCCTGAGGGGTGGTTTCTGAGGAACACCAGCTCTATTTAAGGCTTGCATAGGTTTATGGCTTGGCTGTGAGTCAGTGCCAGTGCTGTATTAACAGACAGTGAGAATACAGAGGCAAAGGAAAGGGTTAAGGAAAATATTTGGTGAAAAGACATGAGGCAAAGCAGAAATCTAGGGTAAGATCCATGACAAAGAAACCTGACTGGCGAGTGTCCATTAGAGATGACCAACACAAGTAAGGCTGCAAGCTAGCAGCTGACATCCAAGGATGGTTATCCTTGAACAGGACAGAAACAACAAGGCATTTGGGCAGACTCTTGGTACTAGCTGTGAAAGAACCACTGAATTTATACTTCTAACCATCTTAATTTAAAGCCAGCTTAAAGTTCATTGGTACAAATTTAAACCATCAAAACATTTTACTGTATGTATTAGGGCAGTGTTTTGTATTAAACAGCTACTGCAATGTTGGTCCAGTAGTATTTAAAATGAGGTTTCCTGTTGTGTTGGACCACAGCCTTGGAGGCAAGGGTGGCACTCTAAACACAACTCAAATGTCAAAAGCAACCTGAGATTGAGCTCTAGAGTGATTAGGCTATTGTTGTAGATGTCATACCTGTTAAGAGATGTCAGATTATTTAAATTAATTTTCATCCATATGAAGTAAATTGGCAAGCATATTGGCAAGGTTTTTCCTGTGGTCCGTGCTGTAACATTGAATTTTATTAAACAACTTCCACTGACAAGTTGAACCATTCATACTACTAACATGAGGTCATTAGTGCAACCTGAAATAAGTTCCATACACACTGCTTCTGCTGCTGAGGTAGCCCTCTTGCCCATAAAGGGTTAAATTTTAGCTACCTGGTACTCAAAAATAAGTCAAGCTTACTCACAAAAAGAAACACAGAGGTGCACTGAGTAGTCCCCAAACCAACAGAGAAGCATACATTGTGTCAGGTATGCAAATTTCTTAATGATAATTATGGCTACTTTGCTATTTGCTTGTCTATAACAGAATTTCATCAGGTGCGGCTGTGAGTGGTCTTATGAAATGTGCAGGCCCAGAGATAAATTGAAGGAACCAAATCTTTAACGTTCTTAACTAAAATATGATACTGTAGATTCTAATTTAATTGCAATTTCTAGATAAATTATCATAGAAAGAGTTTTTCCTCTTTTACATTTACGCTAAATAAAGCTGGTGAAAGTAAACAGGAAAAATGACATTATTTTGGGCTTGAAAAAGCAAAAAGATAATATATGTTTTCCAAGTCCTTCACCTCCCAGGAAGGCTACTAAATAGGGAGCTACAAAGAGAATGGAGGGTATCAGAACCATCCAGAAGATGTGTAGCTACTAAGGGAATCTTTGGATATTGTCACCAAAAGAGTTCAGCTGGATTCATAGAATCATAGAATCACAGAATGGTTAGGGTTGAAAAAGACCTTAAAGATCATCTATTTTCAACTCCCTGGCATGGGCAGGGATGCTTTTCACTAGAGCAGGTTACTCAGAAGTCTATTCAGCCTGGGGCAGGACTTCCAGGGATGGGGCTTCCACAACTTCTATGTGCAATCTGTTCCAGTGCCTCGCCACCCCCAGAGAAAATAATTTCTTCCTAAGGTCTAATATTTTCTCTTTCAGTTTGGTCATTCCCCCTTGTCCTCGTCACTTCTTGCTCTTGCAAAAAGATCCTTCATCTCCTCTCCATCTTTCTTGTGCAGGCTTCCTTCAGATACTGAAAGTTCACAATTAGGTCACTCCCAAACCTTTCTTTTGCAGGCTAAACAAACTCAGTTCTCTTAGCCTTTCCTCATAGGAGAGGTGCTTCATCCTTCTAATCATCTTGGTGGCCCTCCTCTGGACTTCTTCCAACAGGTCCATGTCCTTCCTGTGTCTGTGTCCCCAGAGCTGGATGCAGCACTCCAGGTAGGATCTCACCAGAGCAGAGCAGAGGGGCAGAATTCCCTCCCTTGCCCTGCTGGCCACGCTGCTTTGGATGCAGCCCAGGACAGGTTTGTCTTTCTGGGCTGTGAGTGCTCATGGCTGGGTCATGTCCAGCCTCTCATCCACCAACACCCCCAAGTCCTTCTCACAGAGCTGCTCTGGATCTGTTCATCCCCCAGCCTGTGTTGAGGCAGGGAGCTGCCCTGACTCAGGTGCAGCACCAGCACTTGGTCTTGTTACAACTCATGAGGGTTTACTTCTTGAACTTGTCCACTTGTTCACACTTGTGCAGCATGAACTGCACCACTCAGCTCAGTGTCATCTGAAAACTTGCTGAGGGTTCACTCAATCCCTTTGTCTATGTCATTAGTAAAGATATTAAATAACACTGGTCCCAGTACAGACCTCACTTCTCACTGATGTCCACTGACACTCTGAGCCATTGACCACTACCCTCTGGATGCAACTATCCCTTTGATTTCTTATCCAACTAATCAAATCCATCTCTCTCCAAATTAGAGAGAAAGATGTTGTGGGGGACCATGCAAATGGCTTTACAGCAGTCCACATAAATGACATCTGTAATCCTTCCCTTGTCCTGACTACTGATGTAGTCACTCCATCTTAGAAGGTCACAAGGTTGGTCAGACAGGACTCGTCCTCAGTGAAATTCCATCCCTTGTTGATAACATTATTATTTCAATATAGGTCACAGTTTTGGGAAACTATTGACATCTACTTAATCAAACGGATGAGTCAGGAAGATTTTTTTAAAATGGAAAAAATACCCACAGCAGAGGTAGGTGATTGATAATTTGCAGGTATTGCTGAAAATGTAAATTATCTAATTCGCCGAGTAATGCACTAAAATATTTCCTCTAAAAAAGGCAAATGTGCACATATTTTAAATCATGGGGGCTGTTTTCCCATTGCTTGGTGACATTAATCAAATGTTGCTCTGCTTTCCCATAATCTCTGCATGAATGTAGTGCATTGTCAGGAGCTGACATTACCCAGCCTCCAAAGAACCTGCCTGCCCTGATGTGTCAAATCAATGTCTCCCAGCTACAGTAACAGGGTCACTGAGCAACAGCTGGTTGATCTGTCAAGCTCATGATCAGAGGAAAGGTTCACAGCAGTCCCAAAGCAGTAGAAGACATTTCTATTAGTGACAGCTACAGCCCTGATGACCATTTTGAGCAAAAACTTTCACATTACTCTTTTGCAAGTGGCTTCCAGAATATCAGGATTCTTCAAAACAAATAGGAATTGTGGCTGCACAGCAAGTTCATGGACATGCCTTCTGTGATAAAGAAAATAAAGGAATCTGAACCTAGGAACCTGCCACTCCTACATCTAAGGCTTGTTTGTCTTAGGCATGAGTGTTTGTGAGACAACTAGTGCAAAAACAAGTATCACTTTTCTGGGCAACTATTTTATGTGAATAACCTCCTACTTCCCACTCTCCATAATTTATGCACACTACTGCAAAATTCATTAGACTTTTAGTAAGCCATTTTTGAGAGAAAACCACATCAACACTAACCTTTAAAATGAATCAGTGGAACAACAGCTCTCTCAGATTAAAGCTTTTTGAAAAAAATTATTTATATGCTCTACTAATCTAGTAAAAGAGCTACTACAGAGTACAGCTGGAACTATGTGTCCACTTTTTTCATCCTATTTTTTTTCATTCTTACTTTCTACTTTCTTGTGGTATCCTAATTGCTCTGAGCTTTGCTTTTTGAAGGTTTCCCTCCTTTTTCTCTTTATTCTCCTACCTTTTCTCCTCCCCTATTATCTTTGACCCCTTCCTCATCAGTGATCAATTTGCGGACTGGAGTTTGTTCAGCAGAGGGCCACATGGATGGTTAGAGAACTGCATCACAATGATGCATGAAGAAAAGCTGACACCTGTGTTCATCATGGAGAAGAAATAGCTGGATGGAGGTCTAATTTTAGTCTTCAGCTACTTAAACATGGTGCCAAATTTTTGGATGCGCTGAATGAAAAGATGAGATACAATGGCCAAAGTTACAGCAGTAAAAATTCCAGATGGATCTAAGGAAAAGTATTTTCTTCATGAGGGTAATTAAACAAAAGCTCCCAGAGAGCCTGTAGGGTCTCCATCCATGGAGATACTCAGAAATCCTAGCCCTGATTTGAGTGGGAAGTTGAACATTAAATGTCTTTCATCTGCTAATCTCTGTTTCCTTAAGGCTTTCTTCTCAAATAAGATTGTCTTCGATCCACCCCAGTGAAGCCTTTTTCCCTACCTCTGGCCCCAAAGTGAGACCGTGCATTTTATTCATGTGCACACCTTCCACTCAGCAATTTTTCGTCATGGTCTCCCATGCCTGCTTGTCTTTGAATCGGAAGAAATTGCTTTAGCTCTTTGCTGATCTGCAGGTAGTGGCTACAAGAAACCTACTGAACAAGAAATATGCTGGAAGAGTCACACCCAACTCGGTGCCCATGAGGTTGAGCCCACCCACTGAAATTGTACCCTGATGCTGTATCCAACGTTTGCATAAGACAACACTTCCACTGTCTGCAGCTATTTCCCTGCTTGATATTTAAAAGCCAGATTTAGAAATATAGCTCTTAATATACAATATAATATAATGACAAGAATAGCAAAATCTTGATGAAAAAACCACAAAAACAACAGAGATATTAAGACACATTTGTCCCAAGTATGAGGCAAAGTGTACGAAAAAAAGACAAAATTACAATGATTGCAATAATACAATTATAATTGTACAATTATAGTAAATATTGTAATTGCATATGAACAAAAAATCCAAGTAGCAAACATCTGAGAACTGCATAGTGACTGCAGTCAGTAATATACTATTTCTTGAAAGGAGAATTATGAATAGCAGTTTTGTCAAGAGTCTGGTTTTGACTACCAACAGCAGTATTAACTTGCTTTTATGGCATGCAGAGCAAAGTTAAGGGTGCTCACTAATTGTAAACACATAAAGAAACCTTGCACACTGGTGTTTCCTGAAAGAATTGGCCCAGAATACAAACTGCTTAGAATGAGAAGATTGGATTGATGACCTCAGAGGTATTTTCCACCATAACTGACTCTGATAAAAATATTTAATTTTGGCATTTAGAAATGTGATTGAAGTGACAGATCCCTCAGGCATGGCAGATAAAATCTCCAAGGACCAAGCAGCTCATTTACTTTTGATCTTGTGGCTTTCCCCTTATCTGCACAGTGGAGACTACAAATGAAGATAAACAGGAACCAGCATGAGCTACTTCTTTAAAATGAGAAACAGTGAAAACCTCTGTGAAAGAGTCCTGTGGGATTCCCACTGCTCAAAGAAACTGCCAGCTTGCATGAGACAGAGGAGGAAAGAGGAACTCGGTAGCGTAGAGGACTTCACCACCAAACAGCCACACTTCAGTGGCGTGTGCCAGGAGATCCCAAAACTTTTTGGACCTTCAAACAGGGAGCGTGTGAGTGTGAGGTGGCCTGGGGGGAACAACAGCCCCCAGGCAATGTGGGTGAGCTTCACCCAGTCATTCCAGGACTGCTTTCCTGGGTGTTGTACTTGAGGCTCTTGGGAGGAAAGGGTTAAAACAGGAAGATTGATGAGGAGGGAATAGTTTTGCTCAAGCTTGAAGCTGGGAACACTAAAAATGTTGGTTTGGGAAAACACTATTTCTTATGGCTACTGTTGTTCATTCTCTCTCTGTTTTAAGGAGAATTCCTGTCAGGAATATGCAGACATTTTTGTTGTGGTCAAGCTCCCCATCCCTCCCTGCTGCCAGCTAGAATGAACTTAGCCAAACAGAGCCTGTGTCCCTGTGTCTCTGTGGCCAGACCTTGTTAAAGAGGTCATGAAATAAATCCACTCTTTGCATTTAGGCTGTGGTTCGAGGGCTGCTCGTGCTACCTGTATGCGTGAATTCACAGACAGGGGAGAGTGCCTGCCACTGGACTGTGTCAGGATGTGAAGGAAAAGAGAGGCAGAGATGTTTGTGAGGCAGAGATGTCTGTAGGAGAGTCTGATGGTCATGGTTCAGCTGACTGGGTGGGTGAAGGCAAGGCTATGCCTCAGCTCAGCTCCAAGGGGGTCAGGAGGCACCTGCCCAGGAGCACCACACTGTGCACCTGCCTCTGCCAGCAGCTGTCTGCAGCACTCTGAGCCTGAGTGCATCAGCCAGGAACAAACTCCTGTGCAGAGCAGTCACGCAGCATTTCCCAGAGCCTCAGGCAGCCCCAGGCACAGGCCACAGATTCTGGGAGGCCACACCGTGTCACCTCCTGGGACATCCCTGCTCTGCAGCTGCAGGCTCCATCACCCAGACTTCCAGCCCCAGGAGACTGGGGCGAAGCCAAGCCGTGAAAGGGCAGCTCCCTTTGTTCCTTTATCATTCTCTTGCATTGCCTGCAAACAAAACGGTGAACCTGGAGGACGGTTTGTGCCACGCTAAAGGGCTAAAGGACAGGGGCAGTGTGACCTCCATGTAAACCATCCACCAGTTCTCAGACAGACGTGCATTTTGGCCAGACAAAGCAGGCTAGATAGAGGCAGTAGGTGGAAAATTACCCACTCCTCCTACAAAAACAAGTATGTCACCTTTGAACATGCTGCTTCACGTGCTTTGTGAGCGTTATGCTTTTTTGACATTATCCAGGAGTCGGTTATGTTGAAGCAGGCTTTACAAAATAAATAAACAAACAAAATTATAAATGTAAAGACCTAATCTTCCCAGCTCCACTATTTATTTCCTGGGATAATTTAAACAAAAATTTTTCAGCTAACTGCTCAGAAAAGACTATTTTTTTGAACTGGTTCAACTGTGTCAGTCATCAAAGATAAATGAGACAAGTGTAACTTTAAACAGGAGTATTAGCTCTGACTCAAAGAGCAGTAAAGGATTACAGTGATTACACCAGACTAGGTGATAAGAATGTAATAGAAAAGTGATACCACAATCACCAACAACAAACACTGAAAGCAGGTTAGTGGGTAAGCTATATATAGAGTTCCCAGCTATTACAGAAATACAAATAACATCTGGGACAAAGGAACACTTTTTTTCCTGTGACATTTTTTCATAGCATATTTATTTTACTAAGCCAGCTAAATCAAAGGCTTTAGAAAACAATAGTGTGAGAACAATTAGAAGTGGAATATATGGTTCGGGTAATATTTGAAGAAAAGCCGAGAAAGCCCAAATTATTCAGGAAGGCTATTGCAAATAAAAGAGAGGAAAAGCTCTATACTACAAGTAATGAACAGTCTCAAGAGAAGCTGCAAAGCCCGAAACTGGATGAAAGAAAAGCTCAGGGGTTAGGAGGGCCAGGAAGAAATGGATAGTAACCTTCAACTTTTGGTTAAGGCTAGAGAGTATTGTTTAGAGTGGTTCCTGGAATTAATACACTAAACCCTTTCCACCTACGGCAATATTAGTTACTGTAATTGGACTTTGAGGTTTGAAGCTTGGAGTTTTTGAGGATAAGTAAACATATATAAATGTTAACCTAGAGACAGTCCCTGCCCTACAGACTTCCAGTCTAGACTTAAGGCGTGAATCTGATGTGGAAAGCAGATAGGGAGTAGAAGGTGTTTTGTTGACAAAAACTGTTGTGAAATAGATGAAAGTGGAAGAAGAAAAGAATCAGTGATTGAAAAATGGGGGAAAAAGTTTGCCAATACAAAGAACAGAATGCCTGCTGCCAACATACTTGTGACCAGATCAGGAAAACACTCAAAGAATGAGGGAGTGGGAGAAGTCCAGATAAGAGGTGTGTAAAACAACTTTGGGGAACTTCTCAGCCTGAAGACAATGGTGATGTAAATATCAAATGAAACCAAGGAGTCTTAACTTTGTTGTTCTGCCTGCTGAAGTTTTGTGTGTATGGGAGAGAGGGGAAGAGCAGTGCCACAATGAAACATACATGATAGCAGTTAGACACTGATATTTCTTAATTTCACTGTTAGATCATGAAGTTATGAGTCTTATTTATTGATAGATTTGGTTCCTGGTAATTATTAGTGGGGTTAATTGAAACCATGACCAAAACAGAAGACTAACAGAAGTTCTAGGTACTGTATAAACAAAGTTGAGTGTTTACTAACATGATGTAAAGGGAATATATAATAAAAGACAATTAAAAATGAAATAGAACCCTTTTTAATACATTACTATCCCAGTTTCATCAACTTCTAAATGTCAGAGGAGCGACAAGTTTGGAAAAGGGATTTTGAGGAGGGAGATAAATTTCAGGAGATTCCAGTTATTTCATATGAAGTCATGCCTCCAAGATTCTGCCAAGAACTATTACTGAAAGTTGTGCTTTATTGATTTGTTCTCCCTCCACTAATTCCGTCTCACTTGAACTGTCAACATAAAGCTGTCTGTTTAATTTTTGGTGATTATATATGTATACTCACACATATGCAAACTGTCCCTCAGGCTTACTCTAAGATTTCCGACTAGATGTTTATCTTCCTTGGATCAGATTTTTTTTTTCCAAGGCCTTTGCATAAGATCAGATTGGCTTTTTATAGATCTAAGGTTCAAAGCTCTGTTTGTACTTGCATATATAGTAGAAAGAAGTATTTTATTTTGCCAGTTATTCAGCTTTTCCTTCTGTCTCTTTAAATATGCCAACTCTATGATCAGAATTAGGGTGTTCTGATTTATTGCTTTCTCTTGTTGGGTGCAGCATTTGTTTGACTTCAGTTACATCACTCATACTGGTATTCTGGCCATCTGTATCCCTTTACTAGCATCCAAAAGAAATGACTGAAACCTCTTAGAAATGCATCTAGTGGGCATGCAAGACCTAAAAATTTAGCTGGGGATGATTAGTCTTGAATTTGGGTGAGAGAAAGGCCTGCTGGCACAGAAATACCCCTTCCAGGTCTTTCCCAGAAGAGCTCCAGTGAAGGAAGTCCTCCACAAGGCAAAAGGCTCAGGAAAATAACATCAGTTTCTCTAAACTCATTCAGGAGGCTTTGCCTTTGAATTACCTGCTGCTGGCCAGGAGCAGACCACAATCCCTCTGTATATCCCAGCACCAATATAGGTAGTAACCCCAGAGGTTTCCTCCCTTGATATGGGAGAGAATCCAAGCAAGGAGGAGTGCCTAGACAGAACTCTACTGCTACTTTCTTTCCTACTTCACTATTTATGTTGTAGGGGAAAAAGGGAGAAGTTAAAGAAATTGCCCAACGGTCACAGGATGTCCTGTTGTATTTATCTGGCGATGCAGGCAAATGACTCACACAAAATATTTGATGATCGGAAACTATTATGTTTTTCTTTCTTTTTCACATTTCTTCCTGAAAATATTAAGCATTCAGACTCTGAAACATGGTTAAAGCTATGGTTAAGCAACATCTTAAAGCTATATGAATTCAAGGCAAGAACAAGGAAACTGTGTTTGAAGCTTATCATAGTCCAGAGAAAGTCAAATGACAAGAATCTGCTTGCCCATCTCTGAAAGCTGTGCTGCAAGAGAGCAAATGGTATCATCCCAATTATTGATAAAGGTTATAGACTGAACCTGATTTTTTTTTTTTTTTGTAATTTAAAAATGCCCCTGAATGGTTATCATGCTAGCCCCAGCTCAGAGCAACCTTAACAGCCTTCAGCTGTTCTCAGCCGGTGTTTTATGTAGCCCAGCACAAGGTTGCTCACCTGTGAGTGTCCAGGCTGTAATCGCTGCTACTCAGCCTGTGCACAGCTGTGGGGACAAACGATGTCTGCTTCCTGCCTTTGTCACATCTCCTGTGGCCCAGCCTGGCAGCAGGGGAGGCTGAGTCCCTGTCCCTGCTCCAAGGGACATATAAAGTAAACGGAAATTGGTTATACAGCCTGGCTTTGTATAACATACCTGTAATAAGGAGCAACCTGTCCAAAACTGATCAAGGAAGGGAAATACAATTATCCTCATTTTATACAGAAAGAGTAGAGGAACTGTGAGGGTGACTTCCCCAAAATCACGTGGGAAGTCTGTAAGAATGGAAACTACTTCCAAAGAGTAATAGCAGGGGCATACAACATTTTCAGAGAAGAGCACATGAGGCCTTCATTAAAGCTACAGAGAGAGCAAACCATGTGTAAATTGAGAATATCCAATGCATATTGTGGTAGATTGGTTGTCAGTACATGCTTTTGGACCAGTAAGGAGAAGAAAAATCAATCATAAAGCTTGCTGACTAGGGGTGAGTACAAAGACTGTCACAGTACATTTCATGAAGAACCAATTTTTTGTGTGGTTGTGTCTAAGAGGCAGCTAAGAAACATTGGGAATGAGAACCCATGAAGAGTGAATAAAGGGTCAGAATTACCATCAGGTGATTTTATTTACCTTTGGGATTTAAGAATGGCTTCATATTTACTCAGCAATCACAAAGTGAGTTATTTACATGTGATTTTTTTTCATTGTGTTAATGAAGCCAAGGTTATCATGTGGTTCCTTGATTACCATCAGCTGGGGAATTAAGAAAACATCAGATCCCATGACATTCACAAGGCTGTGACAGTTGATAGGACTGGCTCTTAGCACACAGAACTATCTCTTCATATTATGCTTAGTTTTGGCACTGAGCATTCAGTTATTTCTGGGTAAATTTTCTACCTCTCTCTGCTTTTAAGAAGGATTTTCTCAGTGCTGTGCAATAGAGATACAGACAGGAAATGCCAGTTCCTGTACGGGGGACAGGCAGAAGAAGAACAACTTAAGCATCTCACTGGTCTGGCCAGGCACCGAGCACTGTTCTGACTTTCATCTCAGAGTTTTGGACCCCAGTACCATTTACATAGAAGGTATTGTTTTATAAAAATCCACTGTGTTATGCAAAGCAAGGCATAACTAAAGACAGTCTAAGAATATCATAAAGACTCACAAAGTCCCTGTCTTAAAAATTCCTTTTATGGGCCTTTTCCAAACTAATAGCTCCCTGATGCTCAAATGTCTCATACCCAAGTAAAGATTTTGTTTAATTCGTAATGAAGTTGATTTGTCTGCTAGATTGTTTCCCATGGATCAGTCTGTTCACAAACACAAAACATACCAGCATCCAGCTGGATGTTATTGCTGCCAATTTCAAGACAAAAAATGGTTCAGTACTGAGCAAAATTCAAAACTTTTATTCCACAAAGCAATAAAAGCAGTAGACATTGCCTACTGACACACTGCCAGAATAAATATTACCTACTGTACAAGTTTCCATTCAGATCTTTCAGCAGGTCAAGGCACAATCACAGACATTATCAAGCTTTATTCTACATTAAGAGAGTTTTCATGAATGATTGAAAAACTATAAAATTGCATTTTCAAACACATTACTCATTGAATCTTAATGACCTAAAATCTCCCTCAACAGCAGTCTGCAATGGGTTGGTACTGCTCTCCTGAAGACAGGGCGTTTATTTTGGGATGCAGCCTACAAGGAAGACTTAAACAGCTTCTTCGGCATTTCTGGCACCCTAAGACATGTGTTCTCAGCATGTAAAAAACCAAGGGAAAGGATCTGAGTTCATCGCATCTACAATGTTGCCCCCAGCAGAAACCAAGCCAGGAGCAGTGTTTTGAGCTCACTTATTAATACATCCAATTATCTCAGAAAGGTGGATGTATTGATTGTATGCAGTAGGTGAACAGTTGATAGGTTGGGGAGCTGTATCATAATGTCAGTGGAAACACTCGTTACAGATAGACCTGCTAGATATCAAAGAAATGTCCTAGAAAAAGGAGAAACTGTGTATTTTTTTTCCCTTGAAATAAACCTACTGTGTTCTAACCTTGGCATGTTGAAAGGAAGAGTGCTTTTGGCTCTTTCTGCATCTTTGGTAAAGCCACATACCAGTTCACAGTGGCTGGACCCCAGCTGGAGCAAGGTGTCCTGTGTGCCAACGCACACAGGCAGTCACCAACAGGCTTGGCTCTATCCTGAGCTCCCAGAGGGCCATTCCATCTCTCCCCATGCTGCCATGGAGGATGCATTTGCTATGTGAGCAATTTAAGCTATTGCACAGATAGGGAACCCTCTGTCAGTGGTGAGAAAAAGAGAGGCTTTGTAATGGGCCTGGAAGATGAAGGCACTTGGTTGATGGCAAACCAAAGGTGTGAAGTGAGCATCACAATGGATGTCCACCAGCAGCTCTTTAGGTTCATACTGCAAAAAAAATGAGCTGAGATGCTTCATCTGGCAATAGGAAAGCAGCAAATTTCTGGGTGAGAAGGTAATCATGGAAGTGAATGACATGTAAGTATAGTCTAGTGAGGAGTAAAACAGTTCAACTGATTGAATAGAGCTGTATATGTCACAGTTTCTGGGCTCTACTTAAGTTTCAGTCATTAAAAAGGCAGATTTAGATTTTCTCTGAGAAAATGTTATTCTGTAGACAGGAGGTGGACCATAAAATGCCTACTTAGTCTCCTAAACAAGGTTTTAAAATATTTCAGCCACTTCTATTAGTTAACTTAGATCCTTTTCCCCACTTTAATGCAAGTCCTCATGGACCGTCTTACAAGGTTTCATATGATCTGGATTTTTTTTCCTTTCTTTGGTTTGTTCTTCCTTTGCAATGGCCCTTTAGAGCTCTGTCCTGTAGAATACCACAACATTTTCAGGAAAACACTTTTTTTCTGGTATAATAACCTATAGTAAGCTTTATTGAATGCAGTAGTGCTACACCACTGAATCCTCCCCTCTCTTTGCTCTGACTGACTTGCTCTGCTACTTTGCTTCTTTTTAGGCCAGACTCAGATATATTTTTCCAGGCACTTTTTAAAAGCAAAATTTTCTCTCAGCTCTACCCACTGCTCATCAGCTTTGTTTTCAGCTAGATGGGCATGCACAGCATTTTTAGGCTGCTCCAGACCGTAGCCTGGCAATGATTGGCAGTATCCCCTCCCAGGGCTGGGAAATGCGTGCACAACTGGGAGGAAACACAAGAGCAGCCCAGGAGAAGATAATATGGGAGCTACTCACTCAGGAAGATTCAAAGAAATGTACTCTACAGCAACATGCCATGGGATGGGTATTGTTTAGGGATTGCATTTTTATTTCGGACAAAAAGATTCTTTTTTTTTTTGCAGGATGCAAAGATTCAATTTTTTTTTCGCAGGATACATCATTTGATGGGAGAGAAACTCTAAAGAAATAACAGGAATGAGCCATGGAAAAGCCAGAAGTACGAAAGATGGTTTTTGGGACATTAAGAGTTAAAACTTTAAGGTTATAATTTATTTATGGAAAAGAGCTAAGAGCTTTGTGTATATGGTAACCAGTCCCAGCTCTTGGAGCCATCAAGGTGGCAGAATCAAAATCAGAACTCTAATTAGTGTAACTGAAGAATGAGTATACTTATTATCTGATATAAAGCAATTTTAGAAACTCACACAGATTAGAAATAATAGTAATAACAGTAATTGAAAACATGAACTGACAAGTCACTAACAACTAATATCATGGCAGCGTGGAAGCACCTTGTACCTTTACAAAGCACCTTTTGATTATCTCTGACACAAACACACACCCCAACGTGGTCTCAAGATCTGCTGCACAGAAGATGTTAAAATATGTCTCAGACCAACACCCAAATTATGGTGTTTCTGCAAGGTCTTTTTATTTCTGGAACAAGGTGGAACTCAGAAAAACTTATCTGTAGCTGGCTTCAAAAATATTCACTGGTTTGTCTGAGCAAGTTTGTTTCTTGGTGTAAATTAAATCAACTATTCTAAGCTATCTGCTTTTCCTTGGATCAAGACAGATGTCTCAGCCTTCTCTTATTTGGGCTCATATAAGATAAGAAAAAAACTAAAGGAAATGTGAAGCTGAAAGACTGGCCCAATTAATCACACAGAGGAGTGATTCAGTGTTCTGCACAGAGGCTTGTTGCTTAAGCCAGAAGTCTCAGATGGGGGCCCTCTCCCCAGGGAGCTGCAGCTCATCCTTGCCCACCATCCCATCCCATCCCACCATGCCCATCCATCCCCTGTGCTGAGCTGAGCTGAGGCAGGCCAGGCAGGGAAGGAGGACACAGGCACAAGTCCCATGTTGCTCTATTTCCTCAGCCTGCTTTGAGAGGAACAAAAAGACAAAAACCCCCCAAAAACCTAACCAAAGAAAGAAAATAAAGAAGATTTCTTTGCTTCCAGTCATTCTTGTCTTCATTTCATGGAATTCCATTTTTGGGAGTAGTAGCATGATGCAACTGAGAAAACAGCTACATAAAAATTCCCCCTCCCTATTCCACATTGGCATTCAGCTGCTCTAGGATACCTTAGCCTGTGGCTGCCGAGGGAGAGTGACTAGCAAAGGAGGCTGGAGGTGGAAAAGGGGACATATTTGCATTCCTTGTGCTTTCTCATTTTGGAATTTTATTCCGTCTAGTGCATAGTTGGGTTTATAGAGAGAGAAATGCTGCAGATTACAATCCAGACTCTAATTAGCTCCATAACTAATGAGCTGTCAGTCAGTTTGTCTTTCTACAGCCATTCTGTGTGCCCTGCACCAAGATCAGCTCAGCCACATCTAGCCTTGCCATTTCCTCCAGATTTGTGCAACCTTAGGAGATGAGATTGATCCAGACTGTCATCCTGATTTTTCAGTTTCTTGGAGGAGTCTGGGGAGTTGGAGTCTGACTTTGTCAGTGTTCTCTGAGTTCTGCCCAGGGCTGTGATTTGCACGTTTCCATTTGTGCACAGCCCCAGTGTGCTTACTGCCATGCACGACACAGCCATGCTGTGCTGTCTCCTTGTGCCTTTCCGGATGTCTGCCATCTGGCAGACCCCACTCCCATTTGCAGTACTCTGCAAAGGGGGTGATGGATTTGCTTGCCACCAGGCACACAAACACACACATTGTCCAGGGCTGGCTGTGTGCCCCGCTCCTCCCAGCTGAATGCAGCCCACCCACTCCATACATCTCAACCTGGATGCATAACCAGCTTAGTATGCAATAATCATTAATTCTTATTTCAAAACAGTCTTGCCCTACTTGCTACTACATCATTCATTTCTAAGAGTTGCATAATTTCTTTTTCTGAGTTATACCCAGTAGCTCCCTTCTACCTTGCAGCTCCAGAACTGTGTTGTCCCAAGCATCCATGGGCGTAACGATGGCCAGCATCTGCTGGCATTTGGGACATCACAAGATGGAGACAAATGGGAAAGAGGGGGAGGCAGGCTGTGAGATAACCTATCTAGATAACTGTGGTGTTTACAAAGCAGCATCTGGTATTTTAGGAAAACCCATGGTAGATACATACTTAACAGAACAGTATTTATAAGCAAATGAAATTCTGAGCCAACACCTGTAAGGGTATCTGCAGCTCTCACATGAGGGAAAGGAAAGGAAAGGAAAGGAAAGGAAAGGAAAGGAAAGGAAAGGAAAGGAAAGGAAAGGAAAGGAAAGGAAAGGAAAGGAAAGGAAAGGAAAGGAAAGGAAAGGAAAGGAAAGGAAAGGAAAGGAAAGGAAAGGAAAGGAAAGGAAAGGAAAGGAAAGGAAAGGAAAGGAAAGGAAAGAGAGGAAATGAAAAAGGGGAAAGGAAAGGGAAAAAGATTATAATTTTTGGAGGCAACCAGGATTTGGGTGTTCCCTGTTCTGGGATATGCCAGCATTACTCCAGTTCCCAGGTGCCTTTTTCTGCTTCAAACCAGCCTTCACAGCTTGTAGCAGGATGCCCTGCATCCACATGGATCTTGCCTGCAGCTGGTGGCCCCTGCTTGCACAGTCCCATCTGGGACTGCTATTCCCTAGAGAATGAGATACTGGTAGCTTGCCAGCCAGCCTGATATCAGCCACCTCAAACTGAAACAAATTTTAAGTGAAAGAAAAGTGAAATTACATTGATATGCAAAATAGAAGTGTTCAGTTGCTGCCTGTAGAGACAGACAGACACAGAAATATGAAGAAGGACACATAGCTAGCAGTGATTTTCTTCTTTTTATTAAGATGTTGTCCCATGTTCTCCCAGTTCTCCCAGCGAGAAAGTACCAGGATACTGAGCTTGGTGGGGTTCAGTCACCCATAGGACACTGAATTAAGGCACTGGGCAAGGCACCTGCTCTCTAGTATCTCCAGGCTGGTAGCTTAATATGGATCACAAACACATTTTAAAAATAATTTTGTGGTTGCCCCCCTTATGGTGGCTCCCCCTAAAGCACATTCCCTGGAGCATGCAATCTGGATTCCTGCCAGGGAAAACTTAGATCACTCCAGCCATCAGTGTGCACGGGACCAACAGAACCAAGTTACAGCTGGTCTGTGACAAAACCAGAGATGTGTGGCTGCATGGGTCTCTACACCGGCTGTTTTCCTCTGCAGCCTCCCTTCCCAGAGTGCTGTATCACTTGCTTATACAGACCTAGCTGCAGTAACTTCTCTGGCATAGCTGGACACTGATTTTGGGACTGGAATCTGTGTTGCCCTCATAGGAAGACAATATGACAGAGAGAAGACTGAGAATCTCTCCTTGGCTATAAGGAAGGGATTTGGGGCTCACACCAGTCATGGTACCAAGTAAACATTCAGCTAGAATAACCAGGTACCAGCAAGAAGTCATGAATTCAAGAGTTGTTGCACATTTCTTACTACACAGTTATTTACTTGCAGCTTTTGTGTTAACCCCCCATGCTCTTGGCAAATCCATTTTACAGGGTAAGCAGCAAACTGCAGCATTGCTATTTTCTCCTGTGGTCAGAACACTAAGTTCTCACACCCCAGAAGGCAAGTGCCATCACCTAAGACCCAAACACGTTTGATCTGTTTTTCATGAAGATTTAACCAGGAAAGGACAGTGCAGGTGCTAGCCTGCCTAGGTGGGGGCTGGCCACTCATTCCCACTGCCTCCCTCCCCTGGCTTTCTTTGGACACCCATGGGGAGCTTGAAGTGTTTCAGATGCTGCAGAGAGGGTATCTGGTACCACCCTGCTGCCTGTTCAGGTTGCATTGGCCAGTTATTCTTTGTCCCCAGCACGGGACAGCTGGCTCCCAGGCCTACCAGCTGAAGCATCTGTGGCATTTTTCTTTAAAATGCAGCTCGCCTGGTATGCTACAGGAATTGAGAGTCCTGCTGTGGCCAGCACAGAGCAGCTTGTGTGCTTACTTCCTTAGCAATAAACTGTGGAAATTGATAGTGCTGGTGGAGATCCTAGCATTGCCACTCAGCATGTGGTCTCAAAAACATGACTTGATAGCTGTCACCAAGGTCATCTGATTCCTTTTCTTGAGTAAATGAAAAATAAAGATCCTGTCGCAGCCCAAAAGGCAATAAAAAACTTTTATTACAGACAGAGAGGAAAGGAAGGGGCAGCATTTGCTTAACACAATCTGGACTCCAGCAGGAATTTGATCTTTCCTTAACTCTGCTTTATCTGAGTTACTGCAAATTGCCATGGATTTTTTGCTATTCCTCTTTGCTGACGATGGTCCTGCAGTAGTGCAGGGCAGCAGCATCTTTAGCACAAGCAAAAACTGTGCAGTAACCCAGGTCTGCTCTCAGGCAATCCCTCAAGCACCTGCAGTAGCGTGGACATGACAATCTGCTGCTTCTTTCTCTATTAAAACTCATGAAACTTTTTGCAGGACCAGATAAACTGTGATCTGTAAATTCTGGCTCTTTTTATTTCTCACCCAAACAGGTGACTGCCAAGATGGGACCCACTTGGAATTTCTTCTCCTGGAAATTTTCCCAGGTCACTAATCCCTGTCACTCATAATGTCTGTCAACATGCTCTGAGCTGGCCAGATACTCACGTTCACTTCCCTCGTGGTTCAAAGCTGTCAAACAGCTGCTCTTTGCTGGTTCCTTTTCCGGGCTGAGTTGAGATCATGAAACTTCTAGGGGGTTTTGCATCTTCTGTTCTGGTGTAGCTCTTTTTTTTTTTTTTTTTTTTTCCTTGGCTATTTGGTCTAATGATATTATTTTCTCTTAGCTATCTGACTGTTGATTTTGCCAATTCAGCCAGATTAGATTCTTCTTGGCAGACCTTGACTCTGCAGCCTCTGCATCCATTTTTGAACTGCTTTATCTACTTGCAAAGCAACTAAATGATTTCTCCACTTCGAATTTTTAGAAAAAGTGACAGTAATTTTGGATTAGGTCATTCATCTCATTAACAGAGGAAATAAACATGCAAGAAATCAGACTGTTTCTGACTTCAGCTTGTTTATACTAAATGCTTTGATCTTTAAACAGAGCTGATAAATTGGAGCAGCAGCAGGAACAAGCAGCATGGTCAATCCAAAATACTGAAAAATCACGTCAGCTGCTATCTCTATGCCTCAGGCCAAAACATGAGGTGAACCTGCCGACAAAACAATTTAAAATTAGTTACATTTTGGAAATTCTTATCTGATTTCTGAACTATTGCAATGCATCCAGGTCTTGTTTTAATGTCAGCTGTTTTATTGGGAGTTTTTTTCTTTTTCTTTTTTTTTTTTATAACTGCAAGGACTACAGATTTATTTTTAGATGAAAGTTGGATTTTTTTTTTTTTTCAAACAATGCTCTTTACAAGCTGCAGAACAACAAAAATCAAAAGACTGCCTGTGAAGTCACAAAATTAGGCAGTAAGAAGCAAAAGTGCTCACAAGCAGTGTGTCTTGCAGAAGCCACAACCCAGGCACTATGGTATTCAGCTCCGCAGCCTGAACAGAGCCCTGTGGGCTTTGCTCTGTCCTGCTCCCAGTACTTAGCTCACTCCAAGCCATCAGGAGTCCCTGCATGGAGGTGTCCCACTCCGTATTACATGACCACAAGAGTTGCTCTCCAACCTGACTTCTCAGCACCTCTTCCCGGCAGGGTTAAGGAATACCCCGGTGGACAATTTCTGTATAAGATCTAGAAGTCCCACAAGGCTCATTATTGTGAGAACCAGTCCTTTCCGTGCCAAAAGCCCACACCAAACACTTCCTGAAGTGTGGTTTCTCCTGCGGGAGGAGCCCAGAGCTCCCCACACAGCTGCTTCCTGGGGAACTCCAGCTTCTGTTTTGGGGAGCACTTTCCAGAAGTACAGATGCAAGCCCAAGCTACAGATAACACTGCATCTCCTGGGAACATCCAAATGTTCTGACATCTGAAGGAAGCCCTTGGACAAGCTCAGCTGCAGCCTGCACCCAGGACAAGCATTCCCACCCCAGCACAGACGTTTGGCACGGGCAGTGCCCCACAGGTGACCTTCTGGGGCAATGAGCTCTGCCAGTTTGGAGTTCTCCTAAACAAAGGTGTCTGTGTTTAACCTTCCCAGGCAGACTTTCAGATTAAGTTCGTGCATACGGGGAAAGCAGAGTGTACAATTTGCTTCCCTGTTTGACATAATCATAGGCTGTCCCAGTGCCTGGAACAATTTAATGAATACCTTAGGACAGGTTTTGCTGTCAGATCACAATACTGCCTTTCACAAAAGCTCTTACCACTGTTACCATCACTGTTTCTGACACCGTGACAATGTGAAACAGCCCCCAGAGGTCTAGGTAGTAGTGCACTGATATGATAGAAGTGTTTGTTCAACCCGCAGCAATCTGTGATGACTATGCAGAGGCATATCCTCCCTGATGTCTACTCTTTGGCCAAATTTCTAGCATAAAATCCTGGGGAAGGGCATTTCATTAATTCCAAAACACTGAAGGTGCTCTGTGAGCCCCTGTACTCATTTACACAGTGCTAAAGATCTGTCATTGCACAGATAGATAAACCACAGGGGTTTCACAAGAAGGTTGAAGCACAACCTTGAGAAAAAGGAAGAGAATGAGCAAAATCACACAGATAGACAGGAATAATTGCACTGTCATCAACCCAGACTGCCTCCAACAGTGTATTTTTTTCCTCAGCAGTCTGAGAACCCAGAAACCCAGAGCAATTTTTAGGGTTTTCACTAAAGCTGCTGGGGAAGCATCTTGAAACTTGCTCTGGTTTTAGAACTTTGCAAGGTGGCAGGCCAAGACCAGAGAGATGCGTGGAAAGCAAGAACTCAGAAAATACATTTGGATGAGACTTGAAGAAGGGTCCACAAGGGGCTGGCAGCAAAACCACACTCCCTGACACCCGGTTGTGACACCTGCTAAAAAGACAGTGATCCTTGGGTCTCTATATGAAAGAATCCAGAGTTGACCCTTAGGCTGCAGGGATGTTGTAGGAAGTGTTTTACAGAGCAGTGTGCACAGCTCAGCTGGGGATTCCCCTGGGTGAGGAAACCCTTGAGCAGAGCCCAGTGCTGCCAGGGCTCCCAGACGGGCTCTCCACACCTCCTCCCTAGGCAGTAGCCCTGCTCTCAGCATCAACAGGCACCATCAAAACCTTAGGCATTGCTAAGAGACACCACAGGACTACGCTGAGCAGAGGCAAAAACCAAACCCTGCAGGGGACAAGCCCCGTTTGCAGACAGCCTTCACTCCTGCCTCCTCCCTGCATGAGTGCAGCTCAGGTCTTCAGATCCTGGGTGAATCTCCAGCCTCACTGGGTTCAGTCCCTTCAGCTGCCTTTAGCCAGTCCTACTGCTGCCTTTCAGCTACTGATGGCTTCTGCAGCTCCCGGCAGCCTCCCAAGTAATAAGGGGGTTTTGGGCAATTTTTGTGGTTTTGGGTGGGGCTTTTTTTTGGTACAAATTAATTTTGTTGTTTGGGGGATTTAATTTAACTGACTCAACAGAGCATTACTCTTACATGTACTTTGCTGGAGTGTGCATACTCCTAATATTCCATCCAGATGGACCAGGCTGAACCACTTGACAGTTTCATCATTTGGCAGCTGAAACAGGACAGGGTCTGAATTGATTTCAAGCCTGGCTTTAGAGCATTTGCTCCTCTGCCAGTGCAAAACACACTTACAAAGATATCTCTACTGCCTTCATAAAGAAATCTGAAACTTCTTGACCACTGAAATAAACTTTTTATAAGTATTCTGGCCCTTACAAAGATATCCAGGTGGCAGGAATACTAAAGATGCCTGTGTTGGAAGAGCTACACCAGCAACAGTAAATCACAGTACCCTAAGTGACAGGATC
This sequence comes from Cinclus cinclus, assembly GCF_963662255.1. NCBI lineage: Eukaryota > Metazoa > Chordata > Aves > Passeriformes > Cinclidae > Cinclus > Cinclus cinclus. The sequence continues at coordinate 113,589,201 of NC_085046.1, read as the reverse complement.
CCCTCCCCCCTTGGTATTTGGAGATGGGGAAGTTTGTGTACAGGGGAGGTCAGTTAAAGCAAACAGTGACAATGAGGCGTATGCAAGCTGAGAGAGCAAACCAAGTGAAAATAACCCAATTTTCTACTGATTTGTTCAATGAGTTATGGCAAGTATTTTTTCCCTTTTACTATTTATGGGGTTTCCCTCTGCTAAATGTTACCACGATCACTGTGGTGTAACACTAATTTGCTTATATAATCTCTGAGTTGCACATACAGACCCAGATGTTATTTCAGAAACACTACACTTGGGGAAGGTTTTCTAAAACCTGTACTTGAAAACTTCATGGAACAGTTATTTTTTTTCTCTTAACACTAATGGGGCCTCATTCAGAGAGGGGTACAGTGATGTCCTACCATGAAGAGATAGCTGATCAGACCTGCTGATGCTCTGCTCTGATCCCCCCGAACCTGCAATTAAGCTTCAGCCCTGTAATGCACCTAACTTTATCTTCCATCACTTCTCTTTATGCCATGCACCAGAAAAATAAACTAATGGGCTTGATTTAATGTTGGACTTAATTAAGACAAACCTAAAGAGATCAGGGATTCAAGAGCGTACAGGAAAGTAGAACTGGGTTTACTGAATGTAGTCCCTAGAAAACAAAAATACTCATTTTTCCTGTACCTTATTTTGTGTATAAAATGGGTAAAAGACCGAACTTCTATGAATATTTACAGTAGCAATGTAACTTCCTTGTTGCCCAATGTATCATCTATAAAATACTATCTACATTCAGAAAGGGTATTAGAACAGTGGCCATATGCTGTCCAGAAATTTGTCTCAGCCCATGTTAACTTTTTTCTCCAATATAAAGCAAAATAACATTTTATAGCAAGTGTGACTGAAGGTCTCCTCCATGAAGGGTTTGCTGGTTGAAATTATTAACAAAAAACTAAATGTACTCACAGAAGTATTTTTGGCTTAACAGACTGGTAGATTCAAAGCCCTGGGGAACTTCAGCAGCTCTCTGCAAGTGGGAAGTGAGGGCAAACATTTATCACAGCCTGGCAGTGCATTCTGACTTCAAGCTGTAATTAAAAAAACCAAACAAACAAAAGAAAAAAAACCAAAAAACAAAAAATGAAACAAAAACAAAACAAAACAAAAAAAACCAAACAACCAAGAACCCCCCTTCTGCCCTTCTTGGTTAAAGAGAGGAACAGCTACAAACAATTATATTCTTCTGATTTTGATACTCCATGTGCTTGCCAAGCTCAGCAGAGACCTTTGAGAAATTGTTCCTTTTTGCCATTAAGTTCATTGCACTGGAAGTAAAAGTTCAAATGGGTAAATGTTGTAGCTCTTATATTCTAGCTTCCACACTTTGCATACTGGACACTGAACAAAATCTAACTACTTTCCAGAAGGTAAAAGTAAAATCACAAGGCATTTCACCATCAGAGCTTCCTTTTATAGAAGTAGTATCAGCAAGATCTCAAAATGCTTCCAAAGCATCTCAGGGAAGAAAAGGGGATCAAGTAATAAGACAAGGGTATTACTACAGGCAGCAATAGGCCAAATACAGTAAAAATTTAGTGTACAGAGTACTGTGATATACACAGCATAAATGAGTCTATTCTTCAATCAGCCTCATTGACTTGGATTTTTGTTTGTAGCTTGTAGTGAAAATCTAGCAGAATTATTACACTACTACAGTAGGTTTAGAGCTCCTTCAGTAGTAGCACTCTTGCCAAACTCCCCTGCAACCTAATAGGAAACTTCAAAGAAATATTATTTCCTTAGTAATTCCCTTTAAATACTGATGCAGAGCCAGCACTTCTTCCTTGCTGTGGTGCTGTGGCAAACTGCAGTGATCCAAATCAGCCAAAGTAGCTTCATAAAATATCTGAGATGAAGCATGAATGTAACAGTAACAGTTCAGCACTTGTGTGGTTCTGGAAAGACAGCAAAGCTAGAGAACAGCTATTTCCCAAGGGCTATTTTACTGCACTGCAAACTTGCACTGACTCATAACAATCCATGCACACACAAACACTTTGGTCTCTTTAACTGTTTTGAAGAGTTGGATTTCATCCTTTAATGGGGAAAATAGATCCTCTTATTTGGTTATTCTACAGTTATTCTAGCTTCCTTGGACAGCCCTAATGCATGGTTTAGCACTTACTGCCTTCAGCATCCTGCTGCATTCAAAGCAGAGGAGAAGCAGCATTAATTTATCTTAGGAATTATTTTTTGTACATTCTTACCTCAAAAACAAGTCCAACATTGAGCTTGGGGACTTAATGTAAAAGTGTTTCAAGTGAGAGCACCATAGCCAAGCCCTAGACATTTCACACTTGCCTTCTCTTCTGCTTGGAGAACTGCACAAAGGCCACTCTTGCCCTCCAAACTACAAGTGGGAGCAGAGAGCCCTCACCAGGAAAAGCTGGCTTATTTCTGCCCTCCCTGAAGCCTGTGTGAAGATTCCAAAGTCCCAAAAAATGGGGGGGGGGAACACAAATCCCTCTGCTTACTGATACAAACCTCCAGGCTGAAGGTTTCTTCAAAACACCTTTGCAATGAAGAAGAATGGCGGGGAGATAAAAAAATGAAATAAAATGACAATACTTAAGAGGGTAGAGTCCCAGCTTCAGACATAAACACACCCAGCTCTCTCTTTGAGCTGCAACAAGCCAGAGCAGTCACTAGAATTGATGTCTGAACCTTCATCCTGCAAAGAAAACCTGAAAAGGTTTCTCAGTGAGCATGGAGCAGAGAGGTGGATTTGGGTTAACCTCTCATGGTGCACCTGATCCTCTTGTTCCACTTGATGTTCAGATGCTTTTGCTTCTCAAGCACAGACAGCAGCTCCTGTGGCTTTCAGACTATTTTTTTGACCCTCTGCATGCCCCAAAACCAGAGCAAGCACAGAAGTGGTATATGTGAGATTTACAAAGAAATCCTGAACCCCACTTCCATGGGTTCGGCTCAAACCTTGCAAGCCTGCATTTTATAAAGACTTTTTTCACACATTCAGAGCTTTTGTACATTTACAGTTTTGTCAAAATTACTATAAAGCATTTATTGACAGTAGCAATAAACAGAATAAATTTCTATAAACAGAAATTAAACCAGAAAACAGCTTTAAGTAATTTTTGACCAGCCAGCTGTACAAAAGCTTAAGCAAAGCAGCAGTCAGGGAGGCTGGGTTTGGAAGAATCCACATGGAGTTCAGGAGATGTCATGCCTTATTAGATCACCAAAATAAGCTGTTATTGTCTTCAGTTTGTTATTGAGAAAATTTTGTTCTATTTCAACTTTCCCTCCTGGCCCTGCTAAGGAAGCCACCTGAAAAACAAAGAACAAAAAGTAAACCAATCAATGCAAAGAGGCAAAACCCCAAATCTTCTACAGCACAAACAATCACACACACAAAAAAAAAAAAAAAAAAAAAAAAAAAAAAAAAAGAGTATCTCTGTTCTGTTATACTGGTGGAAAAACATTCCATGGCAGCTAATGCCTCTGATCCTCTTTTTATGTCTCCTTTTACTCACAGAAGCCGTTTGTGGCTTGTGACTGAAAAACTCGCCTCACCCAAATCACAAAAACAAGAGGATTTCAGAACCAAAGAGCAAAACTCAGAACTTGACCTGCTGTGTGAGGCAAGAGGTGCTAAACTCTGGTTTTGCAGGGTACTTGGCATTTGAGACACCCTGGTGTAGCAAAAAAGCAAGCTGCAACGCGTGCTTTAAAGATGTCACATCCCAAATTTTGGGTGAAGAGTAAAACTAATTTTAGCAATTAGAATTGGGAAACATAAAGGTTGCACTGAAGAGTGGCAGGGTGGAAGGGAACAACCCAAACAAAACCAAGCCCCAAACACACAGAGAAACTCACAAAAAAAGTCACAGTTAATGGTTGTTGCTATTGCAACTAAAGAAAAAGCTCTTGTATGCACTGGAGTTGCAGGCAGTGCTTCTGCAGGCTGGAGGAGCCTGTCAGGCAGTACCAGGCCCAGCTTTGTGTTTATGACCACCAGAGTGAGAATTTCACCATTCATGCTCTGCTGGACTGAGCCCAGTGCACACCTTTAATGCTTGACGATTACAGACACCATTGCACAGGGGACTTTGCATTTTGGACTGGAGCATGCAATACTCTCCCCTCTCCTGTTCCTGCTCAATGTCTTGTAGGATGCCTCTGAGGAAGAACAGCATACAGGCCATTAATTCCTCATCAAACTGAACACTGTCTACTTTCTTCCCCCTCCACTGTCGACCCTGAGGACCTCTCCTGGGGGGGGGGGGGGGGGGGGGGGGTCCATGCTCCACAGCCAGTTCTACTCTGTGCTGCCATTCTCCCGGGCAACTACAGGAAAATTATTTCTCTAGTTCCCCATGCAGGAAAACTTCCCAGGCAGACAAAGTTATCAGTCTACAAGCCTGTAGTAGATTTTTAACTGATCTTTAAGACGAGATGATGTTAGGAGCTAAAACTTTTGAGTTCAGGCTGTGTTATTAACCCTTCTAAAGCCCCTCGAGACTTGACTCTGTCATGCAGGTTTAAATTTAAATATGTTGAACTTCCTCTATTTTATTGCAAGTAAAAAAACCAGCCTACTATCAAGAGAAAATAAGAAATTAATTTAACTTACACTTTGAACCTTTATTGACTTGTCCACAAAACTGCCACACTTATCTAAATCAAGCATTTACTTTTCTGTCTTGATTTTCTCCCTTTTATTTTTTTTTGTTTTTGCAGACAAAAACAAAAGTGTGAGCAGTTTCTTCATCTTTCAACTGCTGGTGATAGGAAAAAACGCTCTGCATTCTTGTTAGAGAGGAACCTGCCACTTAAGTAAAAAACCAGAGGCTGGCTGACTTATAAATAGCACAAGAATCTGAAATTGGCAAGTGATCAGGAATGTTAATTTTACAACTTATCTGTTCTTACTTGAAATCCACAAAGCACTGTAGGATTATCCATAGTTTTTCTAGGAAGATGTTAACTTTTAATTTTTTACAAACAGAAGCTGGAATGTCCCTTCTGAAAAGCATTAAGAGGCTTTGCACTTTATAGCTGAGGTCACTTAAGTGTTCCAAAATATTAATTGGATTAGTCAATTTAATACAAGAATACTGAAATTAGTGTCTTGGGGTTATGCACTCCTGCTTTCTGGGCACAGTTTGTGTCACCAGTGTATCCAAGTATGACTAATGCAATGATATTAAACATTGTGTTTACTAAACACTTCTCTTAGAAGACCAAGTAAAACAAGATGCCCTACACTGACGGGTAGTGTCTACCAAGGGACAGCTGAAAATTTACATATGCTGTGCCTGGTCTTTTAAGTGTTAAATCCAGGATAATTCTGATTCATTTCAAACAATGACTAAAGGTATTTGATAAACCCAAAGGTGAAAAAATTTAAATAAACACATGTGAATAAGCTCTGACAGATCTGGTACTGTATGCTCTTCAACCCACCCGATATTCAGAGGAGAGAAATGCAAATCCTCTGTGGCAATGCTTAGTTGTAATTGTTGGAGGTTGCAAATTTAATTACGTAGGAGTTGCCAAGTTTTCCTCGGCAGGGCTCAGTCAAGCCTGACAAGTGAAGTGAGGGAAGGCTGCCACGCACCAAGCTTCAGAAGGGTGCTGGCCTGGCAGAGGAACACCCTCTAAAAATAACAGCAGATTGAGGAACGATGCTTTAAGAAAAACAAAGGTGCTCAGCTATTTTTAGAGATTCTGACAAACATCTCCTGTTTTCGCAGTGCACTACAACAGTGAACGGAGAAAGGATTCTTAATCTCTTTTAAAAACTTGACCAGTCCAAATTTCTCCATTTTGCACTTTCCTGTGTGCATACAATGATTCCCTGCTGGCAACTCTCCTTATTCAGGTTTATTCTTTAGCCCAAACCCAAATTACTTGGGTGGAGATGTATTACTTCCTTTGCTGCGCTGCTGTCCCTGGGCAGAGGTAAAGGCTGTAGCTTCAGTTAACACCTCCCTGCATCCCTCTCACCTTCATCCTTTCATTTCAGTGACTACCACTAAAAAGAGCTCACAGCCACAGCACATCAAAAACGTAGCCAACAGGTTTGAAGAGGAGACATCAGAACAGATGAAAACATGAAAGGGGAAACAAACATAGAAGACTATTTCAGGAGCAGAAGTTGCTTGAGGTGCAAACTTCCCTTAACATTCTCCAGTGTACTTTTGAACTTAAAGGTTTTCCTACTGGTCTTGGGGTTTTTATTACATTTTTCTAATAATACTGAAACTCCTTTAGTAAAGTGACTTCCTATCTGTTCCAGGTACCAATTAACATAACTATGGACAAAAAGTTTATCCTATTTTTTCTCCCCTCCCAGAAACTTTTCTGAGGTATGAGAAATAGAAGCTTTTTGACTTGATATGCAGTCACACATGGACACTGTGAATCAATTAATTGTACAGAATTCTACTAAAATGAAAAATCGCCTCCCCCTGCACCCAACCTAAAAGCTAAGGGGAACAAAACCCAACCCACTTGAAAAAGAAGGCAATGGTATTCTTTACACCGAATAAAACAAAATGGTCTCAGGCAGTTTTGAAAATGTACAGGCATGCATGTGAATTATGACACTGCCACAGTAGTGCTGCCACCCTTTAACAGGCCAAACATTTATTTATTTTTTTCTTACTTTGCATAGGCAAACTACAACTCAGTATGCAAGCACTATGAGCTTTAGGAAGACTGAAGTTCAGAAGTATCACTCTGTCTTGGTGTATGCTGTGGGTAACTTCTGGCTCTTTTATCAAGGACAGAGGACATATGAGTTTAAAGTGGGCTGCTTAAAAGCTGTTGTTATTAACACAATAGTCACAGCTGAAGTGTATGCAATTACATTCACTTAGCAATTATCAGCCTGCAAAACACATCAACCCACGGTCTTCTATCTGCCAGCTCCCCTAATACCCAAGCATCTTAAAAATACTATCAAATCAACCTCTGTTCATTTCCTGGCCTCTCACTCCCTGCTTTGCTCATTGTTCTATTTACTCCTAAATAAAAATTACTTTGCTTCAGCAAGTCCTATTTGGCTAGGTCTCCATTTTAATATAATAGCTAAAAGAGAGAGAATTCAAATAAATAAATGGGTTTTACCCATCTTAATGCTCCCTTCATTGAACAGTCATTTTTAACAACTAAAACTTCACAAACAGAAACACAGCAAACATTTTTCCATCCAGGCAGTAGAACTGCAGATAGAACAAAGCCTTGGTGTCTAACTCCTGATTTTCTCAAAATGACTGATGGAGATGAGGTGGGAACAAAGACAAGAAAAAAAAAAAAAATACAAGTACCAGCATAATGTGTATGTTTTGTAGGACTGTCAAGGACCAGAACACTTTGCTTAATTCAAGGCTCACAGAACTACTCTACACCAGATAAGAAGCAAAAAGCCATTCCTGTATTCTGGCAATATTTGAAATATAAGCCAGGTCTGGGACACCAACATTTACAACAGCAAAAGCTCCAACAACAGCACAATTTGACAAAATGAGACATAGCTACCACAAACAACAGTATGCCTCTCTTCAAAGAAAGGTGACATTTTAATCAATCACTAAGGCACAACCTGCAGCTAACCACACACAGGCAGGATGAGTAATCAATTCCCAATTCCCCTCACAACAGACCAGGTTCACAAACATTTCAGGCTCACCAGTTTATTGGGGGGAGCCATCATGCATCCTGCCAACATTCTGACCACCAGTCAGAGACCAACAGTAACAGAATACAACTTCTACAATGGGAAGAACAGATTCCACCATTAGCAGGAAGGTCCTACAGTAACTAATTGCAGGTTACTCCTTTTTTGCTGCAAATATTAACATGCAGAAGTATTATCTGGTACAGAAAAGAGTCTGTGAAAGAGATGGGACTACCTGGGATGACTCAATTTCCCAGAGGTGAGTATACACTTCTCGCTCTGCTCAGTGAGGCAGAGCACAGCTTGATAAACACTTCACAAATTACATTTATGAACTACATAACAGGCAGTAATAGACATACATGCTTTTTAATGTATGCGCACACACAATTTTTATTCCTAATAATTCCTAGCTAGAAAGAATATTGTTAAAGGTTAATTCAACCTAAAAACTGACCTGCATATATCACAAATTTTCTAATGTGTTTGGAAACAAGGAGATTTGATGCAATTCAAGGAAATGTTTTTACATTTCTTGTAAACGAACCAACCATCTTGCACTGGTTCGCTGCTCCCTCTCGAGGCAGAAGTGCAAAAGTTCATTTCTCTTCAACCTAAACTGTGTGGATTTTTTTAAGGGAATTCAAAGAATCCTATTTCTCTCTACAAGACCAACTCTACACAGAAACGGCCATACCTGTAGAAGTAGTAAGTGCTGTTTTTTGCAATAAAATCATGTGGAACAAGGCTGGGTATCTTGTTCACCAATAAGGGAACGAACACTGAGTCCTCTGACACAGCTAGGTCAAGGTCAGCTGCCACCCTGCTTCCAGTAGCAGGATCTCTATTTTATGTTTGCTATCTAACATTGATCCAATAGCTATCTTCCATAAAATTACATATTTTCCACTAAATCAGTATTTTTATTTCAAGGTTGCTTCTAACTGCCTTTTTTTTTTCCTATTTTTTCAAATTTTGCTGGAGAATCACAGGCCTGCAAGTATAATGGTAGTAAATCCAGAAACCTCATTCTTAAATACAGCCAGAGATTCTGGTAGTCAAACCCGTAACAGTCTTCTGTGGACCAGAGTATTCACCAAGGTCAGGTTTTGAACAGTCATGTTTGACACACCTTTGTCCACACATGATGAAGACACTTCCTTAAACTGTGGGCTAGATTAACATTCCCTTTCCCCCCCTCAGATTATCAACCTTCTTGGTTCTTTGGTTTTGTTTTTTTTTTTTTTTTGTTCTTATACTAACACTATTTCTAAAGAAAGACATAAGGAGCTGATTTCTCTTCCTGAAAGTAACCCATAGCCTGGAACACTGAACTGAATCCAGGACCTCAGCCATGAACTTTTAACAACTGAGCCATAGCTCTGAGCAACAGCTGCTACTCTGCAGCAACCTGTGTTAAGCCAAACCCATGGATGTCATCATCATCATTCAGAGTCAACTGCACCAAGATGCAGAGATGTCAGGACACCTGGCACAATCACCCAGAAGAGCTCAGCTCTTCTGTAGGAAAAAGTGCAGGCCTGTGGAGAGTACTCCTGGATGCTTTTGTGGAATCACAAGTTAAGTGTAGATGCCTTTGGGCATTTAGAATTCCAGTAAAAAGTGCTCATGAGTAGAGCAGAAAACTCTAAGGTCACTCTTCATCATGGGAATGAAATATTTGATACAATGTAGTGGTAAGACATAATTAGAGAAGCTCTACCTAAAATTAAGGTTCCTGTTCAAAGATTCATGGTGCATTTCATAAGCCTGAAATGCAAAAAGGAATTGAATCATCACCTGCCAAAGCAATGGTGCTGTGCACAGCACCGGCTTAGAGTCTGCTAATACTTCAGGCCATGTGAATTTCAGCCAATTTCTCAAGCCAGCTGTTTGCCACCAACAACTCCACAAGCTACCATATGGCTTGATGCCCTGCCTCCTCTAAGTCAGACACAGTTTTTGAAAAGGCAGGAACAAGTCCTGGGAAGTCCTATGGCATCTTGCAGGTGAGAACTCTTCCCTACTTTGCAAAAATCTACAAGACATAATTAACATAGAAAATACACAGAGGAAACTGAACCAGACACTCAGGGGAATTGTTAGTCATGCAACTGCTTTAAAAACAAAACAAAACAAAAAAACCTACCAAAAATCTCTAATACAAAAAACCCCACACCAGCACCACAAATTCTGTGTTTATCACAGATCACTTCAATGCAAGCAGCCTTTATGGAACCACACACCTGTGTGGACACTAACAGTACCACCCTTGGTGGCATGATATTTTTGTCTGATCTACTCATCAGTGAAAGCAATGACTGCAGGCTGTAATTTCCTGCAACTCCTTCATAAACTGACAGCCATGAAAGTCTGGGACTCACTTATCAGATAGTGAGAGCTGCGTAAAATATACTGGATTTTGGTATTTTTATAATGACGTATGTGCCTGGCAATTGGCTTTGAAACTTCTACAAGAAACCCCATTCTATTGCTTTAAGAAGAAACAGTGTTAAAACCATGGAAATAATCTTATACCCCCATTTCTAAATACACCAAAAGTACTGCAAAACACAGAAATCACGTAACACAGGTCAAATTTAAAACCCCCAAATACCCCACATTCAGCTGAATAGACTTAAAAGTCTTACGTATGTGCTTATAATACTTGTTTTAAGTCAGCTGAGCATTTTATTCACTACCAAAACCTCATCCAGTAGCACACCTGGTTAATATCAGCATTCCGAGGCAGAAAATACACAATATTGTTGGTGATCTTCTTGGAGAGCCTGAAAATTTCAAATGTAGAAGCCAGTGAAGGAAAAAAACAAGAATGGGGAAGGAAAAGTTTCTTTATATTCCTTCATTTTGAAAGTATGTCTCAATTTCAGCTACTATGCAATTAAATGACAGTATTTTGAGTGTGTGAGTAGGATTCTCTTCTGAAATGTAGAAACTCTATTTCACTATTAGTACCCTAAAAGTAGAAAAAATACCCAACAGTCACTTTTTTTTTCAAATTTACTAAACTACAGAGAAATATTTGAGAATTTTGAATGTTGTTTGTAGCTAGTATATTTCACTTACATTTGTTTTTTAATCCACTTTGTGGAATCTCTCACATGCACACAGTTTTTCCTACTCCTATGAATGTAGCTACATTTTAGCAAAAGAGGGAACAAATTAAGATTATTCTAGGACCAAAGAAACCCCACATTTCATATGCGATGAAACTATTATGTTAATACCTTCCCAGATGAATGAGTACTCAGTATCACTGTTAATAAGCTAATACAAAATTCTATATATTAATTAAAAGAGTTCATGTTTTGCTTGCACTTTTCCGTGATTTCCCAAGTCATAGGCAGATGCTATGACTGAGAACAGTTTTCATAAGATATTTTAAATAAGATATACCTTTTGTGAATCAGTGAAAAAGTGGAATTAATGACAAGGTCATAGCTCACACAACTAGTTATCTGTAATATATATATATATATATATATATATACACACATACATACATGACTATTTGATTATTTTGGAGTTTCTTAGTAAAATAATTTAAAGGAGTTAAAACTGCTGAATTAATTTTTGAAGTTGAGAGCTACTCAATTCACTGATGGATTTTTTGCTTTCAGGAAAACCTCATGAATTTTTTTTTTTTTTTTTGGTAATAAACAGTAAAAATACTTAAATGTAGGTGAAGAGGACTAAACGAATGGTTTGCGTCTGGAACTGCAGATGCAGCTGCCGGGCGTATCGCGCACAGTCGGCCAACCGGGCACGCAAACCCCACGGGAAGAGAGAACCCCACGGCAAGGCAGAACTGGAAAGGATATCCATCCGGGCAGATCATGGTGTGGATGTCGAAGATTTCGGCGGTGGCGTAGTCGGGGCCCCCCCAGGGTGGGCTGAGGAACACCACGTCGGCGCGCAGGCCGGCCGCCAGCGCCGTGAAGTCCCCGCACAGGAAGTCGATGCGCTCGGCCACGCCGTACACCTCCGCGTTGTGCCGCGCCAGCCGCAGCTTCTCGGGATCGATGTCGATGGCGATCACTGCCCACGAGACACGGCCGGCACAGCGATTAACGGGACCCGGGAACACCACCCTGCTGCGGTTGTCAGGACGGACTGGACCGACGCCGTCATCAGTCCTTTAGTAAAAACTTTCCGGGCCTTCTCTCAAGCAACTCTGCTCAGTTCTGACTCCTTTCCTCAAAGGCAGCTCCACACTGCACTGACTTCTCTCTGCAAGTTTCTTTCTTCCTTCTGTATGACTGGCTAACCCCAACCCGTCCCTTACCTGGCCACCTAACCCTGTCTGTCCCTCACACAACATCTTCCTACCTATCTGTTCCTTGCACAACCACAGTCCCTTACCTCCTCACAGCACAGCCAGCAGACTCCATCCCAGACTGCAGCAGACTCTGAGTATCCAACTACAACTTACTGTGAACCCGCTAGCTCTTCCATAACACTCGTCCTCATTGGGCAGGCAAGGCTGTTTTCACTTCTGAGTAATCAGTACAGCTGTAATTAATTGGGAAAGATTGCCTTCTGCACTATCCTTACAAACCATTCTCCTACACCACCCGACCACCACTGGCAGGTCACCACGGTCAGCTCCTGCTGCTGTGACAGCCCCACACTTCGGCTCAAGGACCAGACATTGTCTGTCTGCCTAAGAGAGGAAGTCCTTCTTGCCTCAGGTTTGGCAGGAACCTGACAACTTCAGTGATGTCCATTAGAAACTAACTCTTCCCCTTTGTTAAAGAGGAAACATTTATCTGTGGCAAGCCACATAGTTCTGAGAATTGAGTTTAAAAAGCCCCAACCAACACAGCCCAAGAAAGATGGATGATACAAGAATAGCACAAAACAGCAGAAATTAAAATTTAGCCAGGAAATACAAAAAGCGAAGTGAAATGTATAGATTGGATGACAGCCTACCAAATTTAATGCAGTTGAAACTACCATTAGTCTAGCTCAAACATTAGTCAGAAGAGTTAAATGAACTGGTATGTGCATCTAGCAGGAAACGTTTTTACAGGAAGTACTCTCAATGTTTCACTACAATTTCATTAGCTAGCATTAGTCTAACATGAAGTTATCATCACTTTTCTGTACTTGGTTCTGCAGAATCTGCAGGTCATTCCATTCAGTGCTTTAGGTACTATTCACACGGAATAGTGTGAATGTTTTTGAGTACACAGACTTCAAGTAACAAATGGGAAAAGCAGCAGCTTTGACAGAAGTGTACTTTTGCCAGTGATCTCGAGAGCATCTGACAGACCAGATGTTATGCCACAAAAATTAGCACTGACTAGTACAACACAAATCCAACTCTGACTTAAAACAGAAAATCAGATTTATTACTCCTTTTTGATAACAGAGAGGTCATATTGTGAGTCTGATGAAGTAAAACAGCTGCTGTTACTACAGAAGCACTGAAAAAGGAAATAAATCAACAAACAGAGCATATACCCAAATAGTGTCAGGAAAAAGACTGAAGAAACAAAAGTACTGTGCTGTATACAACACCTACTTACCTCTTTTTGAGGTCAATGCAAACTGAATAGCATTTCCTCCAACCCCACAGAACGCATCCACTATGATGTCGCAGTTGAATGACTGACTGACGCGGAGGGCAATATGCTCAGCTATTTTCTCAGGAGTAACAGAAAACCAACCCTCTGCAGAGGAAGGGGAAGAAATGTATTTTCACCTCTTATTTTAAGGCCTCATAATTTAAAAACAAGCAACCAAGCCCCCACATAAAACTGAAGGTTTAGCATTAATCCCAAGAACTTTGGCTTAGTGCATTCCACCAGGAAATACCGGCTTTGAAGATGATAAACTCTGCTCAGCCCAGAGATTTGTTAAGCAAACAAACTCTCACTGAAGCAAACTGATATGCCTCAATCTCAGTACATGCTTTGTTGACCTTGGTGCTGAGGATTCTAGTTTACCAAGGAGAGGTCCATGGGCACAGCTATGAAAACCATTATACATCATGATTATGCTCTGTAGCAAATAAAACCAGAAATATATTCTCTCTTATCCAACATTTTATCTTCTTTCACCACAATGTTTGCTCTGCCAGTTAATCTGCAAGTTTATGAGGGAAAGCATAAAAAATGGAAGGTTTACAAAAACAAACAACAAAAAATGTTTGGCAATCCCAATTCCTCTTTTACCTATAAATTTATGATTTGAAGCGGTTTGCAAGTAAACATGAAAAAAGTCACTTTGCAAGTGACTGCTGCAAGTCAGAACAAAATAGAATGAAACTAGATCCATCAGCATACTTCAAAGTTTCATGAAATTATTTTATAAAATAAAGAAATAGAAAAATATCATTAAGTTTCTGAATAAGTCCTGACAAAGTATAATTTGGGTCCAGCAAGATCTTCAGCAAATATAAGGACTAATGCAGACAGGGATGTCACACACTAAAAGCATTTCTGAAACCTGAGACTTCTACTCACCTGCCTGCCGGGGGTGGGGAGGAAGGGGAAGGAGTTTATCCATGGTGCTAACACACATTCACTAGTGTTCTTCCTTTACAAAAATTAGTAATAAACTGCAAGAAGGACCACAGATTTGGATACATCCTTGGATATACCACCAAGTCAGCACACTTAGTACTGAACACACCTCTGTCTAGTTTAATTCCCTCATCAAACCGAGAGAAGAGCCGGTAGCGTTGTGCCCAGTACTTGATGAGCTCTGGATCAGCAGCAATCTCAGGAGGTATAGTTCTCAGTGCATTTTTATTCCTCTTTCTTCTTTTTGTTTCCTTCCTCTTTGCAGTAATTTTTTCATCTACAGCTGGAAGACACTGCAAAAGTTAACAGTCACTGTTCTTGTAAGCAAGGAATGTAACTGGTACGTGAGTGTTAAGATTTAAAAACACTGCTAAATGTTCTTTAGTATTGTTTGCCAGATTATGAAGATTAGAGGCCTTAAATTAAAAAACAGCATTCTGTATTTCAAGGGATTAGTCACAATCCTAAAAATTGTCACTGTTCACCCATTATTTAAGAGCCTTAATCTTAAACTGGAGACAATAAACTCTATGTAATGAGCAAACAAGTGGATCAGAGACCAATTTAATGCCCTTTTATCAGTTATGAATAAAAACCAATCTAGACAAGAGTTTTACAGTAATCTAACACAACCGAACTACTGTAGGAAGGATTAAATTATATATGAAAACCTGAATAATCCTGCTTTCCTTTGTTTCATGTTAAATAGAAAAGGTCACAATACTGAATTTTTAAATCCTACAAAATCATTTTAGCAACACATGTTCCCCAGAGCTCAGCAATGTGCATTTGAACCCAAAACTTGATCTGTGCAGCTACCTGAGGTTTAATCACCCTCATCCTTGCAGAAGGAAAAAAAGGCATGAACTGCAAACCTGTTAAACCATGTTGAGGATAAACAATGACTGTTCATCTACAAAGAAACACTGTCGCCATTAAAGACAAGACCTGGGATTCCAGAAATAAGCTAATTCCACTAGCACAGCTCTCAACTGCTTTTGTTACCCCTTATACCTCGTGAGTCTCATTGAATTAACAAAATAAACAGTAGTGCACGACACAGTAACTTGAGAAGGCAGTATTAAGTCCACTGCCAATTCATTTCATCAGTCTGCAAGGAACTGCTTTACCTTGGCTGATGTCCTCTGTCTCTGGCTGGAGATAATCAGGAATATCCAGAGGGACAAGCTGCCGCCCACCGCCGTGCTCGGGCCTCCCTGCCCCCTGCTCGTCGGAGCCACTTGCTGCAGCATCCTGCACCTCCCCCTCAATCCCCCCAGGTTCTGTGCAGGCTGCACTGGAGGATGGTGGTTCCTGGATTTCAGCATCCAGCGTCACACTCTGTGTGGCAGTAACACCTTCCTGACCCTCTGAGTCGCTGCTGCTCACAGACATTGCCTCTGCTTTACCCTCAGGGGTGGCTGGCTGGGACATGTCCTCCTCCTCAGGTTTACTAACCTGCTTCAGGAACATTTCCACCTGCAATTGTCAAATACCACAGATGATCAAATGGTGGTCTATTATCCAGAGCACAGCTTAAAAGCCTTACAGTTCAAGAGCACTTGCCACTGCAGGTACTCTCCACTGCATGTATTTTGAAAATAGTAAAATATCCAGACTCAGAACACTGAAGAAGTCTTTAACCATGTCCCCTTTTAAAATATTTGGAAACAATTTGTCTTTAGGAACTAGATGCCAGCTACCTTCAAAAGGAAAACAAAAAAACCAACCAACCAACACAAAGATCAATGGATAAATACAGCAAATAATTCTCATGTAATACCTAAATAGTCACACTTGACAGAGCCCAGGTGACCAAGTCTACTACTTCACAACTACCTTTCTGTAATCTGCATTCAGGGTTGTACTCTGCCTCTCAGGGAAGAGTTTTTTTTAGCATAAACAAATAAAATTACCTTCACACATTAGTTGCCTCACCTTCAAGATGTACCAAATGGTGCAGATGGTAAAGGGTTCTGCTGCACATCAGAGAGTTGGACATAAGCTCCTAACCAAGGCACAGACACCTCTCCAAACTCCTCAAAGGCACATGCAAATGCTCCTTTTTAGATTACTGTTTCTCTGAGTGGCTCTAGACCTGGAGCAGTTCCTTACCTGGAAGTCTGAGCAAATTCATAACTTTTTTTTCCTTCACATAATTAAAGTTGCCCTCAAACTATACTGGCCCCAGGTACAAAATCAAAAATGAATCAAAAATTATAGCAATGTGACTGGAGTTCAATAAAACACGTATGGCCACCACCAGAAAACAATGCTTTGCATTTGGGTTTTACGGAGCACCAAGCATCCCAGAAGAAGGTAAAGTAACATTAAAATCTGTTCCCTCAGATTTTCAGAAAGACTTAACTAAGTAAAATCTCCAGTGAACAAGTGTTTTTACTTCTCAGCAATTTATCAGTTAGAAAAAAAAAAGCAAAAAGCTATAGATTAAAATAAATGCATATAGAGGTATAAGAAAACCCTTTCAAAATTACTAAAAACAGGGAGTTATATGAAATATACTAACCTACACCAAGATTTTCTGCTGTTGCTGAAATGCCAGTATTAACAACTGATCTCATACGCAATTTGCAACCAAAGATACTTTTAGTAACAACAGAAATCTACACACACCTCTAAAGCTATGTGCACCTAGATGTTAGAAATGACTTCAATATAACTTGGCCATTTAAGCTCACATTCCTCTTGACAGGGTCCACTAATGCCTTTCCATAGCCATCCTAATCTAAATACTCTTCACATTGGTGGGAGTCAGGGAGGAGAGGGAGAAAACAAGAAAAAAAATTAGAAGCAGTGGACCTTAATTTAAAAATGCCATCTACTCTGGGCAATCAATTTTTTTTTTTTCATTTTCATAATACAACAACAGCTAAGGCAGCAGAGAAATCTACAAATTACAACAGTTTTAACAACTAAATATACCTTCTTCAAAGTTTTGCTTTTTTTGCATGTCATTTCATATTCTTCTGTAAAGAAGATGTGTGTGTTTTTGCTCTTCCTCGGTTTACGCATATCCAAGAATTTGGACTTGAGTTTTGCTTTTTTCTCCAAGTACTGCACACTTCGGTGGGTGAAATCTGGAATTCCACCATACCTGAAAACAGACAGACACATAGATAGATAAGGACTTACTTGGTTAATTTTCAGTTTAGAAGCTTTAACAAGAATGTTGATATTTACAAAAAAATGATTTAGATCTCAGTATTTTGTATTGCTCCATTTAAAATACATCACTGGGTGCAGCTGTAAAACAGTGTACCTTCATGAAAATTTAAAAAAAAAATATCTGACAATGTTTAACCTAATTAGATTTTTTTCTAATAGCTTTGTAACTTTAGATTAAAACAATTTCCAAGGCCAGCCTGAAGAATAGGAAATGAAGAAAATATCTTGATTAGCAGAATAAAAGATCCTTTTGGTGGCTGTCAAGAACCTCCAAAACAGCTACTTTTACCTTCCAGCAAATGCAATTAAAAAAACACCAACCAACTAAAAATAATTTCCCTGGCCAACCGCTGGCAACACTTTACTAGTATGGCAACATTTCACCAATATAAAGGAACTTCATTCCAATAATAAAAAGTTAAAAATCATGATCTTAGCTCACAAGACTCCAAACTGAGAGGAACATTCATTGTCAGAGCCTTTAAGCTCTAATTTAAGTAGCTGACCAACCACTTTAAATTTATACAACTTAAAGTACCTTACATGTTACACTAAGGTTACAACTGAAAGTAATGATGTGTTACACCTTAGTGTAACACCTAAGGTAATTTCAGTTGTCTAAATGATTCCCAGAGACTAACTCTGGGAATCAGCTTCAAAAGTTTAACAAAAAGGAAATTGAGATGAATGGTCTATTTCCATAATAACAAGAGAGCTGACTTGCTATGAAAAGCCCCACAGTTTCTCCTAAGTAATTACTTTTGTCCTGTGCCACACTTGAAACCCAACACAGAGCAGGTTTCCTCAGGATCTTCCACTGGGCTCTCATCCGCATCCAGCTCATGGCTAGGAAAAAACACAGATGACAAAGTTACTGTGAAAAAAACAATCATTCTACAGCTATACCACTAAAAATCTTGTGTATTGAAAACATTTAAATGTTTTCAACTAAGTTCTTCCACACTGCCGAAACCAAAGCAAGCAAATAACACCACTCTATTCTTTTGCATGAATTTTGGGTTGGTTTGTTTTTTTTTTTTTCCCAATTCTATAGACAAATGCTCTTCTACTGGGTCTATAATATTCCAGCTATTCTGAATGACCTCTTAAAATACTTAATGGCAAGCCCTACATGATGAAGACAGAGTTTGCTCACCCTCTTTCCAAATTACCTTATTCATCTATCACATTATCTACATTATCTATTATTAATGCTGCGGCAAAAGCAAAATACTAAAACAAAACCAAAGGTACATGATTAGCTGGTAACAATTCCACCCACTCCTTCACATTTGAGTCTGCAAATTTATTAAAGAGAAAGAGCCATCTCACCCTCTTTGAGATTATACATTTTTAAAGAAAAAAGAAAAAAAAACGGTGACAAGGCAAATACTATCTATTTTATGACTGCCATAGCTCTAAGCATTTTACTGAGTTAAACAGTATAGATTATTTACTGTTGTTCTGGTATTGTCTACATTAATTAGACCTAAATAAGCAAGCTACCCTATGCAATTTAACAAGGTCGTATGCTTCAGTGGCACAAGAACAGTACCATCACCTTGCAGAGTCATCAAGGCCATGCATTGCTTTCATAAAGCTCTGAAAGAGAGGAAATATACACTGCTTGTTGTGAGGCAAAGCAATAAGCAGTGATGGAAGACTGTGTGGCTTTGTACTGACATTTTAACTCATATGCTCAATCAAAAGTATATTTAGTATAAATCAGAAGGCTCCTGGACTTGGACTTCAGGAGAAAATAGCTCATGTAAATTTCATTACTTGCCTTCTCTTGACTTTAAAATGCCTGTACTCAGGAGGCTCTTCATCCTCATCTTCATCTTGCTCATGAAGCAACAACTGCTTTTTTTCATTTGAATTCAAGCTACATGACTCCTGCACACCTAAAAAAAGAAAAAAAGAAAGATACAGCAGATTTTCCTTCTGCATAAATCAATTCCCTGTCTTCCTGTCCCCAAAGTACTCCTGCAGCTACAGCTTGGTTATCTTTACTTGTCTTTGAAGGAAAACATACTAATAAAGCTTCCAGTATTACACTGTAGCGTAAATAATCTCATGAAGGAGCAACTTCAAATTATCTAATAAAATACCTACACAATACAAAATTTGAAACAGTTTCCTCCTTGTGTGCAAAATTTTGTCTCCATCCATTAGCTATGCAAAGACTTCACACAGATTTAGTAAGGGGAGATTTAAACACTCCTCTTGTTTCTTTTCTGAAAGGAGATCTTTTTACCTCACCCATTCCAGCTCCACTGCAGGAATCAAGCTGGGACCACACCTGCTTATTCCTCTCTTTAGAAAGTCACTAGCAGCAGACTTAAGTCTAAGCTGCAATATCAAGACTAAAGTAAGTTATTAAATATGCACTAACAGTGATCTCTCACCAATATCTGTAGTACATTTGAAGATTTATGAAGTACATGTTCTGTTAAAACCATTTCTGGATGAAGAACACATTCAATATAAAGGTTAGAGATAAGAAATCATCCAAAGAAGCAGAGGGAAGAAAAAGGAACTAAGCATATAACCATTACACAAAATACTTGACTTTTTAAAAATGGCGTAATACAGACATGCCCTTGTTTCTTACATATAACCACCTAGAGAATTCTCATGATCAACATTACCTGATTTTGTATTACCTGACTGGTTAACACTGTTATTTTCACAAGATGCTCTCCTTTTCCTGCTTCCTCCATCACAGGGTTCCTTCTGACTCCCACTGTCAGATGAACTCTGCTCTTCAGGATCTTTGTGGGCTACTGTTAGAGCAGCACTGCTCTGCTCCACTTCCTCCAAATTCAGATTTAAATTACAAATCCCAGAGATTATTTCACTGTGGGGCTCAGCACTTGAAGGGAGTGTCTTCTCACTTCTGGTGTTGGAGGGAGACAGCTCCAAGCTCAGCACTTCACCATGCTCAGGTTCTGGGGTAACCAAGCCCATTTCTCCTGAAAGCTGAGTCTCCTGTGCAACCCCATTAACTTCCACCTTGTCATCATGTGAGCTCTCAGTCGTCCATCCTTGACTTGTCCAGTACTGAAACTGTTCCAAATAATACCAGTACAATTCATTATAATGCTGCTCCCATTCTTCCTTAGTACCTGGATTATTCCAAGGTTCAGAGGCTGTGATGCCCTCAGACGATGAGACCTCCTGGTGCTTTTCCAACCAACTTTGCCAAAGAAGGCCCTGTCCGTACTCACCCCAGTACTTCTCCCATTTTTCCTTAAGTTCACTGGGTAAAGCCTCACTTGCAAGGCTTTCTGAGCTTTCACAGTTCTCTTCAATTACAGCCTGAGGTCTGCTGCTCATGTCACACTGCTCTGTAGCTAGGGCCATCTCACCAGAAACAGATTGGATACAACCACCACAAGCTTTGTCCTGGCATTCCTGCTCCATTTTATCCTCGTGTTTTTGCTGTAACTCTTTTTTCTTCTTCTTTTTCTTTTTCATAATCTTCACGTTATTTTTTTTTCTGTAATTTTCTGTTGCCTAAAAGATAATGGAAAAGTTAGAAGTCCACAACATATATGTACACCATCTTGTCCTCTCTCCAATCACATTTCTATTTCCATTGGAACCCTTCCTCTTAGTGCAATCCTGCTGTTAGCTTTCTCCCCAAAAAGGCTGAAGAGTTTCTGGGTCAGATAGGACCCTGCTACATAGCTTCAACTGGCACTTCTAAGGAAGCTGTGAGGAAGAGCTGTAAGAAAGTCTGTAGAAACATACACACAAAAAAGCAGAATGATAGACAGAAGTGGGGCTTCTGAGTGGGAAATCATTAGTAGCTCAAAGATTCAGAAGGAAAGTCATCAACAAGAAACACTATAAAATCCTAAAGGGAAGTTGGTCAGGAATTGAAGGGTGACAAGGTTGAGTTCAACAGCAAAACAGCATCTTGGTAACATCAAGGATCTGTTTTATGCGGTTGGGGTGGCTGACCCTCACTTTTACCTGGTATCTACCTGACCAGGAAACACTGTTCAGTGTCTCATTAGGATAGCAAACATAATGCTCAACCTCATAGAATGTTAAATCCTTGCTATCTTTGGATTCCATCCCATAATAATTTCCAAGTTGGCTAACAGAAATATAAGGAAGCAACAACCTCGTGCCCAAACAGGTGGCCCTTTCATTTATGCAATACAATCATTTCACTTGTTACAATGAACTCAGCTACTACAGTTATCTGGTGAAACAGAAGACAAAACCCTGTTCCTGAAAGGAACACTAAGGTAACTTAGTTGGTTTCATTAATTACAACCCCACCTGTTTCAGAGGAGCTTCCTGTGATGACAAAACTCACATGGACAAAGGACTGTGAATGTACACCCCATCAGCTACAATCCTTAGCGTAAGGTACACTACAAAGAAGTTAAAACTGAAGAACTGGCATTGATCTTTCATCTACATCCCTCATGTTAGTACACATAGTCGCCTAGTCATAGAGTAGTCATCTAGTAAGAAAATGTATTATCTTCCCATTCAACTTATTTGCCTATTACTACATAGCAACAAAAATTGTAAATGTACTTTGGGCTTGAAGTTGGGTTCCTGTATGGTCTACTTACAAGTTATCAATTAAAATCACATACAAGTTTCTCCTATTTATTTACAAATGGATCAGGTTAGAACCATGCTGTCTCTCTGTCAGGGAGGTCTGTATTCCATAAAGTGGACACTGTGAATACTACACTGTCTTTTGGTCATCTGTGAAAACTTCAGGTGCCTTCTAAAGCCCAAATGCTCCCCATGGGAAGCAGAGCACCAAAGCCTCTCTCCTGCCTTTTGGAACAGCCTGGCTTTATCAGCTGCAAGGGTGATTTGAAAAGCAGCTGTTTACATTACTATCAAAAGCTAAATGGTTAAAGCAGACAGTGTGAAAATATGTGCTCAGACTGGAGTGTACTAGCTGTCCTGATGTGCAGCATCAGCTTTACCACAGCTATTTTAAATCAGGTTTCCGTAGTCATGAGAGCAGTATAGATATGGAAGCATAAAGCACAGCCTTGACCCTGTTTAGTCCTACTGGCAGGGGGGGATTATAACCTGGGAAGACCAAGGTGCTGTGTGCTGTTACCAGGATGCAACACAGGCACCTTAAAGGCAGCTCAGATACATTTCCATGAACTGCCATCTCAGAAATAACTGAGAGGAGGCACATCCCTAGGTCTGGAAACACAACACAAACAGAACAAATAAAGCAAGTAAAGATTTACCACAAAGTCCCTGTAGGCTGACTGCCCACCGAACTGAAGAGGCAATCCCATGCTCTTCATAAGCTCAGCTTCCGAGTCTAGTTCAACTTCCTCCAAGTCCAGGGCATGATTAGTATCCACCTTTAATCTCACATTGGAACAATGGTTCTCCTCCTCAGATGCTTGTTCTTCCCCTGTTAACAAGTTATATCCATGAACATAATCTGGTTCTGACACCACAATGCCACAGCACGGCATACAGAAAATAGCAGAACTGCTTATGCTTTCTTTCTCATTTAAAAATCTTCCTCATAAACAGCTCAATTTCTGCGTAGCTATCAGTAGGAATCAAAATGTAACTTCAACATATCACTGGGTCTGTCTGGAAAGGAGTTAACATTCTCCACAGCAGCCTCTATGACTTTGTCTTTGGGATTTGTGGCTGAAACAGCGTGGATAGCACATTGATGTTTTGGCTGCTGCTGAGCAGTACTCACACAGCCTCCTAATTTTCTCTTTGCCTGACTCTGCCCTCCCCAGCAAGCCTGCACTTCTATCAAATTGTTATGCAAGAAAAAAAATGTACATAAAATCACAAATATTATTGAGAAAGTAGAAGCTGTATATGGATGGAAATTACAAAATCAAAAGCTCTTGACTCAGTTGATAATACTGAAACATTCAAGGTTTTTGGTTTGGTTCACAATATATTTACTGCCAAATTATCACATAACATGAGACCTTTCAATTTTTAAGTGATTATTCTTACCACAAATCACTTGTACATGTACAAAAACATAGTTTACAATCTCATTCTTTCACTCCTCTCACACTGCCTCAATCTAATCTTTGCTATTAATTATCAGCTTCTGTTTCTGCTCAGACTTCCTTTCAAATCAAGCTGTTATGATGCTGGATCTCCCAACACGGCAATGATAAAAAGCGATACCAAAATAATTATGTTCAGGTAGGCAAACATGAGGAATTCAGGGGATGGAGTAAGGGAGTGGTGTTGAATTTATCAGAGTACACACTATGATAATTCCTAGATTACAAGCATGCCAAGTGAGAGACTTATTTTTCTGGTGCTCCTCATATGATTCATTGTATATAAGTGAATCATAATTTTCCCCATCGCTGCTATTGCTTCTTCTCTACTTTTGGCTCAGCAGATTAACTAGTAACAGCTAATGTCCTAGGCTGGGGCAGCAGGAGACAAACACTAGGATCCACAAACCCTCTATTATGCAATCAACTTCGAATTAAGTCAAAATTATGATTTAAGACCAGGTCAGGGACGTGCAATATGATCTGTTCCATGCACCAGGTGAATATTAAGTGAGGTGGTAAAGTTTATCTGGACAGGAATAAGCACTGCACTTGGTTTGACACTAACTTCTACATCAAGATTATGGTAACCTGGAAGCCACGTAAGTTCTAAGTTATTATTCACTTCTGTCCCCATGGTACTGATAAAACAACACAGAAATAGGAACTACTTAAATAACCACACATAACTCACTTTGAGACTGCGCCTCATATTACACAGTACATTGTATTACCTTACCTGTACTGTCATTGTCATCTTTGACATAAAATCCTTTCAATCCCAGTTTATATAATTTTCGATCTCTGGAAAAATAAAGACAGACACAGATGCAGAAAGTCACCGCTAAAACTTTTTTTTTCTTTTTTTTCTTACAGTAAAAGCAATCATTCAGTGGAAAAAACCTCCCTAGGGATGCAAGAAAATCCCCACCACTGGACGTTTCAAGATGATACTGGATAGGGTACTTAACCTCTTCTAGACTCCGCTCCCATGAAATGCTGGACCAAGTGACCTTTCCAGGTCCCTTTCTACACGGGCTGTCCTGTGACTCCAGGAAACGCGGAACAAATAAAACAATAAACAACATCTGGAAAAGGCAACACTTTAATTATAAGCCTGACGGGAAAGCCCATAGGAGCGACGTTCAGAAAGCGCTGCAGCTAGGCATTACATTCCGGAATTAAATGCTCCGGTCCTCCTCTCGCTGGGAACGGGCGCGGGAAGGGGAGCGGGAAGGGGGCGGGCTCGGCCTCTGGGGGCTCCTCTCACCCTTTTCTGCTCCCCACCCCTGCAGCGATAAACATATCGGGGTGCTTTTGTGCACAGCCCCGCAAAACCCTGCTCCGCTTGCATCCCTCGCCGCAGCAGCAGCGCGGCCCTTCCCGCCCGTCCCCAGCGGGAACCTCCCCGGCCGCGGGGACGAGCCCGCCGCTACTCACTCGACGAAAGCACGGGAGCAGAGGCACAGGATGGCGCCGGCCTCCCCCGCTCCCAGCAGCAGCTCGGCCACCAGCCTGGTGCCCGGGTCCTGCACCATGGCTGCGGGGAGCTCCCCACGCCGAGCCCGGGCCCGGGCCCGCCGCCTTCCGCCGGAACCGCTGCCCGCGCCCGCCCCGCTGCGGCCGGGAGGGCGGCCCGGGGGGATGGAGCCGGGGGGATGGAGCTAGAGGGATGGGGCCGGGGGGAGGGAGCCGGGGGATGGAGCTAGAGGGATGGGGCCGGGGGGAGGGAGCCGGGGGGATGGTGCTTGGGGGAGGGAGCCGGGGGGAGGGCGGCCGCCCGCGCTTCCAGGGATGTCCTGCGAGGAGCGGGAGTGTGTTGCTGGGGTTCAGAGTGGGTAACAAAAAGAGCGGGGGAAGGGCATCGCTAACGGAGTCTGCAATAAAAGATGCAGCGGCCAAAATCCGGTAAAACCGGGAGCGGAAAACTGAAGTGAGCAAGGCATTTTTTTTTTTTTTTCGGAGTAGTGACTGGAGCAGAGTCGTACAATCACAGGATGGTTTGGGTTGGAGGGGACCTTAAAATCATTTTGTTGCAGCCCTTCATGCCATGGACAGGGACACTTTGCACTAAACCAGGTTGTTCAAAACCCCATCCAAACAGGCCTGGAACACTTCCATGGATGGGGCAACTTATCTGGGAAATCCCAGTGCCTCACCACTCACAGTAAAGAATTCAGAGGGGAGCTTAAAACAATGAGAGGATGGGGACAGGATGGGCAGAGGGAGTCAGAGAGAAAACAAAGCCTGGTGAGAAAAGGTGGAGGCAGGAAGGTTGGAATGAGACTCTGGAGGCAGAGCTGGGATAGGGAGGGAGGAAACCAGTCGGAAGCAGCCATGTGTGCTAGGGTGCGGTGCTACAGGTAACCATGTTTTGCTCGCAGACTTCTGTACTGTGAGGCCTTGCTTCAGGCAATAGCTCAAGATACAACCTGGGCAAATGCCATTGGGAAACCTGGGGACTTGGGAGAGTTGGAGGGTGTTTAGAATAGCAGGTTGGTTGGAGACAAGGGAAGGTGCAGTGGGGAGCAGACCACAGGATCCTCCCCTGAAGAGTCAGATTCTATCCTTTTATCTCCTGTAGAGAATTTATATGATGTTGCACTAGGTTTGAGAGATTTCCTGCATGAAACACTGGGTGATGGACTGTTCAGTTCTACTTGGATTACTCAAAGTTTATTTTTAAGATGTATGAAATTCATGTCTCTAAAGACCATTACAAAGCCTGCCTTGGCATCACTGGGAACAATATTGCTCAGATAAAAATTACTGACTTTGGGATCTCTTCTTACCTGCTAGCCTGCTTAATGGACACTGAAAGAGTATGAGAAAGAAATGTAGCCTTCATATCTGCCCTGCTTTTAGGCCCTGGTTTTGACCAGGACAGGGGTAATTTTTTGCAGTAGTGCTAAAATGGAGAATACCATTCCTAAACCACAACAGGAATGTATTTGTTTATGGCAAGCTGGGATTCTGGGCTTTTTGCTACCTGCATTCAGTGTACAATAAGCTATGCAGTTTGTGTGCTGTGCTGTCTCATTCTGTTTGCATCAGTGTATTTTAGGTAACAAGGCTGTACAGCCTCATGAGGATGCAAGATGTCCTCAGGACTTTTAAGACATTTCCTATAGAAAATATGCATAGAGGAGTTTGGAGGCAGAAGGATGTTCAGGTAACAGTAGGACAACTACAACAACAAATTCCATCCATTTACAGATAAAAAAAACTTAATTTTATCCTGACTCACACACCATCTTAAATCTGATAAAAACAAAAATATTAAACACCGACATTAGTTGGGGCTTGAATATGTCTATCACTACAGTAATTAAATACTTTAGAAATACAAGGAAAGATTGCACCAGTTCTAGCATTCATGTGGATATAACTGCGTCTGCAATTGGGATGATACATCACCTTCATATTTCAAAAGTGAAGATGCAGTAAAATTAAAACCTTTCAACACAAATTGTTTAGCAACAGCTAAATGCTGTGTGTAAAAGTTAAATTGTGAATTGCAAAATATTTTGAGTATTATGATATTCCTCTTCTTAAGGAAACAATGCTGCATTTTTAGTGAGATGCAGAGAACTGCACTATTGTATAAGAACAAGATGTCTCTTCTTTTATAATATTGTAGCCCAATATCCTGCAGCCTGTAGGAGCAGCCACCATCAGGTAAGGCTAAACCTGTGTGGGAATGCCTAATACACCTGCAGCTGATGGTATATTTTCTGCATGTTTAGTAAGACAGTGGATTTCTTCTCATGATACTTGTCCAGTTTATTCCACAACAGTTGCAAAAAAGGAACTTCTTCCATTTTGAACATGACTTCTCCCAGCTTCAAATGATAATTCCCTTATAAGAAGAGTAAGTGAGCAATTGATCCATACTCAGGTACAGTACTGTTGGATTTTATAGATATTGGTCACATTCCTTATAATCTCTTCCAAGATGACAAACTCTGGCATATCCGATGTTCCTCCCCTGGAAACTGATCTATACCTCTGGTTTTCCCCATTACTCCCTTTTCTTCTTGTACTATACCCTAGTAGAGATATGCCCTTTGGACCATGACTGCACTGATAGGTCTGACCTAGGCAAGGCAATGCACTTGGGCTGTGATTTCTAGGACACGTGGCTTTAAAATGGGACACTTAAACTAGCAGAAAGATTCTTGTGACAGCACCTGTTTCACTTTAGGTTGCACTGGCAAATAGCATGTCTAAATTAAAGTAAAATAACCCATCCTTAAAAAATTTCCACTGATGAGATTCTACTGATTTCAAAAAATCATATGCAATGAAATTGGAAGTTGTTTCTATTGCCAAGGAACCTGTTTTATAGGAAGGTAATGGACTGCTTCACACTGAGTTGGTGCAGGATTAATTTGTCCTTCCACTAGACCCAGACATGATTTACTTGGTCCACATGGATGACCCCAAAGCAACCTGCATTGCTGTAGCCTGTTCCCCAGGCCACCTTCCCTTCCCTTTCCTTCCCTTCCCTTCCCACCCTAGCTTTCCTCTGGTATATCCTGTTTTGAAATGCTGCTTCTCTACACCCCCACCTCTTTCTATTTCTTGCTCTTTGCTCTCACATGCAGTCATGGGACTCAGCTTCAAAGCCTTCCTTGGACCTATCTGTTGTTATTTGTTTATATATCTTAGGTAATAGTGAAGATCTCCCCTTTGCAGTGATCCTGACTTTACTGCTTTTATCTGTGCTTCTCAGAAGGTGACCTTGCTTCCCAACTGGCTTTAAAGCTTTTCATTATTTCCTTTCTAAATCCCTTTTCAAAGCTAACTTCCATGACAAATACTGACCAAATAGTGATAACATGAAGGATTCTGAGAATAACAGCCTTGGCTATTAAAAAGAAAACAAAAGCAAATACATGCAATGCTTATAAAATGGAACACATTCTCACAGTAACTCCTACCTGCTCAATAATTCTGGGCTCCCCCCTTACATTCGTATCTCCCTTACCATGTAAGCATAGTGCTGGATAAATAAGGCAAGGATTTCTAAGGCAAGATGAAGCTTTTTATATGTTTATATATGAACTCTCAGGAAACTGTTCACTGTTTCCTCAAAGGAAATTATTGGATTACATGTGTATCTGAATATAATAAAAAATTCAAACGGTTTATCTCCCTTTATAGGCAGATGTAGAGCAGTATTTAAACAGAGTATAATTTTCAAATTTACGCATTTCTAAAGACAAGTGATTCTGTCACCTTTATGTGGTGGAAAAGCTGAGAGAAATATTTGAGAGTGTTTAAGTCAATGCATGGCATTCTCTCATAGTAGGAAGTGGTAGGTAAACCTGAATTCCCTACATGAGCTTCTCTAATCTTTGTAATTCATATATTGAAAGAATTGATTTAACTGGAATATCCAGGAAACTTTCTGCAACCTGTGCCCTGGTTCTGGCTGATCAAATGCCAGTTGTAATGGTCTTTGTACTTGATTTTTTTCTTCCTCATGCTCTCTACCTTTTCAGTCTTTCTTCACACTTATAAGAAAAAGGATGGAGCATTATTCCAATGAACTATGGACCAGAAGGTGGCAAATAGTGACATCTGTAGAACTTGTATGGAAAATTGTGGCAAGCTAAGTGAAGGTTTTTTCTCTTAGCCTAAAAGTAGTCTCTAAAAAAGAGGAGAAGATGGAGGACATGTCACTTCACCAGTTGCAGATGTACACAGAAGGACATACAAGGGGACACACAAGGATTAAGCTTCAGAGACACTCCAATCCTCTCAAAAGGAATTGGCCATGCAAATGCAAATCACAAGGTCAGGGTTTTTGATATATGATTTTGTGACCATCTGTGAGAGAAGGGTTTTTCTTCTGTGTCAACATCCCCTTTTGACAGACACAGATATGAGCGATCTGTCATGTGAGAAAGTAATTTCATGTGGCAGTATTAACTCAATGGGAATTAAACTATGATCCTCCTGAAAAAAAATTGTGCTTCTAATTTTTTTCAGCTGTTGCTTTTATTTCAAAATATGTAGAATCATTTAGGTTGGAAAAGATCACTGAGCCCAGCTAT
Organism: Cinclus cinclus; assembly: GCF_963662255.1. Taxonomy (NCBI): domain Eukaryota; kingdom Metazoa; phylum Chordata; class Aves; order Passeriformes; family Cinclidae; genus Cinclus; species Cinclus cinclus. The sequence goes on along the minus strand of NC_085046.1, from coordinate 113,559,659 downwards.
TAACCTAACACTGCCAAGCCCACCACTAAACCATGTCCTATGTGCCACATCTGCAAGACTTTGAAATACCTCCAGGGATGATGACTCAGCCACTTCTCTGGGAAGCCTGTTCTAATGTTTGGCAATCCTTTCCATGAAGACATTTTTCCTAATATGCAACCTAGACCTCTCCTGGTGCAATTTGAGGCCATTTCCTCATGAAGGAAATCCCAACTTGAACATGAAGCTGTCCCAGATAGATCGGGTAGAATTTTTAAATGGCAAATGAGCCAAACAAATGTTTAAAAAGACACAAAGTAAATGGTATCCAGACAGGTTATTTAAGTCTGTTTCTTACTAGACAGTGCATTTCTGATGCCTTAATTGCCTTCTTAAAGACACCTTAAGTCTCAGCCTTCTAGTAATGGGCAGAATCCTCTAACTAGTTGTAGCTGTAGTCAGATTGTGTCATTAGCCAAATCTGTGGGAGCTACAGGTTCTTGTAATCATTGTAGTTGCCTTAGCTGTGATGGGTTGCTCAGTATTTGCAATTACTGTGAAACAATAATACTGTTAAACAGTAATTACTTCATTTTCACAGAGCAAAACAGAAGTGTTTAAGAGAAAATCTCTTGGAAAACAATAATAAAGAGTACTTCAGCCACAGCTCCACATTCTGTGATTCTAGGGCAGAATATGAATTTTAATTGCTCTTTTATTTATATGGTGAAGGGCTCTGGCTTTCTTTGTTTTAGTCTTGTTTGCCGTTGTTTTGTTTAGTTTTTAATGTGTATGCATTTTTTGTGGGTTTGGTTCTGGGCTTTTTTGGTTTTTTGTTTGTTTCAGTGATGTCTTTTCTATTTCTTTTTCTGCACAAACCAGGTCAAATAAGTATATGTGCTGTTTTGCCAGAGTGGAGAAATTGTCACAGAATAGATAACTGGTTTGATGCAGCACTGGGGGTTGGCACTGGTTGTTGCTGGCATCTTTAATTCCTAGATAAATAATCTTTTAGATCACACTTGGAGGCAAAAGTCAGAAAGACTACAAAGCTAACAGATAACTTTTTTAATGTTTGTACTGTGGATTTGATTGTCCCTGGTTCCAGAAGTCTTCACAGTCCAAATGAACAGTTGATTGTGCTTGCTGCTGTCAAGGCACCTTTGAATTGTGTGGGAACTGTAATTAATTGGAACAATTGGAACAGTACCTGTTTGGTCTGCCAGTTATCAGGTATTGTTAAACTAATACTTCTGTTTCTGCCCAGTGTAGTTGTTTTTTTTTTTTCCTGTAGTTTGTGTTTTTTTCTGCTAGTAAATACAGTTAAATCATATCCAGTGCCATAGCTGTAGATCATGGGCCAGATCATTTATTTTACAAATGGCCACTACTCATTTGCAGCTTTGGAAGTGATGCTGATGTAGTTTAAGCCAAAGAAGGCCACATAATAGGACTGTGAATCCATCAGGGACATCTTAAAAGTTTGAAGATGTGTAGCTTTTATTCTTCTTCATCATAAAGCATATTGATCATGTAATTGTGTTTTTATATATGTTCCTGTGAGTAAGTTTTATAGTGCTTTATTGGAGCTCTGTTTTCCTATATAGTTCTGAAAATTATAACTTCATGTTTCTCTTGTTAGTTATTAACTTTTACTTGTGGATTTGTGTATTTTTTGGCATTGTGAGAGCCCTAATCATAAATCGTTATACTTAATAACATCTCTATCTCACTGAAAAGGTAGTTTCTAATCTAAAGAGTGAGTAGCAACTTTGTATGAAGAATGCAAGACTTTTTATGCTTTCAGGTTGATGAGTGGTGTCAAAGGAAGACAATTCAAAGGATATGGCCATAGGCAAGTGTTTTGAGAAACCATTAATTTTCACCTCAACAGCCGCCACTAACCACAAAACAAGATCCTGCTGGTTTAAGTAACTGCAGGGTAACAAAAGGAATGTAATGGATCTAACCTCCCAAGAAACGGGGGGACAAATTAGGGATGTGCCCTTGCCTATCTGCAATAAAGCAGTTTAATATTAGCCTTTCCATAATAAAAAGGAGGTCTTCCATGCAGGGATCTTTCTCTGAAACTGAGTTGTTCCTGCTGAGGTCCTGCTCTGCAGATGCAACCATGTCCTTGTTGGGCTGGTCCCTTGCTAGAGCTTCTTTTTAGGTTGAAAACTTTAGGCGACCAGTAGCTTTATTATTTTCTTTCTGTTAAATTCATAATAATTATATGTGTACTTCTTTCATGGGGTATTTGGATTATATGTTTCAAATTTATTTGCCATGTTTCATGGTTAATATTTTCAGTAAAATTCTACAGGATGTGTTGTTCCTCTAGAACTAATCGTTGAAGCATCTTCCTTTTCAGCTCATGCTTGAGGACCCAAAAGCTTTAGCGACATTTTACTTTTCAATGCTTTTGTTGAACAGGACTTCTGAACTTTCCCAGCTCATCAGTTATTTTTGATTTCTTTAATTATAGCATGACAACTATTGGAAATTAGAGACTGTTCATCCAGGAGTTATTTTCTCAGGTTTAACATCTGGGCTGCAAATTACACCACTGCATGTGAAAAGAGACTACCTACTGAAACATAATTTGGAAATAAATCTCCTTTCTGTAATACAAGCTCATATTAGGGTGGCAACATAAAGAGAGGAATGGCACAGGAATGCACAGGACTATAGCCAGCAAGTGTCTTTGAGATAATTAGAGCATCAAGAAGAAGCATGTTAACTTCTAACTACATTTCTGCTAGGAAATGAAATAGTCAATCATCTGAGTTAAAGACCTATTGTAACTTGAGTGCAATTCAGAGGTACTTAAGCTAATTGCTCATTGTGTTTTTAATAGCATATGACTTTTTTAACACCAGGGACTGTTGCAGGCAAGACTTGTTTCACTTAAGTGGTTTAACTCAGATCAGGATCTAAGTGGTTTACTGATTTATTAATGACACATAATTAGCTAACACTCTGTGAACTTCACCTTCTGGATCAATATCAACAGGCTGACATAAACCAGAGTACAAAACACTTGAAGGATGTTAAAAAGCACCTATAAATTGCTAAACTACCTAATCCCCACCATTTCTAGTCCCACAGGAGCACACTTAGGTGTGCACACCCCTCTCTTACAGGACGGGGGGTGACAAGGGCACCCCTCTCTTGTGGCCATGCATATTCTCCTGCTGCAGAGAGGGTTCCTGTGTCTTCATATGTACCAGTACTGGTTTCTGCTGCCTACTAGTCCATGCGCTGGCAAGAAGGAGCTCCATGTGTTCCAAGCTGTGGATTCTTCTGCTCTTGCGCCCCATTCTGGGAGGATACAGGATACAATGGCAGTGGAGTGACTCCTGGCAGCATCTGAGCCAGGGATCAAACTTCTGTGCTGAGTGCCTTCCACTCCCACATATCACCCCACAGCCACAAATTTCCTTCCATGTTTTACACTTCTCAAGATGACTCTTTTCTCAAAAGCCTGTTGGTAATTCCCTGGTTGCTGCTTAATCCAATGTATCTCTATTGTAAGCGAACATTGTCATTATTCATTTCCTGTTTTGGAGTAGTCTTCTCTCAGATCAGGCAGTTTTGGGTGTCCTGTCTTTACATGCTGTTTTCATTCTCCTTTCATACAATGAGTTTTTCTTCAAGATAGGTCCATCAGGTGGTTTTGTAACCTTGAAACTCAACTGGTATAAAATTACTTTTATAACATTTTATGTTTTTGACGGGTGAGGAGCTTTGTGGGAGGTGAAAGAAACACTAGATGGTCTATCATTCAGCATGGAGACATCCTGGTAACTCCTGTTTCATTGCTGGTTTTTCCAGCATGAGGCACAGGTTCTGTCACTCCATAGCTGGTCATCTCACAGTTAAAATGCCAGGGCAATAGTCCTCTTGTATGAGATTATGCTAAGAAGTATTTAAGATTAAAATATTTTTATGAAACTAACAGATAAATATGTACCTATAGTAATTCTGGTAAGAAAAAAGTGACATAAAGGGACAAACCAAAAGGGGCATTGTCTCAGTCTCTTTAGCCATGACCAACTGTAGTTAACCAAGACTGAGGAAAGAAAAAAAAAGAGTAAGACATCTATGGTGTTGTAGGTCTCCTGATAAACTTAAATTATATGTCTTCTGAAACCAGGCCACCACCACGGGGACCAGCTAGGCAGGGAGGTCTGGTCAGGATCCCCAGTGGTGCTCCCCTGAACTTTGCAGCAGATGGTGGAAGAGGCCAGAGTGGAGGATGGAAGGATGTGAGTAGAAACACCCTCAACACAGGGTGTTGCCAGCCTTGAAGGGGGAACATCCTCCTGGCCTCTTGGCCTCCCCCTCCCTCCTGAGGCTCAGCTTCAGAGTATGAGAGGGCTCTGATAAAGTGATGGGCACGGGAGGATTTCTGGGAAAAATGAGGAGCTGTGGCACTTGGGCACACAACAGATGGCTTCAAACAGCTTCAAATGCATAAATAAGGGACTTTAAAGTAGAGGAAAGGTCTGAGACAAAAAGCAGGATCTTTCACACTGTGTGCAAGTACCTTGGGATCCCTGGGCAAGGTATCATTTGAATCTATGGTATCTGATAAAGCGAGTGACATCTTTATGAATCAGGGAAGTGCAATAGCTGATATAAAAGCCTGCAAGTAACATCCCACTCATCTTCAGGGATTCCTATGTAAGTGATGAGAGATTAGACCACCAAACTGATTTTTTAAAATGAAAATAAATCAGACATGAGCAGGCTATTCTGGAAACACCACCCTTGCAGAATTTCAATAGATTTTGCAGCAAGTCTTGTAGTGCTAAGACCAGAATAAGAAGAGATATAAAGCTGACATCAGATAAATAGCATAGCAGTTCATGATTTTTTTTTTTCCTTTCAAAGCAGTTCTGTGCATAAAGGTGCTTCACTTTCAGCACTTGAAGAAAAATCCTAGAAAGTGATTTTTCACTCTGCAGTTCACTTAGTTCCCTTGCTGTTGTCAATGGGATTAGGGCTGTCTGCACTAGAGCTCTGGTAGCTTGTGAGTCTTTGCAAACAGAAGGGGTTTTGCCAATGTCTTTCAAAGGTCTTTTCTGATAGTGGAATAATATCAGGTGTTACCACAGTGACTGCAGGGAAATGATCATAGTTTCTGCTGCTTATCTCTTCCCAATAGGATTCATTTACTTCAGCTCCTTTGCCTGTCAAAGCCTTAGCCATACTCTTTTATTGCCTCTCACTTCCTTTTTTTTCACCTAACACTTCTTCATACCTGTGCCTTAGAACAGTAAATCCTACTATTTATTCATGATGTTCTCAGCTGCAATTGCTGTTAGCAGTCCTGGCCTCCTTTCCAAGACACTTTTGACTTCATTCATTTTGAGAAGGCACTTGCAGCAGAACTGTGCAGTTTTGAACTTGGTGTTCAGAAGTTAAAAACAAGAAAGAGCTTACAGAGCATTGGGCTGTAACCTGCTGCATGATAAACTTCTTCAGAACATACCTTTGGTTTTGTTAGCAGAGTGCCTTTAACATAATTTTGACTTGGAATTTCCAAATTAATATTAGTGCTGATTTATAGTGACCTATGTATTTTTATACTTATTTAAAGTGACATCAGGTCAGAAAATAGACTTTCATTTTTGAAAGAGCAACCATGGAAATATTCTTTCAAATCACTGCTATTTAAACTGTTAAGCAATACATAATGAGTAATTGCAGCTAGTTTTAAAATAGCTTTGTGATTTAAGAATAAAAATATTTCCTAATACTTATAGTTGTTTTTTATTAGGAATTAAATATGAAGAGATGTTGTCCGGTAACAGATTCTTTTATATAAAAGGAAAGGGATGGTCTGGTATCATCTTAATTATCACATCTCCTTCCAAGGGTGTTGTATGTTAGGTATTTTTCTGAAAAATGTATTTATTTGAGCTGGCCAAAGCCTCTGCCCCTGCAATCTGTTGCTAGAATGTCACCAAACACAAGACAATTTAACAATCCAAGGCAGTCTGTAACTGTTCAGGCTTCTTTGTAAGCTTCAGAAGATGCTGCAGAAGTCTCTGGGAATTCTTGAATTTTTGAGCTGAAAATGGAAATGCTATCTTGCATGAGGCTTTCAGTCACAGTGCTACCTAGAAAACAAACAAAAGGACTCCCATAGGTAAATTGCCTTCTTTTGCCATTCTTCCTTATAAAGAATTTTCAAATAGTGTGTATATTTTATTTTTAGAATTGCTTCTTTATTAGGAGTCTTCCTTTGCCGTTTCTGAATTGAGTATAAATTTTTTGGGCACCTTCCTCTGTGGATATGAGTGTGCAATGCATCTTTCTTTTTAATAATGATGACCAGAGGAAAAAACCCATGAATTTTAATACCTCTAATAAGAAGTAGCTTCTTGCGCTTGCTTATATTGTATGCAGAAATACTATGTTGTACATAGAACAACAAAGAAATTAAGCCTCAGGTGCAGATTTCTTAAGCTGCTTCTTTGCAAATTGTAATGAAAAGTTTGATCACAAAACTTGATAACTCTATCACTAGGACAATCTCCTGTGCTCAGCTTGTGATGATTTCATATTCATCTTTTCAGTTTTCTGATTTTAGAATTACTTTTACTTGCTTCATGTGCTTGTTTATTTTGGTGTTATTTTTAAGTGCGAATTTAAATTCCAGATGATAGCATCATTCATGTATTCATAAGCTAGACAAACTGGTGCTAAAAAAGCTGTTATTGAATTGGGTTGTAATAACTACATAAGTGTCACAGGAGCATGATAATCAACAAATTTTAGGCCTCTGTAATAAAATGAACACTACACAAGCAAAGCATGCCATATGCTATGCTCTTGGTTTTTCTTCACAGAATTTTGACCACGTTGGCATTCCAAAATACTTGAGTGCCAAGACTCAATGATAATTGTGAAAATACTAAATTCTTGACTGCCCACTGAATCTTGACTAATGTCATTTTTCAGTTACTGTGTTCTCAGCATGTTGTGAGGAGTTATACTGTAGGATGCCTTTCCTGCAGCAATGATTTGAAGTTTTGCATTTTGAGTACCTCACCATTTATGAACAGCATGATGCAGAAACCACACTACCTTTTCTTATTGCTTATTACCATGATGCTGTTTGTTATAGATTATGGTTGATTATTGCATTAACACAGCCTGCCTCTGCCCCTCAGCAACTGATCACTTTAGCTGCAGGATACTAGGTAAATATTTCTGTGGTAAATAAGATGTTCAGAGCCTAAATTTGTAATCTAAGTTCAGACACCAGCCTTCATACCACAATATGCCAGATGGATTTCCTGTTTTTCTTTTCAGTATTTCGTTTATACTCAATTTAGACACAGACTTGTTAGCTGGGAGAATTAATTACTTAATTATTTTTACAATCATTTGATGTCAGATTTGCAAGCAAAGGTGTGCACCATTTTAAATAACCTTTTAGATCAGCATGACAAATGGATTTCATATACAGTAATTAAATCATGCTATACTGCTGTGTACAAGCAGAAAAGCCAAATACAGGTTTTAAGAACTGTGCAAATGAACAGTATAGCCTTGGCAGAAGAAAGAGGAGCTCAGAGACAACTCACTCAAAGGATGACCCAGACAGGAGATGTAACTCAGCCTAAGGTTTCAGGTTCAGCTCTCTGTGACCACGAGTCCAGTTTGGTGCATTACATTGGTGACTCAGAGCTTTGGGAAGATTATTTTTGAGCTGCAAGATCTGAGCAATAGCCCCATAAGATGAGAGAAGTAATAAGACAGGCAAAGTGTAATTATTGAGGTGGTAATTGCTAGTAACTGAATAACAGAAAATAGCAAGAAAAAATTAGGGAATTGAAAGAAAATGGTAAGCAACAGTGTTGTATGGTAGTCCCAGCTATTCATGCTTTTTGTTAACCAATAAATAATTGCTGGGTTATTTTTGAGCTGTATATATACTGTTATCAAAATCTCTTTGTAAATAATGAAATATGACCAAAACTGTGAAGAGTCAGAGTTGAGGGGTTGAGGGTCTCTCTATAATCTGCTTTATGTACATGAGACAGTCTCTCATCCGAGTGACTGGATTGGTTGGAAAGCTGTGTGAATTCTGCTTTCTGCCTTGTGATTCCTCAAGAGAGCAAGACAGACTTCTCTTTTACAGCATGAGCATATGTCTGCATGACAGCTGCATTTGCCCCTTGCAAACAGATGTCATCTTAGAACCATGCCATGCCTCTATATGGAACAACCTGTTGGTCTAAGATCCTGTGAGTCTGCTTTTCTGTAGAATTACAAGGGATTTATTTTATTTTTGCAAACAAACCAGGTTCACACTGCACATTTTTGGCACTGTGCCACTAGCCCATGTCAGTTTTGTATGTTTGCTTCTTTATCAGCCTGCTTATCAGATATATGATTGGACTGCTATTTCAGGATGAGACACAGATAATCTAGTCATAGTTAATTTTATATGTATCTGCATCTCAGATTGCTATAACTGACATGTCCATCATTTCTACAGTTCTGCCCTAGGATGAAAACTAGGTTTTGTTTGGGTTTTTAAACTTTCTTTATAAATTCTTCTATTAACGTATCTCAGATAGTTTAGTATCTAACACTTACAGTTAAATATAGCTTATACAGCTATCAAGTATAGCTAATTTACATTATATTATATTATATTATATTATATTATATTATATTATATTATATTAATTATATTTTCACTCAGTTTCAGTCAATAGCTCTAAAAAGTAGACCAATCAATTTTTGTTATGTTACACACAAAGATTTTCTTTAACACCAGGAAGGGAAATTATACTTATTAACATCCAGAAGAGGGCACAAACAATGCTTTTTCTTAAGAATATTAGACATTCTGTACTACAATAGACCAGAGATTCCAGTCAGCCCAATATGCTCTGAGAGAGGCAATAGTAGAGTGCTATTCAGGAAGACCATGTGAGTGGCCATTTCCTCTTTTACCTGTGTATTTCTGCAGCATGCAGAAGTATTAGGTGTATTTCAGGGTACATTTCTGCCTGTCCTGTTTAAGGACCAGTTATTCATGCTTTGTTCAAACCCTTTCTGAATCCATGGATAACCTCTGCCTTTATGAGCTTTGGTAGGGAATTCCAGAAGTCCAGTATCTTCTGTGTAATTAAGTATTTCCTTTTATATTTGTTTAAACCAATCACCTACTAGTTTAATTGAGATTGCCTTAGTTCCAGTGCTGTGGGGTTGATGAAGAATTCTCTGTTCACCTTTCCTGCTGCCTTTATGACACAATGAACCTCAACCATATTCCTCTTTGCCTTCTCTTCTGAAACAGTACTCTCAGAGGTTTTTTGTCTTCTTCAGACAGGTGTTTCATTCTCTTCATCATTTTAGTTGCCTTTCCCCATGCTCTTGTGAAATATGATTACCCAAGCTACAAAAATTACTCAGGATTTGGGTGCATCATACTTTTGCACTGGCACAAAATAACAGTATCTACCTTGTTGTCTAAATGCCAGTAAACATTCAGCTAATGAATTCAAGCAACCATCAATGATAATGCCAGGATCTCTTTTTGTAAATTATGAGTCAAATGTAACTTCCTTCAAAAACACTTTGCAACTGATCACAAACAATTTTCAGCTATTCCAATTTATCAGTAAAATGAGCTGTGTGGTTAATTAATCTCCATGAATTATTCAAGGAATTTTCTCTAGAACTGATTTAGAACTTCTTCATTCCAAAATTTGGAGAAATTAATATAGAGAAAAAAATAAAACAGGACAAATGTTGCCAGAAGAAAAAGTGCCTCCCTAATGACATTTCAAAATTTTATTGACAGATAGGAATCCTTACACTAGAAATGTATGCATTCTAAGTTGTTAAGAAACATACGCAGGAAGCTGGTCTCTTAGGGATAAACATTGCCTAAACTTCAAGATTATATGGTGAAGAATGATGGTCTCATTGCTCCTCCAGGTGGGAGTACCAGGATAAACACAGGGCCAGGGAGCTGTGCCTCAAAGAAAGACAAGCCTTTCCCTTATAATCTTACTATTAAAATGAAACTCAATTAAAACTGGAGGAGGTAGATATGCATAGCTGGTCATATCCTGTCTTGGCAATCAGATATAATTTTAATTTAATTTTGTTTTGCTGTGGTTACCTAAACATTGCACCCTGTAGCCACTTTTGCCAGAGGTAAGAAGTCCAGCATTTCTACACTTTTCGCTTAGAGCCATTTCCTTTGGTTTTGTCTACTTCAAACTTGTAATTTAACTTAGAAACAATACATAGAACAATTTGCCCTACTAAAATGTCTATTTATATTATTACTTGCCCTACTGCTTTCTCTGAGAATGCCTTCCACTGGCTCTCTGAATCAGGTGCAGACCTTTTTGTGATTATCTGTTACTTACCCTAACTGGGTTCACAGTTCTGTGCTTTTAGATCTTACACCTGGGATAAAACAGACCCTGAAGAAGAGAGGGAGCAGGGAGAGAGCATAGAACTCACCACTGGTGAGTAGCATCAGCTATGCATGGAAAAGTTGCTGGGAAAGAATCAGATGAGATGTTATCTTGCTTTCAAAAATAATGTTCTAATGAAATATAGACCAAGTTGCCCCAGAATCTGCCCTGAGATACACAGACAGATTGAAATCAAAAATCAACTAGGAATGTATAGGTCAAAGTGAATGTTGAACCAGATTGGTTATCACCAGACACACTGAGATAAAACAGAAAGAAGGGTGAGGAATTGATTTCATCTGCTTGAAGTATATGACCTTTTGACCTGGATAAAATAAAAGAAAAGAAAAACTCCATCACATAGAAAGCATAAAGGCGATTTATTTCAGCTAAAGGGTGTTGTCACAAGAAAAAATGTGTATCTTGGTAAAAAAACCATGTAATTTGGAAACAGTATCAGAAAACATGGTTCTGGAATAATGCCCTGAATGTGACAAACCTGAAGGGTTTAAAACTGAGCTTTAAACATTTTGGAAAGATTATATAGAAAATTCTCAGGGAGAAAATTAATATATTAATTTTATAAAATGCATATTAATTATATGATATATATATTAATATAAATATATTATTATTATAATTATATATTGCTTGTGTTACTGACTCTGAAGGAGTAAGATAGAGGTTCTTTTATTTACATTTCTGTAAGAGAATTCAAACATTAGATTGATCTTTGTGTCAGTTTCTGCTGCTTGTCTTGGGAGTAAAACAAAAGGCTCTTCCTTCCTATTTCCTAATCTTTCCACCTCTTTCCTAACCCTGGGCTTGCAGGACAAAATGTCATTGTATTTTTGCTGACAATAAAACTGCCAAGTGTACTTCTAGTATACTCCTTACATGTTCAGCATTAACGCCTTTGGCCAGTATTGCAGTCAACAGAGAATCTTTCCTTAAGTCAGACTGGCAGGGACACCAGGTTTTTCCCACCATCTGTGAGTTTTCTTCAACAAATTCCTTCTTGCTACAGATAACTCTGTCATTGACAACTCCCTTAATCTGTCCTGTTCTGGTCTTGTGACACTTAACTGCTATGGCTCTTGCCCTCTTATTAAAATTCTTAAGCTAGCTGATGTGGAAGCATCATGTGCCACTGCAAGCAGAATAGATGCTCTATGGGCTTCTTCAGTAGCTGTCTGCCTGTCCCAGAATTTTCTGGAGACTGGATTCATACAGATCTTTTCAGTTCTGTGTTTTTATATTACAAATGGGAGTTGAGTAACTTCTTATTAGAGTAATTCTGCACACTTACTGTTTTTTTTTTCCCCTGGAAAGCACAGATTTCATCTCTGCTGAGCACCGGGGAAATGAAACAGAAAGAATCAATATTTATCCCACCTAATTTTATGTGATTTGATTTAGATGTGTTTGATTCAGCTCTCCTTGACAAAACAGACCAAGAAAACTTAATCACTGGGAAGGCTTGAGGGAAAGATGTTGCAACAAAGCAAGTTTGATTTGGACATACAGCCTACCTTCTGGACATCTTGCATTTCTCAAGAAGGAAGTCACCTAGTGAACCAACCATGCTTGATTACTGACTCACCTCCTGCTTGAACTAGCTACCAGTATCCTCAAAGTTGTGAACTACTATTCTGCATCCCTCAAAACACTTGGAAAATCAAGTGGGAGATATTTGAAAACAGAATTAGGAGAAAAGTTGTTAATTCAGTGGTTAGACAGAAAAATATAATGGATTTTTAAAGGAGTTGATATTTTAAGGAGTAAGAGAAGTAGAAATGAAATTACAGTGTTTATCTGTTTTATCCCTCTACCTTTCCAACTCTTCAGTACAAATAAAATTCTGATTTTTTTTTTTCCAATAAAGTACACGATTTGGCTAAAGTTTGAATAAAACTGAGTTTGAATAGAGAATATTTCCATGCTAAGAGATGTCAAAGAGATGGATACTCCGGACTACCTATAAAATATTTTTCTCATCTGAATAAGATAAGATGAGATAAAAGCATTCTGTCAGAGACATTTTTTCTCTTGCCTGGGTGAAGAAAATCACTAGCTGTAGTTCTGGATCTCTGTTCTCTGTGGCAAGGGTGACCACAGTTCCCCTCTGGACAGGAGGCATTGAACCTGGAAGCAGTTCTGAGGAATCAGACGGCCTCATTGTCTCTTGCAGTTTCTCTACAGACCAAGGAATAGTACAAAAAGCCACCAAGCAAGAACCACGCAGCTTACATATATGCTTTGAGAAGGAAAAACTCAGCCAGATTAATTTTTTTTTGCCAAAGGTTAGAAATCCCACTTCTTTAAAAAAAGAAAATGATTGCTTGCTAGTTTTTGTTTGCATTTATTTGTTCAAAACTCTGATGTGGTTTTTTTTTTCATATGATAGATGAAGTGACTCTTACCTGAACTCCTAAGTCATCTGTGTTTGCTTTTACTAAGCAATTATTCTTCAATGCTATTTAATGAGAAGAAAAATGACAAAAAAGTACTTAGCATTAAATTCATTAAGTTGCAAGAAAGAGAGAAAAAAAATCAAAACTGTGTTCTTCAAGCATGAAAGCAAAAGAAGGTGGAGCTATATATGAAGACCTCACATTATACCAGTATAAGAAATTGTGATTACAGAACTTAAAAGATATTTTCAGTAGAAATTAATCTTATTCCTGCACTTAACTGGTAAAGAAAAAAATAATAGTGTGAAAAGTAAGGATGTGAATTTATAGAGGAGTGCAAAAATAAAAGGTGTTGAAAAGATGTTCTAGAATTGCATTTAATAAAAACCAGTTAACAATGCATTCCAGATTTGGTTTTTGAAAACTTAGGGGACTATGTTCACACTTCTGATAAGAAATTACATGTTGGAGAAGGAATATCCATGCAAACTGCAACCATTCACTTGGTTTCTCTTCTACTGGCATATCAAAAGGAGTGTAAGATCGGGCCATCAGGCTTTTTTTGTCATAACCCTTGCTTGAGAAACTGCCATGACCTCAGGATGATCTCAAAAATCTCATGGTCTCAAAAATATTTTAAGCAACAGTGGATGAAAAGTAATATTGTAGCCTTCCACGAAATATATTTGGAGACATATTCTGTTAGAGAGGGTATGTTGTCCCTTTTGCAAAGTCTGATGCCACTTACTTCTGGGGTAATTTTTACTTTCCAGGAGCACAAGGACTGAGATCAGTGTTTGACGCTTAGTGGAGCTGTATGAAGGTCCATGAAGGCATGCACAGAGTCTTCATGAACATGCATTTAAAGTAGTCAATCCTATCTATCCAAAATGCCTTAGGACAAAACAGTTAAAATCACAAAGAAAACTGGGGAAAAAGCTTCCCAGACTAGAAATTAGTAACACACATTGTGGGGAAGAGAAGGTAACAAAGCAACTTTGTGTTATGGTTATGCAATTAATCAGGAAATTGCCAATCTTGTCAGAAAAATCTGTGAACTCATCACAGAACTGGTGGTCAAAGAGCCACTTTAAAATACACTTTTACTAAGCCAGATATATTTAGACAGGTAAGATTTTGCCAGCCAAGGTGCTGATACTGAAGAACTACAAAAGCTTTCTTGCAAGCAAGGTGATAAAGGGAATTACTTTCAGTTAATGAGTTCTAGTGGCAGACCCAGGTCTTACAGGGGAAACCATGGGATAGAATCCTGATCCCTCTGGACTGCATGTAAAATGACTGTCTTTCAGAGAAATGAGAGATAGCTGAACTTCCTTTAGAGCAGAGATAGACAAGATGACCTCTCAGGTCTTTGCACTGTGTTTTTATAATTTTATATGTCTCAGGTTGGGTTTGACTTTTTTTTTTGTTTTGGTGTGTGTGCATGTGGTTTGGGTTTTTTTGTGTGGCTTTTTGTTTGTTTCCTTTTTTTTTTGTTTGGTTCTTTTTGTGTGTTTTTTTTTTAACAAGAATTCCATTGGATTTTATGTCAACCTGCTCATAATTTGGATATGATGAGATAATTTGGGAGGACAATAATATGGTGGATATTCTGATATCAGGATGCTATGAGTCTCAGCAGGGCTTTTTAAAAGTTTCAGACCCACTGGCTGTTTTTTTTCAAAATCTTGATGATCCTTTTATGTCCATGAGATATACATTGTCAGGGATGAAAAAGACATTTTATCCTCCAAAATTAGGATTAGTTTTCATAACTGATGGGGAAAAGTGGCAGTTATCATATGCATAACTGTTGGAAATGCCTGAGGGAATCCTATGAACTTTACACAGTAATAGTAGCATGTCAATAGAACATGATTTTCTGACCCAGCAGATGTCCAGTATGATAATGAATTTTATTCAAACTGCCTCTAACTTCCCTCATAATCTCCATTTATGCTGACAGCAACCACCTTACTAGATTTTTCCAGATCTAGCTGTAAGTCAGGCTACCTTTGCTACATCTGGTTCCAAGCACAAGTAATTTATACAAACAAGGGCTAAAGAGAAAGGATGTTAAGATTTGCCACAAGTCACAAGTTGCCAGTCTCAGGCTCAATACTACAACATTAGCTGATCTCTTTTATAGATGAACAAGGCATAATTTTCCTTTAGTAGGGTTCACATATTAGTTGGTGCAAGTGGGTGCATATGCATCAAAACACGAAAGAAATTAAAATCCTTTTAACATTGTTGTTATTCTAAAAACTTGTTTTAAAATATGGATTTTACGAGACTCTTCTTAGAAAAGGAACAGCCCCCCAAACCTCAGTCTGTATCTAGACATATAAAATGTATAAACAAAAATGTCAATGCAGAAAGGCTCTATATAATGTCAACAGTTACGCAAGATTATTTACAGGCACTGCTCTACCCAGGGTGATTAATAATATTATTTCACATCCGGGTGGTGTTAATGCAAGAGTTAATTATTTGTTATAACTTTGATTAAGCTGTTTATGAAGTTGGAGTTTAATATCTGCTCTATGACTTATAGTGTCTAGGTAAATGACATTTTTATTGGTTTTAAAAATGGTCTTGACCCACAGATGTGAAATCAATTAGTGGTTTGTTCTCTCACTTGTATTCTAATGAGCCTGGTCAGTTCTGTGCAGGATAAAAAGGGATCTTGAATCTTGAAGAACTCCCTGACTTTATGGAGTTTCTCATACTGACCACATTTGTGAAGGTCAGGAGATGCTTTTTTGCTGAGGCATTATTGCATGGAGGAACACCACTGAGGCAAGAAAACCAAGAAAAAAATCTACACAAATATTGTTTTTTCTTCTTATTGACTACTTTCAGCTGCACATTTAGCAGAACTGCCTTGTTGGGTGAATGATTCAAAGACACTGTACTGGAAGTCCCACAGGGTATAGGAGACAAGTGTTTTGTTAGGGGTCTTTGGTCCTTACTGCTAGAAGACAGAACTTCTGAAAGTCCTCTTAACTGTTAATAGCGATTTACCTGTAGCTCATGATGTTCTAGAAAACAGCAGCGTAATGGGAGCTGCACTTAACTGCACACACTGCTCAGCAAGTATCCTGTATTTTAAAGAGTACCTTTAAAAGGACATATTTTTTGTATATACTGTTTAACTCATTAATGCAACCACATATTTGCAAATAAAAATTTCATTAGCTTCCTACCTGAGGACAACAGGAGTAAGAACATCTTACCAGGAGCAATGGTATTTTGTCTGCAGTTTCAGTTTTTGGGTTTGGAGTTATGTGGACAACCAGTACCCTTGATGGCTGGAAATAAGAATGATCTCAGCTGGAGGACTGAGTCATGTAGCACACAGTAGACATATATGGACTCAGGCAGTCACAAAGCCTAGGGTGGCAGATGAAAGAGGACATTAATTCAAGATTAAATCTGTAATACCATGGCCAAATCATTAGGGAGTGCACTTGCCTTTTACCTAACAATCAGAGGTAATGACAGAGCATTTAAAAACATATAGATATTTTTATAATCTCCCACCAGAATTAATTATTTCACTCCTTATAGATTAATAAACTTCCTTGGCCATCAAAGGTCAGTAGGCTAAGACTATTTCTCACATGAGACAGTCTTGAGTCTGTCCTGTATCAAAGCTGCTGCTACACTAAGAACTGGCCAGACGATGCCAGCTGTTGAGTATGCTGAGCAACAAAGCAACTGGAATCTTGAAGGAGTTTGATCCATGCTTGCATGCTGGCATGCTTGTAGAATTATCACTCTTAATGTGTATCCATCATGATTTCTCCTGCTCCCCTCATGCCCACTGAACGAGTTTGTGGAATGGAAAATATCTGGCATCAACCAAGCTCTCTCCTGATGCCAAAATCCCAGAATCCAAATTCTTAGCAGATTCTGAAAGAGAAAGGAGGAAAGGCAACAAGCAAATATCCATAAAGGCAATGCAGATGGGAGTAGTCACTTTCTGTTTTAATTTGATCTGGCTGTTTATGTTCATGTTAAAACTTCATGGGATACTTTCAGGAGTTGTTCACAGTTACTGAATTATGTGTTTCATAATTCTGTAGGCAAGTAGGGAATGTGGAAGGCTTTATCCCTAGAGTACTGAGCCCCTTTGGAGGGCATAGTAGTGACAGAGTAGCCAGAAGCAGTATGGATGCAGTTACAGAAAGTTACAGATAAAACATAGGCCATGTGAGAATGGCTCTAAATCCTCAGAACACTGAGGTCACAGATACAGCTGGAACACTGGTGGTGTGGGCTGTGATGACAGAGCACACTTCTGTCTGCCTTAGAAGTGCCATAACAAGCCTTGATGCAATCTGCTCTGTAGTTACAGTCCACCTGGGAAAACACAGTGTTGCAGAGGGAGAAAAGAGATGGCCTTCTTGGTATCTGCAGCATAAACCTCAGTCTCAGAGTTGCAAGGTTTAGGAAGGAGCACAGGTCATTTCTCTGATTAAGTTTTAACATCTGGGAAAAATTTGTCTCAGAGGTACCCAACCAAAAAAAGAATGCTACATTTGAAGAAGCAGCCACACTGGTCTTGATCTCTTCCAACCTCATGGACACTGTTATCATTGGGAAAAAACACCTTCCTGATAAAATGCAGTGATGAATAAAATTTCAGGGGCTCAATAGGTGAATACAGGAAGGCTGCAAATACTGACATCAGGCCTTTACCAAAGTTACAGTGTTTTGCAGATGGGAACAAGTTGGCCAATCCCTTTAAACAGTTGTGTGCAATTTGATATGGAAATATTGAAACATATATATATATATATATATATATATATATATATATATATATATATATTTGTGGAAATATTGAAGTATAGAAATGCCATGCAGTAGCCTAAATTAATTACAAGTTTAGCTACCAAATGATCCAGTTCTTGACTGACCCAAAAATATTGTAGACTCCTTCAGTTGTAACTGAGAGTTCAGAAAGATTAAAAATCAGCAGGTAGAAAGGGGCAAGAATGCATTACACTGATAATCTGATTTATTTTGTCAAATACATATCCATTTTTATATTATCCATTTTATGCTTATACAAATACAGAATCCATTTTTATAGTTAGTGAAAACAAGGAAAACTTGGTCTCACAAGGAAAGAAAAAGTATTTTACAAATGCAGATGAATCCTTATGTCAGGCATAATTCCCTGGGTTGGAATAGAAGAGCACCACAGAGTTCTGTGGTAAGCCAGGAAGAAAAGGGCAAAGTCTTGTGACTTCTCACTGAAAAAGACAGGGAAATTTCCCTGCCACTTTCTTCCTTCTTTTTCATTCAGATGAATGCTAAATTATCAAGTAAAAATTTAATCACAAAATGCAAAAACATATTGGTTTGACCAGGATTCCCTACTTTTCTCATAGGCACAGTCAGCAGTCTGTGATAACAGTGTTTTTGGCCAGTATTTTTTAGCTCCTATCAATGTTACTGTAAGAAGGGGCAAAAGAAACAACCACATCAATAGTGATTTGTCCAGATCAAGGCCAGCATCCTTAACTGGAAACACCATCTTATCTCCTGCTGGTCAATGATTTGAATACACTGTTCTGTGGCTCAGAAACCAGAAATACCTTCCCGGAAAGCACTTCATGAACTCTGGAAATAACCCTTTAGTTATCCAGACAGAAAAAGGAAACTCATTCAATCCTCAAACAAAGCAAAGCCGTACTTATTACAAAATACCCTCAGAAGAAATTATAAGAAGGGTTTTTGTGATTCAGATTATTTGATCTGGGGTGTCCAAGCATAGGCCCATTCACACATTGGGCATGGGAATGAATGTATGTGAAAATACAATATATATTTTCCAAATGAACTGCATTATAATTAATTACATTTTCATTACTTGAAGGGCGTTTTAAATATACACTACATTTTTAGAGAAACCTAATTTTAGATTGTAAGACTGCAAAGAAACACTAGAGATGTATGAATAATAAGTACATTTTTCAGGTGTCCTCACTCTGCTAGAGCAGTATCAAAAGAGTTCAAATGCAGATGACAACCAAGGATCCTATTCTGTTGAATCCATGGCATTCCTAAATATGTGTGTGGCACAGTGAGTTAAGTAAAATGAACACAGTTTAACACATTGCAGTGGGTCTAGTAAATCCAGATTTTATTCTGAAACATGTAAAAGATGTCAGTTTTTCCTTCTTGGATGACTGTTTCAGAATCATGTTGAATTAATTTTTTAACAAAGTTCAAAACTTGGAGTTTTAACAAGTTTCTATTAGTGGCCACTGCAGCTACAAAGGTGTCCTGCTTTTAGCTGGGATACAGTTCATTTTCTTCCTAGTAGCTGGTACAGTTCTGTGTTTTGGGTTTAGTATGCAAATGATGTTGAAAACACACTGATTACTTTGCTGTTGCTAAGCAGGGCTTACCCCAAGCCAAGGAGTTTCCCACGCTCTGCCGGTGAGCAGGTGCACAGGAAGCCAGGAGGAGGAATGGCCAGGACAGCTGACCTGGGCTGGTCAAAGGGATGTTCCACATCATACTGAGTTGGAACCCTGGAAACTAGGAGTTTTGAACTTTCTGTGCTGTCAGGCACTGCCCCCCAAAAGAACACTGCTTTTGACCTGAGGCCTTGGGGAAGGCTTTCAAAATTCAGTGATGGAACTAGAATCACTGGTGTGTAGTTTGAATAGAGGTGTGTGGTGTCACATGGTGGAAAGTTTAATATTTGGAGTTTTATAGCAGTATATGGAAGGCAAGATGGAAGTTTTGGGGTGGAGGTTTCTTTGTTTCTTCACCTTCTTCTTGGGTCTAGGCAGTACTTTTTTAATTAGATAGAAAATGCTGCACTGCAAGTCACAGGTGTTTAGTCATTGGGTCAAAAGTATAAATAATTTATGTGTTAGTTTTTAATGGAACTGTTTAGTCTTAAAAGACCTTGTAACAAGAGAGATTCACCACCGTTTCTTCATTTTTAGCTTGTTAGCTAGAAGTGCTGTAGCACTCACTGTAATGTAGATAAGAATTAATAAACATCTGAGTCCAAACACGAAATTCCCTTTCTCATGCTTTAATCCCTACTCCGGCAGAAGAGAAAAAAGAATATAAAAAGCAATAACATAGTGTCATTCTTAGTGTATAAACTGTAGGGAATTGACTGGAAGGGGCCAATCCCAGTTTAGGGATGGGCTGGGCATTGGTCAGCAGCCAGTGAGCAACTGTAGTGAGCATCACTTGTATGTCTTGGGTTTTATTCTTCTAGCTCTTCGTGTTAACTCCCTTTTCATGGATGTTATTGTTGTTAGTATTATTATTTACTTTATTTAAATTATTCGACTATTCTTATCTCAACAGGTTCCAACTTTTTCTGGTTCTCCTCTGCATCCTACCTGTAGGTTGGGGCATGGAGTCCACAGGAGCTGCCTGGTGCTTAGTTGCCATCTGGGGTTAAAAGGTGACACAATGTAACCTTAGATAGCGGTAAATCTAAGATAGAATAAAGTCACTGTGTTGTAAAACAGCTATTTAATTAATTATTAGTCATAGAGGTATTGAAAAATCCTTGTTTGATTTGTTACGAGGTGTGGCTAATCACTGAAAATCTAAAAATTAGAAATCCAGGGGAAAAAAAAAGTTCAAGAAGTACGTTGGTACTTTTTCTAGAAGGAAAAGAGGACTGAAAAACATGCAGGAGACATAAAAGGTTTAAGCCAGTCTAATTAAGAAATTATGATGCTTTTGATTCACTTTCTTATTGCTAAAATATAAGCTTTTTTTCCCCATTTTTAGGTTATTTTCAGCTAATAGCATTGCCTTTGCAAAATTACTTGAAATAATGATTTATTATTGTTTAATTGTGAAGATTACTTTATTTTACCTGCTCCTGAGGAGCTCCTGAATTTTTTTTCATGTGTCATGCAATGAACATTTAAAATTACAACCAAGAAAATGTGTATCTCTGATTACCACTAATTTTAATGGAATAATAAAGTGCTTTAATTTATTGTCTTTCAGTAAAATTGCTTTATTGAACAGCAACAGGCAATCCAACAGACAATCCTTTATCTCCTGATATGCCTGTTTGCTTTACAGAAGACTCATAACAAAATAACAATATCAATTATCATGTTGGAGTGTTGGGGAGTAATACCTATCACTAGAATTTTTTTAGACAGATACAAACACATGGACACAGGCAGCATTGCCATAAGCAAGGGGATGGATCTGATCCCCTCTTCAGGAGACCCAGTCCTTTCCAGTTCAATGGCTTACTGAAGAGATGGTTCAAATGTCTTGGTGACACTGGACCAAGCATGTTAATGAGGCATTAATCTGTTGTATTTTCTACTGTAAGAAAAAACTGCCCCAGTAAGAAATTTGACTACAGCTTCTGACTCCTTGTCAACCTACGGGTGACATTTGTCACATTTCAGGCTGAGTTTTCTGGTTTTATTTTAGAATGAAATACTCCCACAATCTGAAATGATGTTATGATATTTTCTCATTTGTCTTTAAATACATTCCCCTATGAGAAGAACTGTGGTAACAAAACAAAAGCCCAAAATCTCCCCAAAAAGCTCCAAAACAAAAAACTCCTGAAATAGGTTTTAGCATTTTCTATCTGTTGTGGTTTAGTAAAGATTATAACTCACATAGCCCTTTCTTTATCGTGCAGAAGAAAACATTCTTAAAATTTTCATTTTAGGCAGAGTATTTGAAATTGCAGTTTCATAAATGTCCAAAACAAGTACTTTTCTCTTAAATTCCTGAAGCATAAAGCATCCTAAACAGATCCATTCAGCAAACCCATGCTCCAGTAAGGTTTTCTGACGTTCCAGCCCTTCAGAAGGCCACCGTGTTTGGTGTGTACCTCCTGCGTGGGCAAGGTGAAAGGGTGTATAAAGGGATGCATGTCATCCATACTTGATATTACAGCTCATCTACTTCATTTTAGTCTGTGCAAATTCTACCCACTTAGATAATTGCTACATATACACCCACTCAACTGCTTGCAATAGAAAGAATGCTATTATTACAGTATTTAACTGAAGTAATAACTAGAGCAAAGTCATCCAACCTCTTGACAATCCAGACCTAAATTAAATTACAATGTTTATTTTGGTATTTGATGGTGAGTGCTGTTTATAATGCTTGAAGTGGTGCACAATCAGTCAGAAGAAATGGGACCACCAGACTGTTGTGAAGGGAAGACCTATGTCCATCCATGGGATGAGCCTTACAAGCCTACATAATGGAAAATGTCTGAGATAAGGCCCTACTCTACTGTACCTATATGTACATGAGTTTAGAATATAACCATGTATTCAGGTGCATGCAATAGTTAATAGCCATATTACTTACATATGTATCTCTCAGTATCAGCAACACAGAACAAGTACATTAAATACACTTCTGTCCTGGTAAAAGATGTACACTTGTGGCCATCACAAGTATTTTGACTGCTCACATTGCGCTGGTCTTGGTTCATTCTGCTCAGAATGGCACTGATTTATCACAGAAACTATGTGTGTGTGGTTTTGCTGAGGTACCGTGGGTGTTGCAACCCCGGAAACAACTGCAACTACTGCAAACATTTCTGAACCTCTGTTTGTATTTGAGATAAATTGTTTCTTCCTCCTTCTTCTCTGGTCTTGATAACAGCAGGTTGTGTGTGACACAATTGTTATGGTCTAGAGGCAAATTTTAAGTATTTCTATTCTTTGACCCGTACGTTGCTCTTGGTTACATTACTAACTGCTTATTTAGCCTTTGAGCCATTGACTCAAAAGCTAAATAGTCCACTGTGACACTGGACTGAGTGGAGGGAAAACACCAGGTGTATTTCTGACCTGAATCTAGGCTGACCTACAATGAAGTGTGAAAAATGCGGTGTGCTTATGTTGAGAAAAAGTGTCACCTTTTTGTACCTAAATATCTAAATGGCAGGGGTGTTGTAACTACCTGATGTTATGGTCCCTTCCAGCCCAAAACATTCTGTGAGTCTATGAGCTGCAAGACTCTGTCCTCTATGTTATATTTTTCTCAATATATATAGAATATATATTGATATATCAATATTAGTTAATCAGATAAATCAGACTAAAATGATAATTAAATAGGAAAATTCATCCTATTTCGTCTGCCTCTAGGCATATAAACAGCACAAGACTATCAGTATAGGCAATGAAATTTTATAGCAACTGCTGAATTCCAGCAGACTGGAGGGAAAGAGAAGTGCAAGGGAGTAGTGAAGGTTGTGCGAAGGAAGGGTGGGAATTGTGAAACATCAGTGGGGTTTTACAGACATGAGAGTGGGAAAGAAGGTAGGTAACAGCCTTTTTTTCAAACAAACCATGGGTTGTAATAGAGCTGGGGATGACAATGACATTTCCAGATAATAAGGCTATAGTGATCCAATAGTTTGGGGTCCATGAGGATGCTGGGAAGAGTGCACCTAACCGCAAAAGAGAGCTTTCGCTGGTGACACTGTGATAAACTGGGCAAAGAAACTAGGAACCAAGGTGATGGACATAAGGCAGGGCTCATTCAAGTGAGATGGATTAATGTTGAGAATAGAGAAAGTGATGCACAAGGAGAGAGAATTTCAGCCTAAGAACTGGTGCTGGGAAAGAAATAGGGAGTAAGAATAATGCAGACTGAAATTAGGTAAGAAAGAAAGGGAAGGCAGGAAAATTATATGAACATCAACAGAGTGCACATATAGTGGAAAAGAATGCAGAGGACACTTTCAAAATACTATGGTATATAAAAAAGAGAGATAGCAATACCTGCTAGACACCATGTTTTCTTATAAATTGGATGAGACCCAAAAATTCCTCATGATTTGTCACATGTCTGCCATCAGCAAATGATGTGCTGAAAACCATGGACAGGAAGGCAGGGTGCAAACCTGTGGTATAGCAAAGGGATACCCTTCTGCCAAGCAGCAAACTCCAGCTGCAGTGGTTAGGGGGTCTCCAGCCCTGCAGGCTGACACCACTGTTCCTGACAGTAGTTAGATGCTGAATCTAGAGCCAGCTGGCCCACACCGACAGCTGTAGAAGAGAATAATGAAATTGAAGATATGAAAAAGAAATGGGGAGGCTTGTGCAACAAAGTAGCCTTGGCTTTTATGATCTTGCATTTGTAAGAAGGATGGTTTACACAGATATTGGATGAAGGAGCTCTTCCTGGAGCAAGGAGTAAGTACTCCATTTTGTTCCTTAGATTATCATTTTCTGCTTCAAGGCAAAAGAACTGAGATTGTTTTTAGACCACTAGATTTTAATGTCAAGTGACTTTGTGTGTTCCTCCAGGACAGCAGCGATATTTGCAAGCACAGGATAAGGTTGAGCCCTGGCAGAATTTGGTTCGATTCGGCTGATTTTACATGTGAAAAACCAGAACAAGTTTTCACACTTAACATCTGAATACCCCTGCCTGAGCAATATAGTTTCTTACAGCATGTACAGTCAGCAAATTCCATTTATATAACAGCTTTCCAAGAATGTTTTTGGGGGATGTTTCCTTCAGGATCTAAAGGAAAAGCTATTTTTCTTAATCATCAGTGAAACATCTCTCCAAGAAGATAAAAACTAATTATTCTTTGTCTTGGTAGCCACCTCTAAATCTTCCAAACCTGCCTGCAAATAATCCCACATCTGTGGTACTATCCTGATCCCCACATTTTAGCATCAGTGACTGATATGTTTAGCATTTCAATGTTAAAGAAAAAAAAAAACATTCAATTTATTAAGACCTCCAAGACAGTAATCTCTTCCTATCACTCTGCAACATTACTGCCTGAAGTAGGATCCAGTTCTAAGAACCCACAAAGACTGTCATTGGTCCAAATGGGGTTAGCAGCAATTGCTAATCCTGTGTAGATTCTGGCATATATGCTCAAGCAAATATTAAGAAACAGGAGGCAAGACTGAGGCAAATTTTTAGAACCAAGTAATCAGTTTCTTTTAGTCAGAAACTTTATAGCCTCCAAACAAGTTGTAATGTTATGTTAAGCACAGAATCACAAAAATTTAGGGGAGAAAAGACCTTTATGATCTAGTCCAAGCATTAACCTAAGACCATCAAGTCCACCACTGAACCATGTCCCTATGCATGAAATTTAATTGTCTTTTAAATACCTCCAGGATTGCTCCAGGGATGGTGACTCCACCACTGCCCTTGGCAGCCTGTTCCTGCACCTGACAAACCTTTTCAGTGAAGAAATTTTTCCTAATATCCAACCTAAACCTCCCTTGGCGCAACTTGACACCATCTCATCTTGCTGATTGCTTTAGAGAAGAAGGATCACAGGACTCGAGGTGTGACCTCCCTAGTGCTGAGTACAGGGGGACAATCACTGCACTGGTCCTGCTGGCCACACTTCTGCTGGTGCAGGCCAGGATGCCACTGGCTTGGCTCCTGTTCAGCTGCTGCTGACGAGCACTCCCAGGTCCTTTAGCACTGGGCATCTTTCCAGCCACTCTGCCCCAGCCTGTAGCACTGCATGGGGTTGTTGTGACCCAAAGGCAGGACCCCACACCTGGCTTTTGTCAAACCTCATAAAACTGCCCTAGGCCCATTGATCCAGCCAGTCCAGATCTCTCTACAGAGCCTTCCAACTATGCAGCAGAACAGCACTCCTGCCCAACTTAGTGTTGTCTGTGAGCTGGCTGAAGGTGCACTCAGTTTCCTCATCCAGGCCATCTCTGAAGATATTAAAAAGCACAGGCACCAATACTGAGCCCTGGGGAACACCACTTGTGATCAGCTATTAACAGGATTAATCATTCCATGTTCTACTGGAATAATCCTTGATGAAGGGGAGCCAGTTCCCAGCATGACTCACCATCAGTGTCATGTAAGCAACACCAAACTGGGACTGCCAAATTCTGTAACGTATTTATTTTCAAATAAACTTTCAAATAGCAGTAGAAACTCTATTACTTCTCTTTCAAACAGATTCATAACCTCAGTTTTCATTGCTGAAAAGCTTACTAGAATATAAAATGTGCCCAAGTTATACTGTAATTAACTCTCATTTATTCTGTGCTTTGACTGACCTTTAACTGACTTACTTTTTTACCTTCTTACTCCCAAAATTATTTAACAGCAGCAGGTGTATCCAATTTTAAATTGCATTTTGATAGGTTGGAAAAAAGACGTTCCTCTTCCTCATTCTTTGGACTGTTTTCTCTCCTTGTCCTCTAAATCAATCTATATAAACAAGGAAGAAACAGAATTAAATAAAATATTTCAGAGAAGATCTCAGCCATGCTTTCAATGTTAGCTGTAACACTTCAGTAATCCTATCCAGAACTTTATGAGATAAGCCCTAAGGTTATATTTACTGTTCCCATAGCTTCATGCCATTGGCAGGACTGCCTGGCAACATTAACAATTAGAAAAGGAAATGAGTTTACCCTTTCTGCACATCTTGAACTCCTGTTTTCTTAGCACTTATTGGTCTGGAACATGCTGGGTATTGGAGAATACGGGAGACTACTAATTATTCTTAATTTCTCAAATATAAGTGTTAAATTTGCTATTCTTGGTGACATGGTACACTAAACTCCAAAAGGCTACTAGAAACTCCTTGCTACTGGGCCTGGAATTAAATCTGATAGACATTGTTTCTGCATAGATTGAGGAAATGAACTGGTTCTATTCTTACCATGTCTGAATCTTGATTTTTCTTTCCCATTTTATTATTTCTCCTCCTTTGTCTTTACAATCAATCTACCAATTATCCATCTCATTACCTTAATTCAAAGTTAGAGCAAAGTACTTTTTCAGCCCTATTAATTTTTTATATTTATCTCACCTTGGTTGCTACTTTTATTTTTAGACGAAGTTTAACATATGCTTCTGATTCACATGGCACAGTTTATTATACCAATCAGTTCCTTTTGCTCCATTTCTTGTAGAGTATTTATAGTAATGGTAATGCATATTGTACACTAGGTATCTGTAGGAATTTTGGAAGTGATTGAAAATTTTAACCATTATATCACCTAAAGATCCAAATGCTTAAATTTTGAATTCATTACATAGATTCCTCAGAGTAGGTTTGTCTATCATTAGAAATCTCCCTTCATATGCAAACCTGTTGATAGAAGCCCATATCAGATTCCTAAAAATACTCTGAAAAAACCTCATATCACTTTTTCTTCAAGATGACTCTCAAGGAAAAAAAAAAAAAAAAGGAAAAGCAGAGATAGATAGCAATGCAAATTTTTTTCTTCACACAATTCTATTCAGTACTTTTTATTCCAATGTATTTTTCAATACCCATATTATCATGTTGCTGTTTCATTCTAGTTCTGTTCTTCAATAGTAGTTTTCATTCTTGCATTTCCATCCAGACACTTTGGATGATAGTACACCATCATGCAAACACAAAGGGAAAAAAACCACACGCCAACAAAACAAAATAATTTCAAATACATTTGGTGTTGGCCGGTAAGTGTTAGGTACAACATTTTTTCTCTCTGCACTGATCATCTAAATGTACTTTTCTTCTTAAATTCTTTATATCTGCATTCTATCAAACTCTCTACTAGCAAAACTACTTTTCCAATGATCTGCTGCTTCATGCTAGGCAAGGAATATTATTTTATTCCCTCACAAGAAAACCTGCTATGAACAAATCTGCCTTGTCCAATAAAAACCAGAAGCCTACAGAAAAGCAGAAAAACATCAATGGTGGATACCTTTTTTTTTTTTTTTTTTTTGCAGGTTTGTGTCCCCTTCCCCTGGACCACAGCTACAGCATTGCATGTGTGTGGGAAGCTGCAGTCATGCATTTTACTTCATGGGAGCCATTTTCTTGTTCTGCATCAAATCAAATAATTGAAATTCAATCACTTTACACAGGTTGGATTAACTATTTCATGAACTTCAAAATCGATACCTATTGGTTGTATCGGTCTAAAAAAAGACCTCCACCATATGAAGAAGAGGGCGAACAATGGAACAACATAAGGGCATTTATTACATTCCAGGTTTTCTCTGCCGTATTAGCATACTCTACCTGTGTTCTGCTCTAATTATATCCCAAGTCTGTGTGACACCCAAGTCTCTTAACCTTTTGAAAGAGGTTATTTCCTTTGCAAAACCAGTGCATTTTCTCAACTTAACCGTCAATGACACTGCCGGAAAATTTCCTTGATCAACGTAGGCATGAATTAACTAGAAGCATTCCCTTCGAAGAAGGGAAGGGCGCAGACGGCTCTGGGATGGGAAGCGGCTCTTCCATCCCAGCGAGCCCAGGCGAGGCTCCCGGCGCCCGTCCCGGGATTTCTATCGTTGATGAATTACGCGGAGATCTGGGCGCGGAGCTGCTGCGTCTGCCAGGGGCAGCTCCGCCTCCTCGTCCCGGGTGCGGGGGCGGCCGCGCGCTTATCCCGGGACGGCCGCGCGCTTATCCCGGGACGGGGCTGAGCCGCGGGGACTGGGACCGCGCCGCCGCCGCGGGCAGGTGAGCGGGGCGGGGGCTCGGGACGGGACGGAACGGAACGGAACGGAACGGAGGACAGCGGCGGCGAGAGGCCGTGCCGCGTTCCAGCCCTCCCGTGCTTCTGCAACCATCTATCTGCTCCTAGGGGCTCTAAGCGCCTGACATTGAGGAAACCCCCTAGTCTTCGCAGTGCTGGCGTTTGGAAATGTTAAATGATGTTTCCAGGTAAAGAAAAGGGACGAATATAGGTGTTGGACACTTGCTGTATTTTACTTGTGCCTGAGCAGGACAGGTACCAGATCTGAAGCCAGGTGCTGCTCCTTGTACACCCTCTTCATATGCCTGACCAGGTGTGCTCGTTCCTTGGTCAGGAAAGCCAACCATGACCCGGGCTGGATCCCGAGAAGTGTGGCCATCGGGGTGATGGGGGTGATTCTGCCCCTCTACTCTGCTCCAGGTGTGAGCCATCATCTGGAGTGCTGATCCAGCTCGGGGATTCTCAGCATAGTATAGACATGGACCTGTTGGAACAGGTATAGGGAAGGATCACAAAGATAATCAGAGGACTCTCTTGCGAAGACAGGCTGGGAGAATTTGGATTATTCAGCCTGAGGAAGAGAAACCCCCAGGGAGATCTCATTTCAGCCTGTTAGTGTGTGAAAAGGACCTACAAGAGGGCTGGAGAGGGACTTTTCACACAGGCATGTAACCAGCAGGACAAGAGGGAATGGCTTTGAACTGAAAGAGGGCAATTTAGGTTAAATATCGGGAAGAAATTTACTGTGAGAATGATGAGACGCTGGACCACGTTGCTCAGAGCAATTGTGGATGCCCCATCATTGGCAGTGCTGGAGGTCAGGGTGGATTTGGCTTTGAGCAACCTGGGCTAGTAGAGGATGTCACTGCCCATGGCAGAGGGGGCTGGAACCAGATGCTCTTTAAAGTCCTTTCCAACCCAAACCATTCCATGATTCTATGATTTTTATTATTCTTCTAGATCTTACCTGCCACATTTCTGGCAACCAAGCTGACCAAGGATGGTTAGCTAGGGGTGGTGCCTAATAACCACATGCTAAATGAAACCCAAGTGAGAACTCAGTTATCTGTATTTGCAGAGGCTGTAGCTGGGAAACAGTGTTCTGGGTTTAGTATCCTCAGTGTGTGAAGAAGATAGATTGGCTGCAAAAACCTGGGGGACTGAGCACTGTAATTGCTGATAGTTTCTGTCTGGAGGGGGTAGGCCCTTCATTTTTAGGATGGATGTGCTGAAGGTGGGGGAAGCTCTACAGACACAGGAGGGTACAAGATAGGTGAATTTATGGAGATAAATAAAGTGGGTGGTGGCAGGGTGAGACCTGAGAATTATAGTAAGAGAGTTATTTTCTATGGAAATGCCACAAAATGTCCAAGCAATATAAAGCAGGAATTTCACTTACGTTGAAAAGCAAGAGACAGAATTGTAACTGTTAGATGACTCCCCTCATGAAACAGAGCAGTTGAGTTTGAGCAAAGAGTAGGAGCCTGCCACAAGAAAGCAAGTGTCAAAAAATTCTCTCCAAGAGTCTGCAGTTTACACTTTCTTCTGTGTAAAGCATTATCTCACTATGCTCTGCTAAACATATTGCCAAGAGCAAACTAGTGAGCAGCAGGACTAAGATTATGACTCTTCAGTCATGGTTGAAAGCCAGCTACAAGGTTTTAATTTTAATGTAATAGGTCTCTTGTGACAGCTTTGTTCTTCCCTGGGATTACAGTGTTGGTAAGATTATCCTTATCAGCAAATGATACTTCAGCAAGACCTTAGGATCTAATCAACTTGTACTACAGGAGACTTTTGTTGAAAGGGGAGCTCCTCTCTAAGTAGGGAGACAGTAGTTCTGTCTTTCTCTGACATCACCTATAATTTTACCTGGGAGATACAGTGATTACTCTGGCATTTGATATGCTTTATAGGTGGAGCCCAAACAAATACCTCACATGTCAACACACATGTTGTTCTCTATAAGAACAATGAAATCACTCAGAACAGTAGCTACAAGTCCATCACTAGATAAGATGAGAAAAATGTAGACAATTTAAAAGATGTTTGTTTGGGTTGGTTTTTTTTCTTAGATAATATGACACTGTACCCACTTGTTAATCTTTTAGAGGCTATTTAGTATTGAAGTACATTTGAGCTGCTCCTGGCTCAGATCTGATAAAAGCAGAAGAGAAATTTCTCTCTTAAATTAGACATTTGACAAACCAAAGCCATTATAAATAAATACGTTTACTTCTTGGTAACATTCCTGCATTGTCTCCTACTGCATAGTCAAGGAGGATGTTAGTAACAGACTTGCAATAGGCACTCATATAGTTGTAATAATTTCATATATGGTGCTTGATAGAAAGGATGCTTCAAAATTGTATTTTTGGTTTCAGCAGGAGGCCAGTGAGACATAGCCAGTAGAACATAGAATAATAGAAGTCCTGTCCTGTCATAGCCCCTTGATGTTAAACTGACAATAGATGGATGCATTTACCATGTCGGACTGGTATAATATAGTCAAAATACCAGGGTCAAGGTTTCAGTGAGTCTTATGAAATATTGGAGGTAGTGTGCAATTGAACTGAGAGAGCAGAAACTGAACCACAGTTGAGTGGGCTCCAGAAGAAGCCATGCTGCTTCTAGTTTTCCTCAATCATTCAATCATTTATTCTTTTTCTACCCTTGGATTCAGCTGGAATGTTGTTGAATTAGCTTGTATCCCACCCATCCAGCTACCTGGCAGAAGGCGAACTCACTCTGTGTCTACACAACTACTTTCAGATGTCTTTGGTCAAATCTGTACTATTATATCTGTTTTGTAAGTGTAAAATTATACGATTTCACACATTAGTGCATTTCCCTTTCTTTCTAAAGCTTTTTTTTTCTGGTGCTTATATTGAACTTAAAATCAGAAATTAATAGATTAAGATGTTAATTTATACCATAGTCTGCGAACTAACAAAGTTAAGGGTAGTGGTTTTCTGCTACATAAAAATTGGGTTGGAGGAAGATGAATCAGTGGAACGTTACTTTGTTAATACTGATCAATATAAACATCCTACTGCTATCAGAAGAAAATCCTGGAAATGCTGAATAATGTAGTACATAGGCTCAGTTCTCCTTCGGTAGAGATTCCACCACTGATGCATATTTTGTTGTAATGCTAGTTGACATCATTCATTGCATATGTGCTCCATTTAAGAGATTTAATTTTTTATAAAAATGTCAAGTGGCATTGGTAATGTACTTGCATAATATCCATATACCAACCTAAGTTTGGCCTGTTCCCAAGAGTGATTTTGCTTGTGCCAGCATTTTCACTGGCATTCCTTTAGCAGGGAGCCAGGAAATCCTGTGGGAGATCAGGAGTCAAGGACTGGTAGAAGGATGGCTTTTAAGTAGCAGCTGACATGTGGCTTAAACTGACTCTTTAAGAAGCTCCTGTTGAAAACTATATGTTCATGAAACCTGTACAAGTTATTAAATGCCTAATTTCTTCAAAGAATGGAGATGAATTTGTTTACAAGCTCTGTTTCCCACAAAATTAGAATGAGTGGCACCAGTTACTAGCTTCTCAGTTATCTTGCCAAAGGCTGTTGCGTCTGTAATTGCTTGTGCTTGGGGACTTTGGAATCATCTTAAACCTTGGTGGTAGATTATACGATCTCTTCATCAGTGATCGGTATATCCAAATTAATCCCCATATCATACAGGGGTTTTTACTGATGCATTTGCTATGGATATGGACATTTTATCTCTGATTTTAAGATGCTTTTGCTACTGGCTGTAGTAGTCTCTGCTCTAGATCTGAAGCCCCAATAAGAATACAAAATCTATTCACTTCCTTCACCCTATGTTGCAGGCTGAAAAATTATTCCAAGTACTGTTCAGTATTTCTGATTCAATAGGCTGAGAAGCCCCCTTAACATGGCACTCTCCTGTGCTCTGTCAGCACAGCATGCTTTGCACACATTGAGGATTTGTCCTTGCTCTTATCAGAACTTTATAAACAATAACTTACTATAGAGTATCACTGCACCATCAGTTTTATCCTTCTTAAACACTGTCTAAAGTGATATTTTAATATCTGAATTATGCAGACTATTCCTTTTCTTTCTTTCAAATTATCGATAAAATCTCTTTTCGGTGAAAATGTCCGGATCTTCCTATATCTTAGTGAGGCACCAGTCATCAGGATATAAATAAACAATTCTAAAATAATTCTTGTTACTTTTTGTCATACTGATTTCATTTGTTTGTACCATGTTGAGCATCTTTTAACACAGTGCTTGCTTCCTTTTTGTTTACTGTCCTTCCAGCTTGTGCTTTACCTATGAAACTGACTTTGTCCTAAACCAAGAGTTCTTGCACTTTTAATCTTCTGATTCTCTCACCCATCTCACTGCAGTGGGGAGTGAGTGAGCAGCTGTGTGGTGCTCAGGTGCCCACTGGGGTCATTAAAACAAGTGGTCCTTTTAGGTGGCCAATGCGGAGCTCAAAGGGTTTGAGATAAGGACAGATTTCATTGGCGTGTGTGAGACCAAATTTTTAGCTACTGCAGCTACTCATTCTGCAGGGCTTGCCATGGGGCTAGCTTGCCTTGATGCATGTTAGACTCCAGTGCTTGTTCATGGCTGCTTTCCCTTTTTGCCGTTTGCTGTACTCCTTGTCATCTGCAATTCTGAAGGGAGCTGTGCTTTGCAGCAGTCACCCCTATAGTCTAAGCAAAGATTCAAAGAAGGAGAACAGAAGTGTACAGCAGGTTTGCTCACATAAGTACACAGCTGAAGACATAAATTCAGAAAAGTCTGAGCTTGCTGTGTTTTATGATCCTGGCACTGACTTTGGCACTTAGGATTTGTTTCTTGTAGGTACTTGTTCTGGTGCTGGAGTGGAATGATCCACTCGTTAAACAAGTAGTAACCTGATCGAGGCAAATAAAATCTGTATTCATTTATGAGTTACTGAGCTGGATTGCAATGTTTAAGTCTCTGGCTAATGCTCAAGAATCTTAAAAGCAGCCAGCGATGCTGAGTGCTCTTGCATTCCAGTGTAAGCACTACCTGCTAACAGGCAGGCAGGGTCAGCTGTAGGAATGGACTAAGGAGTTTCATGTGGAAAATGTATCAGTAGGGCCATGGAGCATTCCTGGCCTTTGCTAGGGCTGGAAGATCTGAAAGAAAGCTGTGTTGTATGGATGAGGGGTGAAAAGCTGTTTTTCCTAGTCCTAACAGCAGTACCAAGTGCTGTCCCAGGCACCTCCAGGCCTTGAGAAGAAGCCATGACTGCCTTGTTTTTGCTCGCTGTCCCTTCAGCTGCTCACTAATCCCCTTGCTGCCAAAGTGAGAGGAGAAGAAGCCCAGGCTGGACTCTCTACAAAGGCTAGAGAGAGCCTACATCTGTGGCAGCTGTCTTGGCTAATGTTAAAAATATTGTCCACTTACCCTTTTTTGAGAGAAATCATCTGTTCAGTCATGTTGCAGGGATCCTGAACTCCAGTCCCTCTTATTTCAGCCCCAATTCCATAAATACATGGGTAATTTCCGAGCCAGTAGCTATCTTAGCATGACAGAGAGACACAAAATATTTGAAGCTGGGCTATGCCAAAATGAGCATCAGGTGTACTTACAGAAGCCTTTTTCCCTAAATTGAGAGACTACAGCTGGTTTGTATTTTTTTTCTTTTTTTCTTCTCCATGCAGGACATGACAGGTAGAATAGAATCCTGTGCTTCAGGACAATTACCAATGACCAGCCTCAACTGCCTTTTCTATGCACTGGAAGAATGGACTGTTGTGGAGTTCCTGAAGAAATACCTTCTTCATGTGATCATTGGCTCACTGACAATTAGTGCAATATTAGTTTTTTTTATAGTTCCTTTAACAATTGTATTTTTCATTTACCTTACTAATATTTTGCTTTTCATATATCAGAGGAACAATGAGTTAAAAGCAGATCCCTTGAGTGATGTTTGGAATAGAGTAAGAAAAACTATAGCAACTTTTTGGGATATATATGCAAGAATATGGCATGGTAAGTACATGACTTGTCTAAAGCATTGAATTACAGCAAGTGGTAAATACACAGAAGTTTTATTTTTTTTCTTCCATATGGATACAAATAAGTTACATTTATTATGCTTTTCATGCCTTTGAATAACCTTCAGTATGAAACTTTCTCCATGTGCTCCTAGGACTCTGCCTACTCCAATCCCATCCAAATGGCTCATGGCAGAAGCTGTAGCAGGCATGGAAATGAAGGCAGATGAGGTGGAACAGAGCTCTTAGTTGGCAAAAGCTGTCTTTCCCAAGCCTTTGTATACATTAGCCTTCTAGTCTGGCACCACCCGAAACCTAAAACAAATGTAGGAAGGGTCATGACAAGGATTCATAAATGGGAATGTCTGTGAGGAAATTCCTTCCCACTGTGAATATATTTAACTTTTGTGGAGAAAACCTCTCTTTGGGATTCTTACAGATTATGGTTTCAATTTAAACATCTCACTTTCTCTAAAAGAGGAACACTTTATTATGGATAATCCCAAACTCTTCATGATCCTTGATATAGAATGGAGATTCATACTTCCAGATTCCAGGAAAATATCCAGACTGTTTGTCTCTATTTCTGAAAATGAAGTATTTTCATACTAGCTTTTATTTTTATTTTTTTTTTAGATATTATTATTGTACTATTTACAGTAAGTTCCTAATGAGAAATAATTACTTTAGCTCCCTGACTAAGGAAGATGTCTGATTTCATGATTAAACTGACCAACAAATCAGTCTCGTGATATGCTGTGGTGTTTGAGTGACTTTATTCGTGCTATTGGCCAGAAGTTCCATCCAGAACTTAATTAATTTGAATGCTGCTACAGAGGCTTTCACAAGTCTCTGAAGGTCATTTAACAAAGGACAGTAAAAAGTTTTCTCTAAACTGCCAGATATCATTGTCAGTGTGTTGCTTTCAATCCCAAACAGGTTATGAGCTTCATGGTGTGGGAAACCTCCCAGAAGGACCAGGCATTCTTGTGTACTACCATGGAGCTATTCCTATAGACTACCTTTACTTTTTGTCTAGGCTGTTTCTGTGGAAAAAAAGACTTTGCCTGTCAGTAGCTGATCATTTTGTGTTTCGTTTACCAGGTAAGAACATATTCTCTTCTATTAAAACTTCTTGGATTCAGTAACCTGTCCTGGTTTTGGTGGGCTTTACATTTACTATACTAGAAAGAGAGCTTTTAAACTAAAATACTGCTTTTAGATTTTTAAACTAAAAGTTTATAGTTGTAACAGGACAAAGAGGGTAGTATATCTTATCTTTTCAGTGAAAACATTGGTAAACTCTCCAAAGCCAATAAATAGACATATGATCCTTTTGGGATGAAATCTCATCCCTCAGTAGCAAGTGCTGGATGGGATTCTACTATTGACCTAGTGCTGACCAGTCAGGAGAAGATGCAGAGAAGCAAAGATGATTAAATTTTAGAAAACCAAGGCATAAAGAAGAGTGTCCAGAAGGAATAGCAGGGGAATTATTTAAAGGCACCTTTATGCCACTTATATTGAAAGCTGCTTTAAGAAACATAATAGAGGAAGCTATTTAGGACAGTCTTGGGAAAACAAGTATTATAAACTCATGTAAATTTGATGCTAAAACCCTATTCAGGCACTCCCAGAAAGATGACAATGACTTTCCTAAGTTATACTTAGTAAATACTGTGCAGTACGAGCACATCAGAAGTAAGAAGTCATCAAAAGATGATTGGCTTTTGAGATTACCCTCAAAAAAAAAGAAAGTTTAGCAAAATGTTGCAAAGGAGACCCCTTTTTAAAGGGATAAATAAGAGGGTACTGTTCAAATGGAAGTGTCCCTGGCACAGATTTTATTACAAGCTTTAAAATACACAATTTTTAGGACTAAGCAACACTGAGCTGTGCAGTTCCTGGACTACTGGTGTGTACGTAACATATTAATTGCATTATGTTCATGCTAGAGCAAGAAAAAGTGGCAAAGGCTGTGTCAACCTTCAAAAAAGCTATAAAAAGACATTTTGTAAAAAAGACTACAAATAACTGAAATTAGACCTCCCCATTGCATTAGTAGAAGATGCGATAAAAGTGAAATTCCTCCCTAACCTTCTTTTGCTCTATTATGCTTATTTTTCGCAAATAAATGTTACACTTCATAGGTTGGTTCTTTAAAGAATGCTCATGAGTATATGCTGGACCTCAGTTCAGTTTATTTACAGGATTATTTAGTTACAGAAGAATTCTTCTTGTGAATGAATAGCTCTGACCATCTCAGAATAGCTGCTGAATAATAAAGTTTCCAAAAAAAAAAAAAAAATGATTCAGAGGTGTGGCATGAATTCCTTTGAAGAGCTAGAACATCAGACAGAAGCTTTGCATGGCTGGGAGATAAAAAATTCTGACACCTGTAAAAGGGGAATGAGAATTAATATTTTCATGTGATACATTATAATTCTCAAAAGTTTTAAAGCCAAGCAAATGAAGAACCTCTTTGCTTAATAATAAGGCATTTCTGACTTTAGGATAAAACAAATGTGTCTGAGTTCACAAAGGGATTAAACAAAGTCAACATTTGTCTTTGACAGAAAGATCTATCAAGCACAATACCTTGAATAAGATTAAACACAATTAAATGACAGGATTCAGCACTGTGTTATCCACTGTCTTCCAGAGTTTTTGTTGCAGACCTCTGTCAGTCCAGAGTTGTTGCTTCTGTTTATTAATATAAAGAATTTATTCTCAAACTATGCTGTTTGAACAGGGAGCTTGAAGATTGTGGAAATGCTTGTTTGCTTTCTTTCAGAGTTCCAAACTGATATGTTTAAAATATGAAGATAATATTAGAAAACATAGAGTACTTCTATGGTTCTCAGTCTGTCTTTTAGGGAAATCCCAGCTGTGGGAACAGAGGAAAGAGGTTCACTGTGGTGAATTCATTCATGTGGTGCTGAAATTGCCCTGCTAGTTTCTGTCATTCATGCGTCTTGAGAGTCTTAGAGCAGTTCTATTTGATACGCATAGTTTTCAATTTAGCTACAAATTATTCAATTAATCAACTCAAAACCTCAGTGTTTAAAATGTTAAACATCACATTTTAAAAGAAAACCTAAAATAGCTGCTTGTCGGGTATTTATTTTTGTAGTAATCTTTATTGCACTGATTATTTTTTTTCTGTACTGAAATTATATATAAAGGAGAGAGGAGTAGATGCTTATTTTCAGATTTCTAGCTATGACCCACAAGTTCTGTTGACATAATTTGGTTGATAATTTTGGAAGATAGCATGTGGAAGAATTTTTCAATTGAAATGTTCCTGACAAGATGGTTCATCTTCATAATATTTGGGCAAAAATATGGTCACGTATTTGTAATTTTGCCAGCATTTACTCTGTAGGTGTCTTACTTCCTTCATAAAAATTTGTCTTAGCCTAAATGTATAGCTACTAGATTTTAATTTAGCTGTAATCTGACTCCTAAATGCAAACAGTATTTGGGATATATATTATTATATTAAATGTACAGTTGCTACTTATTTATTTCAGGACTGAAATTATTGTTGGGAGTGACGGGTGTTATACCAGGTACCAGGGAGGAGTGTCTTGCTGCACTGAGGAATGGATACTTGGTGTCCATCTCACCGGGTGGCGTTCGGGAAGCCCTGTTCAGTGATGAAAGTTATCAGCTCATGTGGGGAAATCGAAAAGGCTTTGCTCAAGTTGCTCTAGAAGCAAAAGTGGTGAGTGCCATACTTTACCAATGCCAGTTCATGCTTTCTCCATATCAGCTTCATTACAAATTGCAGCTTGGGAGCATTAGTTGGAAGATCTTCCAGGAGAAATGGTTGGGAAGTAAGTATTTCATTTCCTTTTCCCATTGATTTCCTTGAGCACATTCATTCACAAGGAGCAAGAGTTTTGTGGAACTGTCAAACCTTTTCTTGACTTTCAAACCATCCATCTCTGTGGTTCCTTGTCTACAGTTCCATCATATGGGCATTCAGTGTTTCATCTTGACTGTATTTCAGCAATCTTCACTGTGGTCCTTCTCCATACTGCCCTAAGGTTTCATTCTTCTTTCTTATCCTAATAGGCTTACATCTTTATCTTAATTCCACGTAGCCAGTCATTTTCTATGGTTCTTTAATGTATTATCCTTATCTTTCTTTTTTATTCTGGAAGGGTCTAGGATTTTGTCCTTACCTTTAATTTTCTTTGTGTTTGTGAGAGATTGCATCAACTAACTCAAGATGTGTCCACATCAGTGTGTGAGATTGAATCATGTGTGCACTTTTGATGCGGATCTTACGTTTCCATCACCATGCCTTCATTCACATCAAGGAACATTTTAGAATACTGGAGCTGAATTCCTTCTGGCTGAAACTAAACCAAAAGAGGAACCTAATACTCTCTAGTGTCAAATGGCCATTTAGTCAATGGTGCCAAACAAGAATTAGTTCTACATAAAAACCAGAGCGCTGAAATGTGTTCAGTGTGGATATCAGATTCTCAGCATCCTCTAGATATGTGGTTCTCTTGATTTGCACTCCACCAATGTACTCATGGATGTTTCCATATGGATGATCTACAAATATAACCTTCTACCACCTGCTCTGACTTCTTATATCTTAAATCTATGTGGGAGATTGTTTTTCTGATGCAGTCTCTGGGAAGTTATTTTATTTGGGATGTCATGCAGCTGAAAGAGCAGCAGCCCCATCTTTTTCCTAACTGCTGCTTCTCATCACCATCACCACCTCTAAACAGAAGTTTTTTGCCTTAATTTAGACTTAGCATACCTAGTGCTTTTCATGTCTAACAAGACTGGTGCAAATCCAGCCTTTATCTGTTCTGCCACGCACTTTCTGCAGCTTCCTCACAAATTGCACAACCATCACTTTTTCCTCACATTCTTACAAATATCTCATTAATTGCAGTGCTCACTGACCTTTCACATTAAGTTTTCTGTCTATAGGAGAAACTGTACAGGGAGTTGTGTTCTTCCCATGAAACTTTAATTTCTTAACATTCCTTTCAGATTTTTGTGCAGTTATATCTCTTTTGCACCTCATCCAGTTTGTTGCTTCTCAAACTTTGTTTTGGTCTCTTGTGCTATGGCTCCTGGTACAAAGGATCTGAAGGTGCAAAATGCATGCTTCAGGTTAATATTTCTTCATAGCTTCATCTCTAAATTATTGTGGGGAGAGAATTAAATATTAGAATAAACTTAGAGACATTTACCCAATGGATAAAGTAATTTTAGGCCTGGAGTCCTGTTTCCACATCTTGTCTTGTGTGGCCTTTTAAAAGTCAGATTTCATGTGCTTCTGTTCCTTTTCCTGTCCTTTTTCCTAAAAGGGTAAATATTAGTCATGATGCTTCATATATTGTGTGAGCCTGTAAACTACCACTACTGGGAAAGTATCAGGATGTGAATGGAATAAACTCAGTCAAATTTATATGGGCATTTTGAGTTTCCTAAGAGTGTTCTGATGTATTAAATGGATAATATACTGAAACAGTTAGAAAGAGTTGTCACTTGAAAAACATGAGATTTCTATTGATTTTTGTTTTCATCTCTATCTTTCAAGCTGCTTCAAACATATGGACAAACTTTTGCCTGATGTTCTTTCTTCACCTGGAACCTTACAGTAATGTAATGTAACAGGTTGTGAGTTTTAAAATAAACATGGAATTAAAAACTGAGTGCCCTTACATAGATTGTCATCTTGATCAAAACACACCACAAGAATCCTTGCCAGTAATTCTCCTAATTCTTCCAGTCTTCCATAATACAGAGGCACATGGAAATAAACGAATAGCAGTACCTAAAATTGTTACCTCCTTTTCTTGACAGAATTTTTGTTTGGTTTTTGATGGGGTTTTTTAAAAATTTTATTTAATGAATTGAGTATTCTTTGAGGGTAAGGTTCTTGCAGTGTGAAAGGGTCTTGTGGTCCTTTCCTTTTGGCAAAACAGGCACTATGTAGGACTGTTACTAGGAGGGCAGAGAGAGTGTATTATCCTTTGACAGCTACTAGCCTGGGCTTGCCTTTACAGTGCTGCTGGTTCTTATATCTCTTATTATTACCCTCATTAGTCTTTGTGGGTTTTTTATAATCAGAAAGTATGTTTGGATTCCTGTATGGTGGGCATTGCTATAACTAGTTTGCAAGCTTCACTGGTCTTTGGACATCACTGATATTTTTCTGGAAAGCTGGAATCAGGCAAACCTTAGGTAACTAAACACTAAAAAAAAAAAATGACAGTGAGAACTGCTGTACATTTAACAGTAGACAGGGCACTATTAACCTTATATATTACTTCTTATATAAAGTTAGGCCCATAGGCATCTGTGGATCTCATCTTTTGACACATTTCAAGTTTGCTTTTTCTTTCTGCATCCTTTTCATACTGGCCAGACTAGTCTTCCAGGCTGACCAAAGACTGGGGTGTAGTAGATGCCAGGCACCCATCAAAGCCCCTCTATCACTGCCCTCCAAAGTGGATAGGGGAGAGAAACAAAGCAAAGCATTAATGAGCTGAGATAAAGACTGGGAGAAATCACTCACTGAATAACATGGGTGGGCAAACCAGACTTAGCTTAGGGATATTAATTGCATTTATTAGTAACAAAATCAGAGCAAGACAATGAGAAGTCAAGTAAATGTCTTAAAAACAGCTCTTGCCCTGTCTCTCCCTTCTTCCTTGGCTCTGCTTCCTTCCCTGCAGTGGCACAGGGAGATTGTGAATGGGGTTTGTGGCCAGTTCATCATGTTTCTGCCATTGCTCAGAGAGAAAAATCCTTCTCCTGTTCTAGTGTGGGGTCCATCCCACAGGAGACAAACTTCAAATTGAAACCATCCTCTGGGCAACAGGTCCTCCATGAACATGTGAGTCGCTCTTCCACACGGTGCAGTCCTTCAGGCACAGCCTGCTCCACCAAGGGTCCCCATTAGAGTCTCAAGTCCCTCCAGGAAACCTGCTCCAGCATGGGATTCTCTCTCTGTGGGTCTGCAGTGCCAGGAGCCTGCTTCAGCACTGGTCTCTGACAGCTACATGCCCCTTTTTCAGGCATCCATGCTGTGGTGTGTGTTTCCTCCAGGGGCTGCAGGTGGATCTCTGCATTGCTGTGGTCCTCCATGGGCTGCAGGGGCACAGCTGTCTCACCATGAGCTGCAGGAGAATCTCTGCTCTGGAGCTCCTCCTCCTCCTCCTCCTGCACTGACCTTGTTGTTGGCAGGGCTATTCCTCTCACCTTTTCTCCCTCTTCTTCTCTGTCCACAATTACATATGCACAATATTTTTTTTCCTTCTTAAATATGTTATCACAGAGGTGTTATGATCATTCTTGATAGGCTTGGCCTTGGCATGCAGCTCATCTATCCTGGAGCTGCCTGGCGTTGGTTCTGCCAGACGTGGGGTAAGCTTCTGGCAGATTCTGACAGAAGCCACGCCTGTAGCTCCCCCTCTACCAAAATTTGGCCACAAAACCCAAATAGACTGGGGATAGACTCATCCAGATATCAGAACTTGTTCTATTATGTATCAATTAATATAAATTTGCTAATTGTTACTCAGATACCATTAATAAAAGCAAGATAGAATTATAAGGGTATTTTTAAAATTTCTCTACATACAGCGTAGCCATCAACCAAAGAACTACACACACTTTATCAAAATGACTACATGGTGGTTAATAACCTGTCACAGATTACTTGAATGGGGATTTTAAGACAAAACCTACTTCATATATGAATAGACATTCATATCCATCATCTAATATTACAGAAGTTCAATAGTTCCTCCACTGAAAAAGCTGAAGAAAAGCAAACAAGGAAGATAGCTTCAGCCCTTACCTGTAAAATTTCCATATTTGGTTTCCACTTCATTTTGTGTAACTACTCTGCTCAATAGGAGTCAGAGAATGTTGCTATTTAATGTTGTGACTCAGTGTACCTCTGGAACATATATTTGTCTCAGTCAAATTCATCCATGACCCTCAGAAATACTCTCTGTCTATGGCTTGGTTTTGATGGGCTAATGGGGAGGGATCATAATTTCTGAAGATGCCTCAGTTTTGTCTGTGCCAAAAAAAATCCTTCAAGTTGAGTTAAGCTAGAAATAAACAGGAGCTATGATTTATAAAATTCTCTTGTATGGGCAAGGGGTTTGGACTACATGGTCTCCAAGAGGTCTCTTCCAACCTCAACTGTCCTGTAATTCTGTGATTTTCAAGCTGTCTGGGTGTGAACCAGCTCAGCTCCAGCACAGCAAATGTAAGTGTGTGGGTTACTGCAGATCTGGTTGTGCTGCTATACAAATGTAAGATTTTATGTGTATACCTGTGTTTTCCAGCTTAGGGACTGAACGTTGCTGCCTACCCTGCCCTTCAATGGCTGACCATTGTATGAGAGTAATTTCTGTAGTTGCCAGATTTCTTTATAGCCTACAGTATGTTTCTCCTGTACTATTACTAAAATTTAAAGTGTTTTGTCTGTGTGACAGGTTTCAAACATTTTACGTCTCAGATGTACAGTATTCAATTAATAGCTGAAACAAAGTGTGGTATTTTTAGTTTTCCGTACTTAAACATTTTTAAAAGACATTACTATTTACTTTTAAAGGGTTTATTTCTAACAATTTCTCTTAATTTCACATTCTGAAAGGTTTACTATTACAACTTTATGCATGTTTGATACTTTTGTTCTCAGGTATTTTTTCCTTTTAATGCTTTCCTTTTAATGCTTTCTATCACTATGAGTTATTTGGTAGGCCCTAGTTAGGTCTTT
Source organism: Cinclus cinclus (assembly GCF_963662255.1). Lineage (NCBI taxonomy): Eukaryota > Metazoa > Chordata > Aves > Passeriformes > Cinclidae > Cinclus > Cinclus cinclus. The sequence continues at coordinate 113,516,496 of NC_085046.1, read as the reverse complement.
TTCTTGCTTGTTTTTTTTTTCTCATCCTGAAGTTTCTGTTCAGTGGTAGTGATCCTTAATAGTACAAAAGTCTTCTTTCATTTCCTTCTGGACAAGTTGTTTCAACAACCTGTTCAAGTTAGAGTTTCAGAGAAAGGAAAAGGGACAAGAGAAGAGAAGAGAAAAAAAAAATCTTTGCATGTATGGATACAACTACTGTCAAATCAGTAGACAACTACTTTGTCTACAAACTATGAAAACTTACCTCAGGCTGAAAGGCATAACTGTTTCAAGTGCAGGTATCTCAAGTGTGTTTCTTCTCAGACACAAAGAACTGAACTTGTTCTCTAAGTGCTCCAAGGATCTACCTTCCAGAAGGTGTGTAGTCCAGGTCAGTGAGGACACACAATTGCCATTTTTTGCCTGGGGGATCTGCAGAAGTCCTTTCCAGTGAAGTTTTATCCAAACATTACTGCTTCAGTTAGAGCCTGTTTGAGAAGCAGATGAGATAAGCCAACCGTGGATGTCTGCTTGCTTTGTGCAAGACTTCACAAACTGAATGCTTTCTTATTCACCACTCGTGATGAAAGCTTTAGACAGAGAAACTATGGGAATTTGTTTTATGTTCCAGTCAGTGATATTGCAGTTAATACATAACGTAGAAGTTATATGAAACCTAGTACGATGTCAGTAATTTTATTTACAGATAGTGACTTTAAAACAGATGTTTGTGGGAGCTGAAAAAATAGCATTTTATTTCTATTCTGGAGTTCTTAAAATCAAGATTCCTTGTTTACTACTTAACTGACTGATAATTACCCTCTGTATTTGAGTGATTTTCTTAGCTGCATTAATAGGCATTAAAAACAGAAATTCAAACCCACTATAACATTTTTACCTTTTTATGTAATTTTTTTTTTTACTTCTTTAGCCCATCATTCCAATGTATACTCAAAATGTCCGTGAAGGCTATAGGATGTTTAAAGAAAGAAGTAAGAACTTAAAAATATATTTTATGTATTTGGAATGTTTTATCTTTTTTTCTCTTAGATTTCTCTTGCTTTTTATCTTAGAGTTTGCTTTTCAGACTTTTGCTAACTTTGGATTCTCTAATACTTGCTGTGGGTCAGAGGTAGCTCAAATTTGGAAATAGCTTGTGAATAATTGGTTTGTGTGTGTGATTTGGTTCTCTAATGTAGTCTTAGTTCTCTGGTCTATTAAGTTTGTTTTGGTGGACAGTTGCCTCAATCCTGTAACAACTTCCTGACTGTCAAATAAAGCATGCATTTTTAAGAAGTCTTCTATATTAATCAGACTTTGGATTGTGTTTACTGTGACTATAATCTCACTTTTTCTTCCCATAAACCGTTTCAGGATTTTTTAGACAGTTATATGAAAGCACTCGATTGCCTTTTACTCCTCCATATGGAGGACTTCCAGTTAAATTTCGCACATACATTGGGAAGCCAATCCCTTACGACCCAAATATAACTACAGAGGAATTAGTTGAAAAGGTAAGTTCTCTGTCCTTGCAGTATTGAACTACATACTTTGCCATTTACTATAGGTGCACTTGAAACCAGTTTTTTGCATGCTTGAATAAAGACAAATACACTTTTACTAGCTTGTTAAAGCTATGGGCAGTTGAGGTTTGGGATTATTTAATGTACAAATACCTACCAGTAAATATTGGCATAGTAACAGTTGATTGGGATGCCCTCATCCTTTCACAGTGTATGAGCTCTATCTTCTTGTTATGTTAACTTTGTTTCTCCCATGCCTTTGATAACTTTGATAATAATTATGATAACTGAAATGACGTAAATTATGTTTTAAATGCAGTTTTCAGTAACTATTAAAATAAATTTCATGAATAACAAATAACTTTAAGAATCTTCACCAAATAGCATAGGGCTCTCTTCTTTAAGAGCTTCAGTCTCATTGTCAAAATGAAAATGTTAAAAAGTTGCATCCAAAATATAAAAAAATTTCAAGGACCTACAGTTTGGTGAAATTAGTGCCCAGGAGCATAAAAGTGTTTATAAATATAGAGTTTAGGCATTTTTCAAAAATATTAGGCTAAACTGGAAATACAGCTTTAAAATTTTTCTTGGAAGATGAAGGGAGAATTTTATGACAAAAAAATCTGCTGCAACCTAGAAATACATAAACAAATCAACTGTCAGAAATCACTTATTAAAAAGCACCTTGCTGCCCCCAAAAAGACACAACAAGGCTGGTTTTTTTTTGTTTGTTTGTTTGGTTTTTTTTGTTGTTGTTGTTGTTTTGGTTTTTTTTTTTCTCCTTTTTTAAGGGTCTACTGCAGGTTGTTCTGAGCTTCACAAAAGTGAAACCAGAAAGACAGGTTTGGTCTGTTGCAAGGGAACAGTCCCAGCAAGCTGTAGAGTTTGCTCTTAGCACCATTAGGAGGCTGGAAGCAATGTGACTGCCTTTATGGTTATTCATATTCTTGTACTTTAGGGGAACAGTGTTTTGTGTACCTGCAAAAGTGAAATTGAAATTTCCCATGATATTGATTTACCTTACTAAAGCAAGTCTTTTTCTGCCCCCTTTGACCACCACCCACTCTGGTGGGAGTACAGTTAGGACTTCTGTGGCTGATACTACTTTAAAAATAGGCAACTTAAATGAGGTTTTAGGTGAGCAGTGGCATGGCTAACCTCTGATGCTGCCCTGCAAAGGAGTTAGGACCTGAATCTGTCAGGAAAGGTTTGGCTACTCTTTTCTTATAATCACAGTGATATTCTGCTATAACTTTGGGGTAGATCAATGGAGTAGGTAGCTACTCTTGTTTCAAGTCTAAATACACAAGGGAAACCAAAAGGAGATTACTATTTATTTCTGCTAGAAATATAGAATATTGTATTAATTCTCTTCCTAAACTTGCATTTGAATCTTGTGTGAAGAGTATTATGAATTTCCTTATGTGCATACCATATATGAAAAAATATGGGAGAATTCATCTTGGGAAGGACAGACAGAAGTTCCTACTCCAAATTCCTAGTCCAATATAGGTTAGCTATAAGATCAGATGAGGTGAGTCAGGCTTTATCTGGATATCATTTTTTCATGAAAATTTTCAGGGATGGGAGATTGCAGAAACTTAATGTTTGCATGAGTTAAAGGCTACTTTGACTAAGTAATGACCATATTTGATAAATGTCAATAATTTCAGCCTACCCAAACTGCAATCATTGTTTTTGTTCCTTTCTTTTCCAAGAAATATTTCATTAGGACAGCTAGTTAATATAAAAGACAATTTTTTTTCTTATGGTAGATCTATGTGTGAATTTTCCCTCTTGAACCCCTGAGAAGTTGGTGACTATACTGCTCTTCCATGCATAAAATATGTCTGTAAAGGGAAATTTCTCTTTTCTTTTCAGACAAAGACTGCTGTCCAGGCTCTCATAAGCAAGCACCAAACAATCCCAGGAAACATATGGAAGGCTTTACTGGAGAGATTTGATAAACGCCGTAAAAGTGATTAGAATACTCATGTTTATTTTGTTGGTTTTACGCCATACAGTAAAAAACAATGTCCTACATCACTGGTCATTAATTGCTGGTGTTAACCAGTTTAAATTACAAATTTCTACGTATTTGGTGGAAGAAAACAATTAACCTCTAGAAAGTTCCCCCATGTCTTTGAGAATATCCTGGACTAAGAAAAATTGATGAAGATGACTTATGTATAATAGCAATGCAACAGCTAAATTCCCCCAAAGGAAATCAGGCAGCCAAGATTTTCCTGGTTCCTAAAACAAGTATGTACTTACATCCAAGAGACCTAGTGATGTTGTCTAGATCTGTGTGTTTGTGTTTTGAGCACAGGGTGGTCTCAGAGCAGAGCCTCAGGGTTAGTGTTGTCCCACCAGACATCAGCCCATGAGGGGCACCTGATGGAAGCAATATGTCAGAACAAACTGTCTTGCTTTAGGTAAAGAGATACTGTTTACACCATTCTCCTAGAGACTACAAAAAGACATAATCCCATTAAAATACAAGTTAGACTCCTTCAAACCCATCAGCTTAGTAGTGCATACCCTGGAAAGCAGAACTGTTTGCATCCAGGAATTTTTCCCACAGAAAAAGGTTTCTCAGAGAGGAAAAAAAAATGTTTAGTTCAGTGTAGCAAATATTGCAAATACAAGTAAGAAGGTAGTTTCAAGTCTGAGCTGGTTTGTGCATGCTCTATTGCACCACACCACAGTTGTTTAGTGAATGAGGCTGCCCCAGCCTGAAAATCCCTGGACATGATGTGTATAGTATGGTTGTGCTGTGTTTACTCAAATCTCACAGTGAACAGGCTTGGGGGGAGCTTTCTTAGGCAATGCATCTTTGAGGCTTATCATCACTGGTTTGTTTTACTAAAAATGCAGTATTGCAACACTGCCAGTACAGATTGGACCAAAATGCCTGACTGGAAAGGCAGTCTTGTGGAAAACTGAAAGTTAGTACAAAACATAATGTGTCTTTACAGGCTGTGGGATGTTGTTACTGGTGGGAGTGGGACAATTCTGTGTAATCTAGCCAATATGCCATTAAATGCAACCCAGTCTTAACTTCAAAGACCAAGATAGGTAATTTTTGTGCCCCATTTTTCCTTTATGCACTTCCAACATGTAAATAATCTTTCTTCTCAACATCCTAAAAGGTTACATAGCATCTAAGGAAATACATGTAATGTTTTTCAGTAGAAAACTAAATCTGCTTTTTGGATTAAAATAAATTCTTCCCTGACCCTGCCTCTTCACAAGTATTTCTTGTACATCTGGTGAAGGGAGAAGGACATACAGGTGAGTTATTTCCCTGGACCAAAAAGACAGGAATCCTGTTCTCAAATCTGTCTTAAGGTACAGGAATCTTTACTTGAACACCTTAACTATAATTACTGTATACAGGCAGAAAGATTTTTGTCCCAGCGGAGACTCAGCATGCATAGGAGATGATAAACTAAAGCAGATCAAGATGCAGACTGATATGCCTGGACATAAGCAGGAATTCAAACCATGAAGTCTTACGTGCTGCACTGCAGCGATACAAACTAAAATTCAAAGCCTGAGCTTAAGTCAAGGGAGAAAAGGAACTAAAGGAAAAGGTTATAGAATACTAAAACGGACACAAATGAAGAAGCAAGAGGATTTATAAGTAACTAGAATCTGAAGTCTTTCTTTGTATTGCAGAAACTGTAGAAGGACTAGAGAGAATCATTGTCTGGCTCTCCTGTTTTTTCAAGTACATGAATTTCATCATGGAATGTGTCCAAAGAAAGGCAACAAAACCGGTAAAGGGTCTGGAGCACAAGTCTTATGAGGAAAATCTGAGGGAGATGGGGTTGTTTAGCCTGGAGAACAGAAGCCTATATGGGGACCAACACCTACAGCTACTGGAAAGCATGATTGCAGCCAGGTGGGAGTGGGTCCCTACTCCCAGGTAATAAGGGGCAGAACACGAGGAAAAGAAAGTTGTGCTGGGAGAGGTTTAGATTGGATACCAGTAAAAGTTTCTTCACTGGGAGGGTTGTCAAGCACTGGAACAGGCTGCTCAAGGCAGTGTTGAAGTTACTACCCCAGGAGGTATGTGGATGATGTGTAGATATGCCACTTGTGGATATGGTTTAGTGGTGGGCTTGGCAGAGTTAGGTTATTGATTGGACTCAATGGTTTTAGAATTCCTTTCCAACTTAACCATTCTGATTCTGGGACCAATTGACCACTTCAGTAATCAGAATTTGCACAACCTTTCAAATGCCATGCTCTCCTGATAATGCCAGGAGCTGTGCTGCAACTCACAATAGAGCACTAACCTTGGGTAGGAGATATGTAATCAGAACACTGATTATCTTTCAAAGTAGAGATTTCTGTCTCTATCTCCACTATTTCAGACAGCTGTTAATATTTTGTAACAAGGTTTAAGTTTCTCCCGGGCTATTACATCTTTTAGCAGCATCACTGTGTTATCTGCAGCTTCTCTGAGTAAAAAATAATTTCTATTTGTTTTCTTCTGTCACAGTTGTCTAAGAATATTTTCTGGGGTCTCAAGATGATGGACAAAATTATTACTGAGAAACAGGAGGGATTTTGATTGATGTATGTTACTATTCTTACAAAAAAATTGTAAACAGTTTTTCCAGAAACATTATAATACTGCTCTCATAATAAGTTATTATATTATTTTAGTGGCTTGCTCTAAATTTTTACTCTTTTTAGAGCAGTATTATAGAAACTAGAACTAAAACTGGTGTTACAGAAACTACAGTTGTCATACAAATAGAAATGTAATTGCAGATCAAATCATTCCCTTGCTACACTTATTTTTTAGCCTCTCCATCATACAACAAAAAAAAAAAAAAATGAAAACCAGAAAATTACCTGTTCCTGCCTCAAAATGAAACCAGCATTTACGACTCTTATTAGGTATAGTTTTCTCAGTAAGTAATGTGGGGAAATTCTGGTTTTGTAGCTTTTTGCATATAAGGTTTAACCAGCTCAAATAACAAGATTGGGGGAAAAATATCATACTGATAACAGAGTAAATCAATAAAACCACAGAGTCGTAGAATATCCAGAATTGGAATGGACCCAGAAGGATCACTGAGCCCCCAGCTCCTGGTCCTGCACAGGACAGTCCCAAGAGTCACACCATGTGCCTGTCCAAATTCCTCTTGAACTGCAGCAGGCTCGGGGCTGTGACCAATTCATTAATTGTGTGGCAGTGGAAGCAGTGACATGGGGAAGAGTGTGCACAAGTGCACCCTTATGAACGGGATGACAGTGGAAACATTTACACAGCAAGCTGCGTGCCATTCCCAGCTGAGCAGCTGCAGGTGTCCAGCGGGCAGAGGATGCACGCCTAGAAGAGAGCTGCTCAGAAAGGCACGGCAGGAGGGGATCGGGAAGAGCTGTCCAAGTTCATCCCACCGAAGGCTGAGGGCGCAGCCATGGCGGTGTTCCATGTCCTCCTAGCAGGTAGGGTGCCTGCATCCCGATCCGTGCGTTTGGAGCTGCACTCGGTGTCACTGGAACCCTACTTGCTTCTTTGACTGATTTTTATTTGTAAACCCATTGTTTATTTTTCTACTTAAATCCAGGGATTACACCCACAGCTGTCGGCCAGTCAGGAATGCCCCAACAGCACTGCGAAGGCCGCGTCCGAAGCACAAAGTGTCCGGAACGCTGGAGTGCTGCAGGGGCTAGGAGCGGGTCCCAGTAGGGATGGATGGATGGATGGATGGATGGATGGATGGATGGATGGATGGATGGATGGATGGATGGATGGATACTGCTGCTGTGGATCACCAGCGGGGCTGCAGAAGGAGGGCTGCACCCACCTGGCAGGTTCCGGGGAAGGGGCGGCTGGGAGGTGTGCGGGGCTCAAGGCACCGGGGAGAAGAGCGGGTGCTTGGTGCTGGGAGTTCTTTAATCTGGACAAATGGACACCGAGGGGTGACCTCGTCCCTCTCTGCAGCTTCCTGGAAGGGGCTTGCAGCCCGCTGGGGCTCGGCCTCTTTCCCCAGGCAACCAGCGGCGGTGTGAAAGGACACGCTCTCGAACTGCACCAGGGGAGGTTTAGGGACATTAGGAGGGATTTCTCCACAGATTAGACATTGGAATGCGCTGCCCGGGGGGCGGTGGAGTCCCTGGAGGTGTTTAAGGAAAGGCTGGATGCGGCACTCAGTGCTGTGGTCCAGCTGTCACGGCGGTGTTGCGCCACAGGTTGGTCTCCACCATCTCGGACGTCTTTCCCAGCCCAATCCCCTGTGGAATTCTCGCCCTTCCCGCCCGCGCCGCCAGGCGGCGCCCTCCTTCCCCCGCCGCCCCGCCCCTCCCGCTCGCGGGGAGCGCGCTCCCCCTGGCGGCAAGTTCCCCCCCCACCCGGCGGAAGCGGCGCGCGCGGTGCGTGCCGGACACGGGTCCGGGCGGCTGCGCGCCCCCGGCGGCGCGGAGTTCCCGCTCCCCTGCGCGCCCCCGCCGCCCCCGCTCCGCAGGGCGCCCGCCCGCCCCCGCCCCGCCGCCGGGAGCCGCCCCGGCCCGGCCGCCCCGCGGGCACCCGGCCTCCGCGGGGGCGGCGGGCGGAGAGTAAAACCGGGCCCCGGCAGGGACGCGGGGCTGGAGCCGGACCCGCCGCCGCCAGGGCAAGGTGAGCGGGCGCTGCCGGGCGGGTGGAGGGGCCCGGCCCGGCCCGGGCCGGGCCTGGCCCCGCTGCCACCCCGCAGGTGCCTGGGCTGGAGGCGGCTTGGCGTGGTGGCCTCTGTCGCCGCCGAGCTCGGGGCCTTGCTTTAATCACAGGGGCTGCGGGCGGAGCGCGATGGGAGCCGGGGGCGCTTCGTGGGGGGCAGCTGGGCCGGGGCTATGGCCTTCGTGCCAGGAAAGCGAGCCTGGACCCCTCCATCCGCCTGCAGAAGGAGCCACTGACCGGCCGGCGCAGAATCCCGCCCTGTTCTTGTGCCAAAACAAGGGCTAAACCGCGCTCTGACTCCTAGTGTGTCTCATGTCGCAGGTGACATTAGCAGAATTAACAGGATCTTCTGGTATTTTTCTGGTTTATTTGGTTGTTTTATTTTTTTTTTTTTGCGTGTGTGTTTGTGGTGGCAGTACTAATTCTGGTAGAAACGCTCTCCATAGCCGTGTGTTTCTGTTGGCAGGGACATGTCGTAGCTGCTGCTTTGCAGTGTCTTTCTAGTTTGGAAACGCTGGGATTGTCCTCCAGAGGTTTCACTCACACCTTGCATGTGCATGGTGAAGTCGTGCTGTGTGTCGTTTACAGCTGAGCGTGCTGCTGTCCATCATCACTTCTTCTATCATGATCAGCGGGGTCTCAGTTATCCCAACATCTGCTGGCTGCGGCTGAAGGCCTCTGTTGTAGTTTAGTTAAGGACTTTTCTGGATCATGTGCTGGAAGTCAATGTAGGGAATTGTGTTTTAGCCTTGTTTCCACATCATAAAGCGTGAAATGTAAGCATAGGTCAGTGTACACTGTTATTAGTCAAATGAGAAATTGTGTCTTTGTGACGATGCTGCATTAGCAAGTTAGAACTTAAAAATGTGTACTTTGAACTGCTCAGCAGCAAGTTGGAGCAGACCAATGTTGTTATCTGTTAGAAGCACGTAAGAACTATGTTGAACTTGTGTTCAGTGTGGAGCTCCTGGGCTTTTTTTGATCATAATCTGCCTTCCCTTCTTCACTGCCACATTGTGATGTCCTTACTGCTGCTCTTAATGAGTGATTACTGAAGGGGAAGTAGAATCTTTGCAGCAAAGGGACAGGAGGCAATAGACACAAGGTGTAGTAAGGGGAACTCTAGAACTAGAATAAGGAAAACATTTGCACCATTAAGGTATTCAGGCACTGGATTAGGGGCCTGAAGAAGCTGTGGCATCTTTGTCCATGGGAATACTGCAAACTGGACTTGATGTGAAGTTAAATTGAGCAACCTCATTTAATTGGTTAGGTAGGAAGAGGTTGGACAGTATAAATTCCAGTATAAATTTATCCTGTGATGCTCTTCAATATGAGGAAGCAGCATTGTTCAGGGTAGAGTTGACTATTCCTAAGGGAAGGCAGGGCTTTAGCTCTTGCCTCTGTGGCTGATAGCACAGAAGATGTTAGAACTTAATTTCTTTTGCAGGCTAGCATGCAGATATGCAAGTAAAGTTTAAAAACTGTGGTGATTGTATTTGAGGTATTGCATTGAGTGTTGCAGGCAAAAGGACAGGTAATATTTTGCAAGACTGACGTGTGTGAACAGGACTTTAAATTTGCTTGATGGAGGATTTGGGGTTTCAGAAAAGCCATAAACAATTAAAGTATATAGTAAGTGGGAGATTACAGCTATAAGTGTTCTTTTAAAAGCTACATAATCACCTCTCAGTTTTGAGAAAATGCTGCTGTGCCATAACCCATGCTCCATATTGTTCTCTAGGTAGTAGGTGGAGCCATTGGAGAAGTCCAGGCCTAACAATCTGTTAAATATTATGGTGCTGAATGCTACTCCTAAATCTTGCTTGGTCTCACGAGTTGTGTTTCCTATACTTGCTGTGGGTGTTTGCTGCCTGACAAGTTCTGGAGTTGGGCTCTGGCAACTGGAATGAAAAAGAGCTTTCTCTTGCTCTCCCACACACCCCAAAGACAGATGCACGAAATCAGTGAAGGACATGTGCTATGTGCTTATGTGTGGCTGGAGATAAATCAGCCACCCATCACGCTGTCCTCAAGAACATGCTGAGGAGCAAAATGTTGTAAGCCTGAAATAGTTTGGAACAGCCGTGGGTTGTGGGAGCAAAGATCAACTTTCTTCTCAATAGGAGTTAGGATCTTGAGTAATGTGGGTAGAGGCTGATTTCCAAAACCAAAGGGAAAGGGACATCCTTGCTCTGTCAGGATGTGAGAGGAAAATTGAGATAGGAAAATAAGTGAAATGAGTTCTACTCTAGTATGTTTCAATGTTCCTTAGCAAATGTGGAGTAAAATCGATCTGCTTGGTAATTTTGGTTGTCACCAGTGTTCTAAAAGCAGTATCATCTTCTGTATTTCAGTCTCTTGTTTCTTGCAAAAACAGAGCAAGAGTAAAAGAATGAGACATACATGTCTGTCTAGGCATAGGAGCTTTGCTGTCATACCTGCTGTAAATCACATTCTAATAAACAATACACAGCAACATCAAGCTTTGATTGTTTTCATTCTTAGAAATGCTGTTCTTCATTTCTCTCTACAAGCCTATTTTGTTGTTGCAACATTTTTTTTCTTCTTGGTCCTGACTAGCTGAACTTGGAATATTGACTAACCAGTTTTTTCTAGCCTAGAATAATTGCTGTACCCAGAGGTATTAGGTTTGCAGTTCAAGCACTGTAGCTAAAATAGACAAGAATTTAAGCTGTCCCATGTTTATAAGGTGAAGCGAATAGCAAGTTGTCCCCTAAATTATACAAAGCTAAGGAAAAAAGGGTTGCTCCAGAGTTATAGTAAGCCTGAAATTGCCAGCTTGATTTCTGTGGGCTGGTAACTTTTTAGGAGCTGGCGTTGGAATGGAGAGATTCTTATACATAGACGCAGTAAAGCCAGAGTAGTTAAAACTCTAAAGAGGACTTTTTGTGATCTTTTTTTCCTTGTCCTTTCTGGTTCCTCTCAGTGTTATGTTCTGGGTCTTGACATTTCACTATCAGTAAATTTCTGGGTTCGAATAAAGGTCTTTCCAGGGCCGAGGCTTTTTTATTTGAGTGAGTCTTCTTCCTGAGTTGTCCTATGGTTGTAGTGAGTGGAAATGTTCAGTAGGTTTTCCTCAAAGCACTGGATTTGAGATTGTGCTGTTTCCTGTCGTAGTTAGTGCTTGAGAAAAGGTTTTATTTTATTGTGAGAATAAATTAGACTGATCAATACAGCTTTCTGAAATTCAAAAATTCAGTATTAATTGGTATTGGTAGCAATATAAATTTTCTGGATCTGTGCAAGTCGAATAGTTTTCAATGACATAAAATCCTAGCCTGAAATTAAGCAATCGCACCATCTTTCTCCATTAGAATTGTCAGCATTTCCAGTACACAAAAGAAAAGGACTGTAAAGATAAAGTAAAAGTTTTGCTGTGTGAACTGTTGTGTTTCTAATAGGTGCTGCTGGGATGTGGGATAGATGGTATATGAATGAAATGCTCCAGAGAGGTTTATTACATGATTAAACAGTATAGGCAGATCTATTTTGAAGGTTTATTAATGTACTTTTAAAAATTTTTATTTTAAACAGGAGATGACAGGTGGAAATGAATCCTGTACTGCAGGACCGACATCTATGTCCTACTTAGCTTGCCTGAGTTACATTCTGGAAGAATGGACTGGTGTGGAGGATATTGGAGATTATCTGAGTTACGCATTCTACATTTTATGGTTGCTCTTTCCACTTGTGGTAGTCTTTGTGCTTCCAGGAGTTATTGTCGTTCTCTTTTACGTTTCCATTCTCTGGCTTCATATTTATAAAAGGAAGAATGAAATAAAGGAAGCATATTCCCATGATGTTTGGATAGGTGCGAGAGAAATGTTGGCAACCATATGGGATGGACATGGAAGAATATGGCATGGTAAGTGAGATCTGACCTTTCATTAAAAACTGCTGGAGCTTTTACTCCTTGTTTAGCTTTCAAGATTTTCAATATATGCCTGAGCGTTGCTGCTGGTGCATGCCAATTCAGGCCACTTTTTTTTTTTTTTTTGTTTTGTGGGTGACTGTCAGTGGTGCTTGAGACAAAAAGAAAGGCATTGAGACTCTTTTGAATGTTTTGGTTTTTTTTTCCTATGCATTTATTCATTTACGGCTATAAAATGAGATCTCTGTTCTGGTCGAATATGTGCACAATTTAAAAAATATCCTTTTTTTCCATTTTTTTGGTTTTTATAACAATTCCTGGATTTCCTCATTTGAAGAACATCTGAAATGTGTGTTGTGTTAAAAACTAGATCAATTAATTGTATCGTTTCAGGGTCACTATATGAAGACTGGAAGTTAAATGCCAGCTCCCTGATAGCTAGTATTTCAGCCAGCACGTTAGCATAGTTTAATTGCACTTAACCAGTCTTATATAAAATGCCAAATAATGTCTACAAGGAGCACTTAGTTGCTTCTTGAAATTAACTTCAGAGCCTGACACTGTTAAAGAACCCTACTTTTTAATTTGTCTTTGTATTTTGGACTACTATTTCCTCTACTAGAATGTCAAAACTAAGGGCCCTGTTCTTTGTCCTTCTGCTATTATTTCGTTATAAAGACAGGCTTAATAAATGATTTGGCTTTTCTCTGTAAGGAAATCATAAGTCTCTTTCAGAGCCATTCAGTCTGGATGCAGCTAAAGGAAAAAGAGATACTTAAGAGCAATTTACATAAAGAATAAATCCTTCTTGAAAATCATCTCTATTTGTTCTCTAGTCAAAGGGAAGCGGGTTTGCAAGGCATTGATAACCATATGGTGCAGCAGCTGTATCAGATAGGCTTTGTAAGACTAAGATGTAACTTTCAAATCTAGAAAAGTACACTACATCAAAATCAACAGCTACATGAAAGAGTTTAAAATGCTCACTTCACAATAAAAAGCTATTTAGTTGTTTTTTTTTCACAAAATTATTTTTTAAGGCCTTGGCTCTTTTAATCCTTAGTAACTTTTCCTTTTTATAAGGTTTGACTTTTTTTTTGTGCACGAAGATTGTTATCCGGTTCCTCAGTGACAGCTGTGACTTCTTTCTGCCCTGCCAGCTGCTTCCCACTTATCTATACACTTGTCTTGCTAAAGAATGAAATGTTTTCCAGTTTTTTCCCCACTTGATTCATCAGGATATCATAAGAACTTTTCATCCTGAAATCTAACAGTATAAAAAAAAAGAAAAAAAAAAGAAGAAACCAACCCCACAATCAAAAAGCCCCAAACCAGCCCCCAAACCTGGTGATTGATACCTGTAACTTTACATGTATTATGCCAATGCCATGTGAGTTAATTGGCTGGCATGGAGCACAGTTAATGGTCCCTTGGAATGGGAGAGATGATACACTTGCAGTGTGTTGCAGCTCTTTTACATGTGTGCAAAGTAAAATAGAGGGAGAAGAGCCAAGAGTACCTTCAGAATTAAATTAATGGAGTAGGAATTGTAGACCTGATTAATTTTAGAAGAAGTGACGGGATTTGGTTGGGGTTTTTTTTTTTTGTTTTTTGGGGGTTTTTTTGGGTGTTTTCTTTTTGCTTGTTTTATTTTATTTTTAAAAAATACTGTAATAGTACTGCTGGGAGTTAGCAGAATATGTTCTCAACTGATACATTTTGTCATTTTGTGTTAATTAAATATATTCTGCACTGAAACTTGAATAGAAATGTGAGGTCAGAAAGAAGCTCATGTGTTTTATGTATTTTTCAGCTAGGCATATATAGTCCCAACTAGCTTTTAGTATATAGTAATGGAAAGCTGGCACAGGTATCACTTGGAGAGAAGTAGCAAAGATAAGTTTCATACCCTGGAGTAAAAGGAGACATGAAAATGGGTGCTGTCATGTAAAATCTTCTAAAACAGTCACTAGTGGCAGTGAACTTCGAAAGGTTAATAATAGCTTGAAATAGTTATTTCACCACTCCAATCCATATTTTGATTTCTCTTGGATGATTGATTCAGAGGATTTTGCAGCCCTGAAAACAGTGAACTGAAAAAATAAGCATAAATTAAGCAGTTCAAGATAGTGCAACTGGGTGTTTTATTTTTATGTTGATTTTTTTTCTCTTTCTCCGAGTGTGGTGCCTTAAATGAACCTTTATTCTTTGTGTAGCAACTTGTATCGGTTGCTTTGCTCTTGCCACTTCTCAATCAATATTGGTTTCCATTTGCCAGCTTGCTGCAAAGTTAGTTTCTTTGGGATAGAATTGTATAAAAATTTAATATCTGTTACATTTTTGACTCCTAACAGGTTATGAGCTTCATGGTGTCGAAAATATTCCTCAAGGACCAGGACTTATTGTGTTTTATCATGGAGCTACTCCCGTTGACTATATCTATTTCTCAGCTAGACTTCATATAATGAAGAAGAGATGCTGCAGCGTAGTAGCTGATCATTTTGTCTTTAGATTACCAGGTAACATACTTCATTATATAAACAATCAGTTTTGGAATTCTTTAATTTTTTAATCGTGTAACTAATAAAAATTGTGTTGCAGGAACACAGCTTTCAGAACACATTCAGACAAATTTAGTGCAAGTCTTGAAGCAGCACATGTTCTTTACAAACAAGAATGAGACTGGCCCATGCAAGGCTGGGACATAGTCCTGTCTGTGCAACACCCTCCAATCACTCTAGGGTGTTTAGAAACAAAGAGAAGGAGATCATAGGAGAAGTGTTCTCTGTATTAATCATTAGCAAAGATTTCAATAAGATGTTTCTTTTCCATTAATATAGGCAGAATGAGTGGTGTGAACTGATTCAGAATTAAACTGTTTGGAATAAATGCCCTATAAGTTAAGAACACTAGTCTGGAGAGACAATGTATTTTCTTATCTCTCCCGGCTCTTACCCAGATGAGGATGACAGGCAGTGGAACCTGTCCCCAGGAAGACTGTTTCAAGTAGAATCTGTTTTGGAGGAAAGCTAGAGAGGTGTTCAACATGTTTACGTGAAACATAAGGTGAAGCAGGTAGAAAATGAAAACTATGTTTAGGGCAAGATTTTGGCTGGACAGCCTAGAGAAATGCACTGCCAATTGGTGAAATTAAGTATGTGATTTTTTTTTTTTTTTGGTCTGTGTGCAATACAGTAGTACCCACTGTCTTTCCCAAGTTTGGCTTATGCTTAAAGGGGTGTCAATTCACAAAATGAATTACAAGGAGCATTCTGTACTGTCCTGGTGCTTTTGGTGGAACCAACTCATATAAGAAAACGGTCTTTTTGTCAGTATACATTTATTTCAGCCTTCGTTCCTGAAAAGAACTTTTTCGTACTGATCACAGTATGGCTTCCCCACTACAACTGCTTTTGCCAACAGATTCATTTATCAGTGGTTATCAAATCTTTTGCATACAGATAACTAATATAACCTACTGCATCATGCAGATTTGGCTCCATACTGTGTCTATATAGGCACAGTTTTTTATCAAATGGGGCATTATGTTTTACTCCTTTTCTGCTTTAAAATTAGGCTCTAAGTGTAAATATACTTATGAGTCCCCCAAATACCAGTCAGTAGCATTGCAGAAACATCTTGCTGAATGGCTGTTCTTGAAGAACTGGTTTCAGCAGTAAAACATCTAGCTAACAGGGACAGGCATTCCTCAGGGATTGATAGTGAGACCACTGTTGCTTAGTGTTTTTATAGTACCCCTGGAAGAGGGGCAGGAGCATGCCCAGGAAATTCACTGATGATACCAAAATGGGGGAACTGTTGATATACTGGGCATTAAAGCTCGTTCTCAGAGTGACTTCATAGAATTAAAGTGGCAGAAATATTATGAAGTTCAGCAAAATTGAATGTAGAGCTGTGCATCTGGGATGGAGCAATTCTGTTCAGCAGTACTCTGGATAAAAGGGAACTTTGCAGGGAAGGACTTGGGATTCTAGTGGACAAGTTGAATGTGAGTGGCAGTGTGCCCTTACAGCAAAGAAGATGAATTGCATGGTGAGCTGTTTTTTTTAGCATGAATGTAGCCCCTGGGTTAAGTGAAGAGGTTTTTTTCCCCCTTGGCATGGCACCTGTGCACCCATGTCCCGTGATAATGGTTTCCAGTTTTGGACTCCCTGGTACGGGTCACGCTGACACACTGGAGCATGCTCAGTGGATGATGGAGGCCTGGAGCACACAGTGTACAAGGAGAGGTTGAGAGAACTGGATTTGTTTGGTCTGTACCAGGTAAGGGTGGGGAAAGATGCTATTGCTGTCTTCAGTGACCTAGTGGGAGGGTGGGGAGAAGATGTAGTCACAGGTGCACATTGATAGATTGAGAAGCAACAGAGACAAGTTGCGACACAGGAAATTTTGATTAGACATGTGGAAAGGTATTTGACCATGAGAGTGATCAGACACCTAAACAGATTGCTTAGGCAAGTTGGGGAATCTCCATCCCTGCAGACTTTCAAAACTCCGCTGGGTGAGGCTCTGAATAGTTTGATCTAGTTGAACCCGCTTTGAGTGGGAGGCTGGACTAGATGACCTCCAGAACTTCCTTCTAATCTACATAATTCTCTGGTTCTGTGAAGGAGTTAAGGCTGTTCAGGGAGGCAAGTCCAAAGAGCCAAGAAAATGTTGTGGATTGTTTCAAAATAAGCACAGTCATCTATGACTGGCAACTCGGGTAGATGCTGCTTCTCTTGTGAATCAAACCAGAAAGACTGTGTAATTTTATCCTAATGCTAAGGCTGTCTGATCTTGATTAAGTGTTCAGATGAAATCGGATGCCTTTTCAGAACATGTTTTACACAAGTTATTATGCTCAATGCAGGGGAAATGGGAAGGGGTGGCAGTGCATGTGGCGGGTCTGTTAGACACATGTGGATGTGTCAGAACTGTGCCAATATTAATTATGCTTTTCTTGCCTTTTGAAGAAGGATATGAAATATGGTCATGTGAATTATTTTCTTTTTTTTTATAACTAGAGGTTTTCCACAAACCAAATATTCCAGCTTTCTGGTTCCTTTAGCCTCTTAGCTGGGCAGTGCTCAGAAATACATTGACTTCTCTAAGTTTAGGAGAAAGCCTTTTCCCAAAGCATTCAGAGAGGAATGAGGTTTTACTTGTTCTTTTCTATCATCCTGTGCTATAGTATGGGCCATTTTTGCTTCCTAAAATCATCTAGGAGCCCTCTTTAAAAGGTTGCCTGCTATTTTATGTAACTAAGACAGTCCCTTTCCTGTGATGTTCCAAAGGAAAGGAGATTTGGCTTCTTGCCTGTTATGTGCACAAGGCATGGCAAAGTACCTTGTGGACTAGATTCTCTGCAGACATATATATTTGTAATCACACATATACATGTGTGATTACCTACAACTATGGAAGGTTGGATTCAGTGGTCTAAATGGTTCCTCTCTGTCTGGGGTTCTAAAGGTCAGCCATGGGAAAATGGTGACATCCTTGCCATCCTGCTATCTGGTAGCTGACAGCCCTGATGTTAGTCACTGGGGCCAAGATAGCAAAATGGACATAGTGCACAAATTGAGAGCAGTGTTACATGCCTTACTGGGTACTCTCCAAAAAGTTTTCAAACATTTCTGTCAACACAGTCTTGTGGAAAATGGGAGAAGAGTATGTTGGGGCAAAGGGCAGATTTCAGGTTGTACTGTGGAATAAAATTAAGTTTGAATGTCTTGGTGTCTGGAAGAACACGTTCTGAATGACTGAAAAATTGCGTTTAGGTAATTTTGAGAGTTGTTTTGTTGTTTAAAATGGAAAAACAGATTCTTGGTCCCTTTTATGCAGTGCTGCCTGGTACTATGTCACCCAGTGTTTCTTCTAGCTTTGTGGTGACCTTTGTCTTGGACTTAGGTACCCTGGCTGTCCTTTCAGGGCCACTGTGTCAGATTCTGTCTCTCAGCTGCTTTAAGGGAGCCAAGTTCTTCTTCAGTACTGAAGCAGAGATACCAATAGTAATGTGTGATCTTCTGGCAAGGCTGTGAAGTACAGCTCAGAATGGGAAGTTGATACTAAAAGTCAGTGGAGGAAATACATCTGAGAAATTTTGTGAAGACTTGAAACCTCCCTGGACAACTATTCTGTAGTACATTTTTTTTGTCTCTATTCTGTCAATATTCTGTTCTTTTTTTTACTGATTCATGAACCGGACAGACTCATGATATTGCTTTGTCTCACACACACCCTCCCCTGCACCCCAGTGTATCCAGTGTAGAAAGGAATGGTGTTGTCACAGTCTTTGCTTCCTTGAAGTCTATTTTCCTGCTCATCTAAACTGTTCTCGTGATTGTTTTGTCTGTCTCCTGAGCTCACTGACAGAAGTGACTGAGAGACAGGCAGCTTTTTACCACCGGATACATTTCAGAGAGCTTTAATTATTTTGGGAATGTCAGGCATTGTAAAAATCAGCTATTGAAAATCCCACAAAAAAAGCACCTGAAAGAAGTGCATTTCAATTAGGCAAATTCTGTCTTCAGGTGTTCTGCCTTGCAAATGCTACCAGATGAAGACTGAGTGTCATCAGCAGTGTGTGAGGCAGACACAGCAAAATATGAGACAGGTGTAATGCAGCTTGTGTTCTTTTGCCATGTATGTGGACAGATCCTGATGGTTAGGAGTAATTATACTCACACCAGCTACAAAGACTAGTTAGAGATGGAGTTTAGTTAAGAATATGATCAGTATATTGGTTAAAAAAGTAATATGTTGCCTCATGGTTTTCCCCCCAAGCCCTTAGATTATGTAAGCTGTAAGAGAAGACAGACCTCTGTCTTCCTAACTCTGGGCTATCCTTTAGCATGTGTGTATGTAACAAATGTGTGTTATAGTCACAGCCATTCATTTGTTATTAGGAGGCAAACTCGACTAGATCAGTTCTTTCTCCTTGTCTATGGCTGATAAGGTTGTTTGCTTCAGTGGGAAACTTCAAGAAAGAGAAGTAATGTTTCCCTTACTTCCCAGTCACCATTTTGGTAAGCAATACTCATAAATACTGTATAAATTTGAAATTTGTTAAACCAACTGAACAGGACTTATTTTCTGTGAACGGAGGTTTGTGCTAGGCATGTCCTTTAACAATAGGCTAGTTGTCTAAATTGATCAGATATATTCCTTTTGATGCTTGTAGCAGATTTTTGATGTTCTGCTGTTTCTTGAAGAGTACACTCTGAGTACACATGTCAAATTCAAGGTGATAAGGGGAGTTTATGTAATCTTAGGTCAAAAACTTCAGTTAGATATTAACAGAAGGTGAATGTACCCAATTTTGGCTTACCAGATGCCTCTCTGTATGAAATTTCATCCAGGTACTGGATGTCCAGGTACTGAACCAGAATCAATTGCTGCAGTGTTCTGTATGCAGAGAATGATGCGTTTAATTTGTCATTCTCCTTCTTATGCACTACTGTTCTTCTGAAGATCACAAAACAGAACCACAACAATTTCCTGGTATTGTTTCTTGATGCTCTCTATTTGGACTATGCTATGTTTGAACAGTAGAGCTTGAGCAAGGAGCCAGTGCCCTTGAGTCAAACAACTCCTTCAAAGGGACATGTGAAAGATATCACTGAGTGCTTGACAGTTCTTTTTCAGTTTAGTCCTGACTGTGGAATAACACGTGACTTTACTGTGACAAAAAGTCACTGAAACCCCTAAATCTTCAACTTTGCAGACCAAAATCTGTAAGTTTGACTTAATGCTTCCATCCCTCTTGAGGACTTGGGGCCACAGCTTATTAGACAATTAAGTTTTAGCCATAGCGTTCTGTGCTGGGAGTCTATACTCAATGTTAGTATGAACTAACATCTTCTGCATTAATATTATCTTACCCTACAGGTTTTAGAATACTACTTGAGGTATTTGGAGTTATACACGGACCAAAAGACGCTTGTGTCAAGACTCTGGAGAAGGGCCATCTTTTAGCCATTGCCCCAGGAGGAGTTCGGGAAGCTCTCTTCAGTGATGAAATGTATACTATTTTGTGGAGTGATAGGAAGGGCTTTGCTCAGGTGGCCATTGATGCAAAAGTGGTAAGTATGACACATCATGGAAAAAAAGCAAAGAAAGCTAAGTCATTAGTACTTTATTTCAGAGAAAGCTGTTTTGATTATCATATATTTGATAGATTTCTGACTGTCATGAGTATGGTCTGCTTGTCTTGCAATGTAGTTGTCAGAGCCCTTTGTTGCTTTTGGTAGCTAAGAAGACTTTAGAATCAGCTAAGAATAGTGAGGCTAGGAAATCTAGAGTTTAAAAGAACCCGAGGTTCAAATGCAGGATGTTTTCTCCTTATAAGCATGTGCTGTTTTACACATACCTGGTTAGCCCTCCCTGACCAGTGCGGTTGGGAAGCAACCCTACAGATCAGAGTCACAGAATATGCTGAGTTGGGAGGGACCATCAGGATGATGGAGTCCAACTCAATGTTTGTTTCTTCTGTCACTTAAGTGTGGTGTGACACAGCAGGGTATAGACTCACTGGCAGTTCTTACTGTATTGGCATTTTATGGTAGTGAGGAATGTCCAGGGCTGGTTACTGCTCTGAACTCTTCAGTTCTAATGTACAGAATTGGGCTTGGTCAGCAGGCAGGTATGAATAACTATTTATAGGGGACCAACTGTTAAGCTACAGCACTGTGTGATATATTTGAATTGTAGCTATTTTAGTAATAATTTCAGAGTCCCTCTCATTCCAGATTTGTACTTGGAAAATGTGTATGTGCGGCCACAGGTCACCATATACCTAATTTAAAAGCAAGTCTCACACCAAGAGTTTTATATTTGGTTACTGTCAAAGACAGACTACTTGTATCTCTGGATTTTGTACAGAAGTAGAATACTTTCAAGACCCAAGTGTGCATCACTTTTCTCAGAGGGAAAATAACACCGTTTAAACACATATTTTCAGCAGGTTTAGATTCTACTAATGTATTGCAACACCATGTGAAAGGCCATACTTTTGAGATTCAGCTATGATTGTACTAGTTGCATTTATTTTATTGGATGTGTTTTTTGGTTCCCTTTATGCACTCACAAGGGTCTTGTAGCTTCATCTCCCCCAAAAAACCCCTGAGAGATGCAGTAAAATAGAAAGAGTGTCAGAGGCAGGCTGAAAGTGGAAAAAACATCTTCATTTAGATTAAAGATGAACTTTTAAGTCACCTTGAATCATAAGCAGAACTCCTCATGGAGAGAAGAACATGTCTGAAACACCTGAAAAATGTGTCTAAAACTGGAACATCCAACTTGTTGCAGTTGTCTTATTTCAGCGGGGTTTTTTTGCCAGAATTTGTCATATAAACAAAAATTTCTACCTCTATATCAAAAATGGAAGCTGTTCCAAATAAAATTGCTCTGAATAAAGATATTTGCATGCATTCAGTTTAGGCAACTGCACTTCTTTATATTCTCTGTAATTAATTACAGACTTTATTTTTCCTCTCAAAAAAACCTCAAACTTGATGCATGTCTGAAAAGCTACTTGTTCATCTCCATGCTTGTTTTTGAAAAGTTTAGAAGTATTTGAGTTCATGAAAATCCCATGAAGAGTTCTGTATTTCTAATGATGCTGTGTACAGTGGGCACCTACTATCAAATGATATTGAAAGGCTTTATAGAGTATCTGACGCCCTCACAGTTCTTATAAATCTTGTCAGCTGTTTGCAATTTTAAAAACAGCAATAAAAACTTGAAATATTCAACACCATTCCAAGTACTCATCAGCAGAAATAATGTATTGAATATGACACACCGAGTGTGAAGCAATACCATCAGCATAGCAGAGAGGAATCAGACAAGTTTAGTGTCCCAATCCTGTGATTCCTTCCCTTTGAGCATAACTACAAATTAGGTAGGAGGTTTAAGCACTTAAGTCACAACTGTGCGAACACTGCTAGATGGGGGAGGGATGACTAAATGCTCCATAGGTTCTGAAATTCTGGACTGCTCTAAGAAAATAGGCTTGCTGAAGCAGTGACTCC
Organism: Cinclus cinclus; assembly: GCF_963662255.1. Lineage (NCBI taxonomy): Eukaryota > Metazoa > Chordata > Aves > Passeriformes > Cinclidae > Cinclus > Cinclus cinclus. The sequence goes on along the minus strand of NC_085046.1, from coordinate 113,494,386 downwards.
CTGTAGTCTTGTGGTATTCTCCAGTTTGAAACCTCATGACAGAAGGTCACAGAAGAACTTCAGAATACTTGTTTTGCTCTCTATATATCCTTATCTGAGAAACACTTCTGAAATTAATTTGCCTGTTGAGTTTAAGTGAGGTAGAAGTTTTTTAGGTAGTGCTATCTTCCTTAAATTCTTAATTTTTTTTTTTCCCTCCTAGCCCATCATTCCTATGTTTACACAAAATGTTCGAGAAGGCTTTAGGACATTAGGAGGAATAAGTAAGATATTTTCTATTTTTCTGTAGTTTATTTTTCCATATGTGTTTAGTTTATCTCTGTAGAAATAATCCACATATAACCTTGAGATTTACCACAACCTTGTTTCTTGATGTTTGCTCTCTGGTAGAGTTCAGGGATGTTAATAGGATTTAATATCAGCATTAGATGCAATATTGGCTCACCTAGGTTATTTTCCATATTAACAGTGCTTTTTTACACAAGCAGTAGAAGAAAGAAAAAAGGAGCCAGAAAAAGGCAGGAAGACTTAAAGCACTTTTTTCTCTGCTTATATCTGCTTGGCCAACTCTAGGTTTTTTGCTGTCTGTTATGAAGCAAAGCAAACGGGTTTGCAACTGATATGTAGTTCTTGTTGTCCTAAAGCTCTGTGCTTACACCTCTACCTGTACTTAAAGTTTGAATGGTTTGAACTACATTTAATCTGTAGTTGCTTTTCTGTTTTGCACTAGACCTGTGGTTCCTCACAAAAAGTTGCATTTAGCTGCTCTCCTTCCTTATGTCTATGAAACTTGCAGCTAAAACATGAATAGATGGGTCTTTTGTTTGAGGGGTCCATCTCTGGGATGATTAGATGTCCACATCTCTGTTCATTTGCTGGTGTTCAACTCCCTCTTTTTTATATTCTCTAAGTCACTGTCTAGCAGAGGGGCCTGAACAAGTCTCTGCTCTGTGTGTTCTGCCTCAAGTATGGCATCATCACCTTCATCAGAGGGCTGCAAGGCAACACAGTTCTGTTTCTCTCCCCCTCTGTTTAAGAGCTATATATTGCATGGAGAAAGCCAAGGCATCAGATGCAGAACCTGAAATAATTCATACTTTCATGATGTTGTACAAAAATAAACAGCAATTAATTGTTGCTGTGTTCGGGAGAATCCCAAACAGAGGAAATTGAAGCCAAAATAATTTGTGCTATATGTATTCTTCAGTAGAGTTGCTAGAGGAGTGTAACTTCTTGATCACTGGAGGTGTTACTCCAGTTTTAGTAGTTTTGTCCTTGTTTAAATAGGTTGTGTATAGAAAATTCCACATCTTGATCAGTAAGGATTTTCTTATGTCAGCACCCCAGTTAATGGAGTTTCTTGTCTGAAACTGAGAAAGATAATCTTGGTCCACATTTTCCATAGAATCTCTTCTGGGTTCATTTGGGATTAACTCTTAGAAGGTGACATGTGAAGGATGTGTACTCTTAGAGCTGATTGAAATACCTGGTTTTTCTCTTTTTTTGTATTAACTGCAACCAGTGTGTGATCCGAAAGAGCAATTCAGTTTGTTAGCATGACTGACTTTTAGGCAGATAAGGCTGTTTCTCATCCTGTAGACCTCAGTGGGACTGAACATGCAGTTTTCCAATACTGGTTTCTAATCCTAACCTGTCAAATTATCTGAACCTGTTACCTGTATTGCATAGCATTCTCTTCCTCTCCAGAGAGGCAGCTATTGAATTTCTCTCCTCTTCTTTCTTCTCGTTTCAGCTACTCTTTGGAGGAAAGATTTCACACCAAGTTAGGGTAGAAATAAGTCTGATAAAAGCATTAGTGCAGCTTTTAGAAAATTAAGGTAGGATAGCTCTTGAGATGACACATTGTTTGAGAGTCTGGGTTGGGGGCTAGATTACTTTGCAAGACAGCTTCAATGTTAAAACATAGTGGAGGAAAAAACCTTACAGAATAATCCCAATCTCTCTTTCTTTCTCTCTCTCTCTCTCTCTCTCTCTCTTCACTCCTTTGCCCTCCCCCCCCTCCCCCATTCCCCTTCTCCCTTCCCCACCTTTCTTTTTCCTGCTTTCCACTACATTTTTTCATATTAGAAATACTTAGGTCACTATATGAGCGTATTAGATTGCCAGTAGTTCCTCTGTATGGGGGATTTCCTGTCAAGATGCGTACATTTATTGGAGAACCCATTCCATATGAACCAAATATGACTGCTGAGGAACTAGCTGCAAAGGTAAGATAGATAAGTGTAAATTTAAATGTAAATTTAAAATATTGAATGTTCTGATAAAAACCACTGCAATAATCTTGTCAAATGATTTCTGTCTTGGAGCCAGTTATAGAAACTCGTGGAATCGTGGTAAGTTTTGTACTTGCCTAACTCCGAATGTCATTGTTAAATACTGTAGTTTATTACTACAACTTGCAGATGTTCTAGGTCTTTTAAAGATAATTGCACCCTATATTTGCTTTGAGAAACATCTTGCTTTAAAGACTGAGGAAGTTTGGTCAGATAAGACAGCTCTCAATTGACAGAGAGAAACATTTCACCCAAGAAGAAGCGTTCTGCTTCCTGGTGTTTTCAGAAAGATACTAAGGAAGCCTTTCAAACGTAGGAAATCTATGTTCACAAACTGTTGGAATTACATACAGTAAAAGAAAAAGGTAAATAATTTCACTGCTTTGTCTAGTGTATTTCTGTTTTGTCCGGCTTCTAACCCAGAATTTTAACTTCTAAATGTTCCTCTGATTCACATTTAGTTGCCTTATAGAAAGAAAGGATTTTCAGGTCCTCATGTTCATTCAGTTTATTAATAGATTTCACAGTGCAAAGACATAAACCAGTTAAGAGGTTGAGCAGTGAGATGGAGTGGGCTGAAATGGGTGTTTTCGAAAACTCCACAGTGGGTCACGTACTGTTCTGAAAACTTCATTTGAGAGAGACTTTTCTTGACCATGCAGGTGTCAGTCCGGTTGACTCTGTTTACCCTATGATTAGGTCTCTGCAAAAAGACTCTTAAAATGTTTGTCTGCAATATCTTAGGCCCTGGTTATGGAAAACTGGTTGTTTCTTTTGTGGGGTCACTGATGGGATTTCAGAACTGCTGGCTTTCAGCAGAGAATATGTTTAAGTTACTTTCAAACATGCACTGGCATCTTACATTTATGCCAACCCTCACCTACTTCTGACTTAAGTTCAGATTCTACTAGATAAGGCCCCAGAATGCAAATTCCCTACATATTTAGTTAGAGTGATTTTAAAGTTGTATCTCATGTTTCAGGCTATGGCTCAGTATGCATTTTCCCATTATATAGAGCAAAAAATAAAGCTCAAATTTTTTACCTAACACAGATTTTAGATCTGTGGAGTCACTTAGGACCAGATGTATAAAGTTCTTCTCCAAGGACTTAGCAATTGATCACTTGCTTCATATAAACAGTGGGAACTTGTACCAAAAAACAGCATTCTACCAACATCTGCCCTTGCTGACCACTGGTTTACAGAGGCAAATAATTCTCTGTTCTTCTGTTTCTGGATTTAAGAATTCACTAGCCTGTGTTTTTCTAGGCAGAATAGGAAGTGTGTTTTCACCACAGCTTTTGCATATTGCCCTGCTTTTGAATGTTCCCTATGGAGCTTTTATATAATAAGAGTAACTGCTGTGCACTCCTTGGCTTGTTTGTTTTTAGAGTGAAAGTGGAGGCTGCTGTCACATGCAGCTAAGTGGCCTGAGCGTGTGTCACAGGACCAGTTCCTTCAGGGGCCTTGGGTCCAGAGGGCATTGCTTTGTCCAAGTCAAATGTGCTGAGACATAGTGGTGTTTCCAGTGCTGCTTCTGAGCATGTGTAGAAGCAAAGTTGATGCCCACTGGAAGAGTGTTATTGATGCAAACAGAGGCATAGCCAGGAGTTTAATTTGCAGTACATCATGCAGGGGTTTAACATGCTTTATAGACCTAAATCTCTTCATGAATGTACTCTGTTGTCATTTGACTTTTGTGTATCACTAATACAGGTTGTGAACACAGCTACCAGACATAAGAGAATAGTAGTTTGCTGGTCTGTTTCATAGCAGTGTTGTCACAATCACATCCTGTGGGCTTGACTATGGAAGAACAGTATTTTGAACTTGAAATAGTTCTGTGGTATATGAAAGGATTAAAAAGAGCCTAGAAATTGTATTATTATATGAGCAGTATGAAGAAGAAGTTTTCTGACCAAAACCTTTTCTCTTTTCCTACAGACAAAAGCAGCAGTCCAAGCTCTAATAGAAAAACATCAGAAAATACCAGGAAATATATTTAGGGCTTTAATGGAGCGATTTCAAACACAAAAGAAAGAAGATTAAGGTCTTCTGAACTTAAACTTCTGTAACTACTATTTAACTAACTACTACTTAAAATGTTCTTAAAGTTACATTTGTAAATTATTCATTCTTCTAATAATAGTTTTTAAATACTGTCCTAATGATACTGCTGTATAATTTAACATAGAAATCACTTGCCCTTGCCCTTTCCCCTGACCAGTATCAAGCTCAGGAACCCAAACTTCAAATAATTCATAATGGGGCAAAGTTTAATTTTTGTTCAATGCATTTCTGTGTTGGAAGCATCCACGTTGTTGATTCTGGGTTTGTTTGGTTGTTTTCTTTTTCCTCCCAAATAATACTGAAAGTCTTTTTATATATATGGTCTGTCTTCCTTTTGGTCTGTCATTGTCTCCCATTCCCACCATGATGGATATCTAGCCTGGATGTCAAACCCTCTGCAGAGCTGGAGTCTTACTGTCTTGACCCTCATTGGTGTAAGGAGGTTTTGTGGGCCAGATTAATGCCATACAACACATACAAAAAATTTCTTGAGATTGCTACCCTCATGCTACTGGGAAACAGTCCACCACTTTTGGCCTGCAGAACCTGTAGCAATGCCTGCAAAACCTGTGTTGCGAAGTGTTTAGTTTTGCTGGCTGAGCTCAGAAAGGGCTCAGAGGAGTGAAAATTGATTAGAGAGCTAGAGTGAACCAAGGAGGCATGTTATGGAAACCTCTCTGATGCTGTCAATGAGAACCCTACAACACAGCTGCTATTCCAAGCCAAGGCATATTGGATATCTGCCCTTGAGTAGAGACTTGACCCATTTATTTCTCAGTGAATCTGCAAATTCTCCTTTACAACAATGAGCCAAGCATTCAAACATCAGGAAGTAGGAATGAGAGTACTGTTTAGTAAAGTGAGCTCAAAAAATCTTTATTTTGATGGAAAGAGAAAATTGTTACAACATTGTAAAAGCAGTAGTTCTTTGAGAAACGGGATTGGCATCCCCAAATGCACTGTAGATTTAGTATGTGGAGAAACTATTAACTATATTCTTCAAACAGCTATTTATGTAAGCTAAATAGTGAAGGAGAGGGAAGTCCTGTATACTTTCCTGAAGTAAAAACAATTGAATCAACAGGAGAGAGTTGCAATATTGGGCTTTTGTGCACTTACAGCAAATTATGTTGTTATATTTTTTCTTATTTTCCAAATAGGAAATATATTCTAATAATTCTTCTAATTTCCAGGAATTTTAATCTACAGTTCTTAAATTAACATTTGGGAACTTTTTTGTTCTGGGATGAGGACAAATTCCTTCAGAAAAGACAAGAGATTTTTGACATATGTGGTCACCTTTCAATATTGTTGGGGTTTGACCTTTTCTTAAAAAACAAAAATACATTCCCCCAAGAAAAAAACAATAAATACCCAACATTTAAAGGAGCAGTTGTATTTGATATAGTAGTCATTCCTCTCACTGTTTAAGCACATACTTTGCTTTATGCTCTTTTAAGTGTGTAAATTAGTGACATGGCAAAAGTGCATGTGGGTGATGCCATAAGTTAGAAAAATATCCCTTTATGGGAAATTGTCTACCAAATGTGGTTTGCAAAAAGCAAAAAGTTTACTTTGATATTAATTTATACCAAAAATTTTTTATGTGGTGTTAAATTTTTTTAAGCTTTGGGAAGAATCATGGTATATAAAAGCAAATGCCCATTCTGTTTTTGAAATTACTTGGATTTTACTTGACGGCAAGTTTGGGTTCCTTTTAATTTATTTGACTGTTTCAAAAATACTGTTAACACAGCATGTCATTAAAAGTGATAATGCTAAATTCTTGCATTGAAGTATAACTTAAATATGACCTTTTATTTACTGTCCATCTTGAAAAAAATGTACATCAGTATGTTGTGAACATCTCAAAGGCAGCTGAACATCTTTTGTGTTGAGATTGCATATATGTAAAATAGAACTCAATCTAAAAGGTACCGTTAGACATGAATGGACATTATGAGAATTTGTAAAATGTATTTTATTAACTATGTGAACTATTTGCTGCAGTTTTGCCCCTTTAAGTATTGAAAGATCAGTATAAAAAATGAAGGGCAGTATTGGTACTCTTAAGTGTTCATATTTGTATAGGCTGTTCATTTTTATTTCTATACATTAAAAATATGGAGAAGACACCTTTTGAATAAAATTGACAACTGGAACAGACTTCTGAAGCTCTGTGTTGTGTTTGAACTAAATTGAATGGAACATGGCTGTCCTGCTGAACCTTGAGTGGCTTTGAGCAGCACGTCCTACCCCTGATATGCCCTTCTTGCCTTGCAGTGTCTGAACAGGGGTGGAAGGAACAAAACCCCAGAAGGAATGAAAGGAAACATAATTCAGACAACAATGGAATAAAGTAAAAAAGTCACATAAACTATAAGGTCTTAGTTTTAATAGCTGCAGTCTGTGCTGCAGAAGGCCTTTACAAGCACTGCAGTACCACTTTAGTTAAAAGTTCTGCAACAGAAAATAGGCCGTAAATTCTGACTACTTAGGTTTATCTGTACATATTTGGGGCATGAATGATTGGCTACTTTGGTTTATTGAAAAAGAGGCTGACATGGGTAGAGACTATTAACAAGTAAAGTTATAAACCTGGCATCCTTTTAGCTGGTTTGGTTTACTGTGCATCAAGCAGAAGTATTCAAAGGGAATTTTAGCAGGGTTAGACTAAAGCACTGATTGTCTGGGTAGCCTTTAGATACACTGAAGCCATTACTTGTTCTGCTATGTGAGCAGCATAAGCAGGATATGTATTTTTAGGTTGTTTGGAAGTATACCACCTGCTGTACTGACAGGTATTCATCATTATCTCTCAGCAAGACCCAAATCTCCTACTGGCCAATTTACTGTCCTGTTGTGTAATAGCAGAGCTCAGTCTGAACATCTATTATTAGGATGCTTTCACATGAAATTAAATCTCTGCAAATGCAAGGCAGAGCAGTTAATCAGCACTGTCAACACAACTGTGTGGCTCATCTGGTATGGGGTTTGCTGTACAAGTGTAGCATTATGTTGCTTCATCCTATTATTCTGTGGAGAAGATACAGTGATGATGACAATGTGTTAGCTCTACAGTGCTTAATCCCTATTAAGCCCATCATAGACGCTAGGATGCTTTTCTTGGTGTTACTTTTGCATCAAAAAATTACCATACGGAAAGTAAGCATGGAAGTACATGGAGTTACTACACGAGCATAGTAGTGCTGAAAATCATGTTAAGATAATTCTGAAAAACGTGTCTGCTAAAACCTCAAGAGATGATCTGATGATACTTTGCACTTTTTTTTTAAGCTCAGGACTAGTCAAAAGAAATTATAATCTCAAAATTTATGAAGGTGAGCAGGGGGCTGGAGTATCTGTCATATGAAGGCAGGCTGAGAGAGCTGGGGTTGTTCAGCCTGGAGAAAAGAAGGCTCCAGAGGGATATTGGGGCACCCTCCAGTACCTGAAGGGAAGTACAAGAAAGCTGGAGAGGGACTTTTGACGAGGTCATGTAGTGACAGGACAAGGGGGGGATGTCTTTAAACCAAAGGGAGTAGCTTCAGATTAGCTGTTAGGGAGAAATTCTTAACTTGGAAAGTGATAAGGCATGGGAACAGGTTGCCCAAAAAATGTTGTGGTGGCCTCATCCCTGGAAGTGTTTAAGGCCAGGCTGCAACCTGGCCCTCAATAGGGCTTTGAGCTGCCTGGTCTAGTGGAAAGTGTTCCTGCCTATGACAGGGAACTGGGTGATCTTTAAGGTCCTCTTCCAACACAAACCATTCTATGATTCCATTATATTCTTCTCATTGTGGGTTATTTGCAGTATTTGTTTGCTTTTTTTAATAACATAATTTTGTATTGCACAAGTGGTTGCAGATTTGCCACTTGCAACCTTGAATTTTGTCACAGCGTACATCACATGCGTACCATATGCTGCTTCCTGAACCATTTAAAAATGGCTGGCATTACCTCTTCATGTCAGAAAATTGGTCAGAAAGATGTATCAAACTTTTGAACTGTAGGGAGCATTTTCTTAAAACCTGAAATGTTTATTAACACTTTTTACATTTGCCTGTGTGCGAAGCATTGCAAGGTGAGGTGCCATTTGGTATTAATATCAGGCTGCATCTATAAAGCAGACCCAATATTTTTTTCCTCACCATGGAGCTGAGTCAGCTGTTGTAGAGCAGCTCCTGTTCCACTGGGCCTTGTTGGTCCATACCAGTTACTGTAACGAGTGAATGCAGCACGACTCATCCAATCAACTTTGGCTCTTGTTTTCCAGCTAAAACCATGCCATGCTCTGAAAATGTGGAAGTTCTAACAAAATATGGATTATTCAGAGAAGATCTTGAAAGTTTGAAAATATGGAAGTTAAGAAATGGAACTGTCTTTACCTAATTCCTTTTAATGAGAAACACAATGTCCAAAACATCGGGGAGGGTAGGAATTTACAATTTTGTGTCATCTTTATACAGAATTTGTGGCAGATGAATTGAGATGCAGATGGGGATAATCTTCATATATTCTGGATGGATTTGCTTTTCTGTTTCTTTCAGGAGTGTTTTCTTAGGTCTACACTTAGCTCAGAGCAACTTATTTTTCTTTCAGTTACTTCCTAAGTGGCAACAGAAACAGAGAACCCAATGAACCTTTGTTAGTTCTCTTTTACAGAATTACAGAATCAATTGGGTTGGAACAGACCTTTGAGATTATCAAGTCCAACCTATGACCCAACACCACCATGTCAACTAGACCATGGCACTGAGTGCCACATGTCCAGTATTTTCTTAAACACATCCAGGGATGGTGACTCCACCACACCCTATCTATAAAGAAATTCTTCCTGATGTTCAACTTAAAGCTCCGTGATCTATTTGAAATCTACCAAAGGTACCTAGAAACATTTATGAGCTCTTATTTCTGTAATGGAGTTGTCAGCTCTCCAGACAACTTCTTTAATGATCAGATTTCTCCCTTCCATCTGAAAAACACTTTCCTGACAGATCCACCAAAACCTTTGAAGCATCCTGTCCATTTAGAAATGAATTAATTTTCTTTTGCTCATTATGCAGTGGATTAATTTTCTTAACTAATGGGCACAGGATTTTCATGCTTGCTGGGTTAATTTTTTTTTACCATAGATTTCCATTTTCCAGACAGAAATTTTGGTATTTGATCTGGCTTTGTGAGAACAAGCTTGAGGGAAAAGGCTGATTGCAGCTTAGCTCAGTTTCTGAAGGCATTAATGAAAATATAAGCCAAGTCTTCACAACTGAAGCAAGTACACACAAACCCAAAACTACTTTTGGAATCCTGATTCTGGGCAATCCTGAGCCACATTTGTGAAAACTTCCTGGATCCTTTTTCTCCTTGCAAAACCTGACACTGCTATGTACAGAAGCATAGCAGCTTTGATGGCATTTCCAGGACTGAGGTTGCTGTCTGAGTTGAGCAATGGTGAGGGCACTTACCCTGGAGGAGCAAGCTCAGGAGATGACCTCTGCAGCCCTCAGGGTCTGTTTGGAGTAAAGTGTAACTTGCTAGTATGTAGTGGAAGATGTCCAGAAGTCAGTGCTACATTGCACTATCATCAGGTGTTCCCACCTCCAGGCTTGTGGTTTCCTCTCAAAAACAAGCTTAGTAGTCATGCATGCTCCCCAGTTCCTCTCTCTGCCACTTGTCTGCCAAAATCTTTCTTGCAGCCACCCCCTGGATGATACCCAGGGTTTTCAGGACAAGGCTTAAATCCCACTAAAGCCTTGCCTTTAGAGGGGGGTGAAGCAAGCTCAGGTGCCTGTGGTTCCCCTGGCCTGTGGCAGTGTGTGGTGTGGCGTGGTGTGGTGTGTGGTGTGGTGCTGTGCTGGGCTGCCTTTGCAGAGCAGCCAGAGGAAGAGGCAGCAGCCTGGCTGACCCTGTGCTGGGGGTTGGTTCTTTCCCTTTTCACTCTGTGGAATTTTCACCATTGTCATGCTAAGACTGGGCCCTGGTGACAAGGGGGAGGGGAGGGGAGACGGAAACCCCACGAGATTCAAACAGCCAGAAGAACAGATGGAAGGCTGGGGCTCAGCCCATTTCCCCCGCGGAGTTCGGACGAGAAGGACGATCGCTGCCTGTGTCCCATCCCTGCCATCCCAGCGCCGGGAACCATCCTCACTGCTGTGGGACCCTGCCCTGCTGCCTTCTCACTGTAACCTGCCACCATCCAGCACTCTGCTGAGCACCAGGACCCACACCGTGAGCGGAGGGCTCTCTCTCCATCTCTCTCTCCCCCTGGGACAGCGCTGCCATCACCCCCAGCCCTCCTGCAGCTCTGTGGGACCCGCCCGCCCCCAGCACCGGGAACTGCAGCTCAGGGAAAAGGTGCCTGCAGCCAAAAAACACTGGGACTGAGTTACTGTTCTGTTTGTGGGTAATTTCATAGCTGTTGTTGTTCTTGTTTGTCTTGTTAGATATACTAGTAAAGAACTGTTATTCCTACCTCCATATCTTTGCCTGAGAGCTCCCTTAATTTCAAAATCATGATAATCGGAAGGAAGGAAGAATCACATTTTTCAGTCCAAAGGGAAGCTTCTGCTTTCCTTGGCAAACACCTGTCTTTCAAACCAGGACAGATTTTGGTGCCCAACATGGGGCCAGAGGGCATTGAGAGGAAAGGGTGAAAAAGGAATAACAGTTCTTGAGTTACCTCAGTTTTGTGTTAGGTGGCATCATGTTGTCCAGCTTACCGTGGTTTGGGCTCCATGTGGCCACAGCTTTATCTCTCCCATTTGCAATCCCTTACTTGAACATGGGTCCTATAACTCAGCCTGCTGTAACTATCATTCAGTTCATTTTGTGGGCTGATAACGTGAGAAATTCATGGATTTTTAACTTCCTCTGGAAGGTGGGCACATGGATTCAGAGCTATCACACTCTAACTGTATGTTTTTGGGGTTACTTTAATAATGGTACATACTGTGAGGATATGACACCAGGGAAAATTTTGTCCCAACCCCTTACACAGTTTTTTGGGTCTGCTCCACCAGCTTTTGAAGGGTTCAAATCTCTTCTAAGCAGTAATGATATCATACAGTGGCTGACATTGTTAATAGGCCTTGTAAACCTGTTCTATTTAACATTCTGAGATGAGGGGAGATTGACTTGGATGACAACCCTGATACGTCCCCCAAGGAATAGGGATCCTGCCCCAGAGCCTGGCCCTGCCCCAGAGCATGGCTCTGCCCCAGAGACTAAGGACTCTGCCCCAGAGCCTGACCCTGCCCCTGCCCCAGAGACTAAGGATTCTGCCCCAGAGACTAAGGATTCTGCACCAGAGGTTAAGGATTCTGCCCCAGAGGTTAAGGATGTTGCCCTTGAGCCTGATTCTGCCCCAGAGCTCACCTTAGAAAGGAACCATCCAGAGTGGGTGGGGTTTCTAGTGAAGGAGATGGGCCAAATGCTGAAGGAGTACCTTTCCTCAGCTCTTGAGAAACTCTCCCTCTGCCTTAAAGAGGGAGAACCTGATGGTGCAGCAGTGGAACCCACAAACGTTACATCTCTCCAGGTTCCAGCTGAACTGCAAGGGCACTCACAGCCAGCAGCAGTTGCCCCTGTGGAAACTAGAAAGTCTAAGGTGAAAACAAAGCACCTAGATAATAATGATCAGAAAGCAGGGCCCTCACAACCAGCAGGGGAGCCAGAGGTTGAGATCGTCACGGAGTCCCTGTCATATGAGAGTCTCCGTAATCTGCGTAAAGATGTTGTACGAAGGGGCCGTGAGGCTTTTACAACGTGGTTACTGCGGGTCTGGGACCTTATGGGTACAGGTGTGCAGCTGGATGGTACTGAGGCAAGGAATTTGGGACCCCTGACCCACGACTCAGGTGTGGATCACATATTCGTAAGGGAACGAGGCCCCCTTTCCCTCTGGGAGCGGCTTTTAATGAGTGTAAGAGAGAGGTTTGTCCATAGAGAGAGAATGCAGGAGCACCACCATAGAATGCGCTGGAAGACCGCTGAGGAGGGGATCCAACAGCTGAGAGAAGTGGCAGTACTGGAGGTACTCTTTGGGAGGGGTGGACAACATGACAATGACCCCGACAAGGTCAGGTGCACAGGGCAGATGTTGTGGAATCTGGCACACCTGGGGCCATCTCAATACACCGCATTCATTGCAGCCATTAATGCTGGCACCAACCACGAGACAGTGGGTTCTGTTGCCGATAAGCTCAGAAATTTTGTGAGTATAATGAATGGCCCAATGCAGGCTCAGGTCTCTGCCATGGTTAGGGAACTCAGAGAGGAGTTTAAGGAGGAGATAAGAGGGGTGAGGGAGACGATGAGGAAGGTCAATGCAGCACCAGTGCGAGTCACAGATCCCAGAGTTAGAGCCCAACGTCCCCCGGCTAGGGAGAGAGGGCACACCCCACGAGCTGACCTGTGGTTCTTTCTGCGTGACCATGGGGAAGACATGAGGAGGTGGGATGGGAAACCCACTTCTGCCCTGGCAGCGCGGGTGCGTCAATTCAGGGAGGGAAACACTAACCAAAGGAGCTCCACTAAAGTGAAGGTAGCCTCAACTTCCCGTAACCAAGATGCAGGGTATTACAAAAGGGAGGATGATTTGTCAGATCCCCTTGAGGGAACCTCCAACATGTATGCCCAGGAAGGAAATAATAACCAGTGCTAGAGGGGCCCTGCCTCTAGCCAGGGAGAGGCACGGGAAAACCGGGTCTTTTGGACGGTGTGGATCCGATGGCCTGGCACATCAGAGCCACAAAAACATAGGGCATTAGTTGACACTGGTTCACAGGTCACCCTAATACCATCAGAACATGTGGGGGAAGAGCCTGTTTCTATTGCTGGGGTGACAGGGGGATCACAGGAATTGACTTTGCTGGAGGCTGAGGTGAGCCTGACTGGGAAGGAGTGGCAGAAGCATCCAGTTGTGACTGGCCCAGAGGCACCGTGAATTCTAGGCATAAACTTCCTCAGGAATGGTTATTACAAAGACCCAAAGGGACTCAGGTGGGCTTTTGGAATAGCTGCTGTAGGGGTGGAAAACATTAAGCAATTGAACACCTTGCTTGGACTGTCAGAGAACCCATCTGTAGTGGGACTCCTGAAGGTGAAGGAGCAGCAAGTGCCAATTGCCACCTCCACAGTGCACCACCGGCAGTACAGGACAAATCGAGATGCCGTGATCCCCATCCACAAGATGATCCGTGAGCTGGAGGGCCAAGGGGTGGTCAGCAAAACCCACTCACCCTTCAACAGCCCCATCTGGCCTGTGCGCAAGTCTGACGGAGAATGGAGATTGACTGTGGACTATCATGCATTGAATGAAGTGACTCCACCGCTGAGCGCTGCCGTGCCGGACATGCTGGAACTCCAGTACGAGCTGGAGTCCAAGGCAGCAAAGTGGTACACCACCATTGACATTGCCAATGCATTTTTCTCCATTCCTCTGGCAGCAGAGTGCAGGCCTCAGTTTGCTTTCACCTGGAGGAGTGTGCAGTACACCTGGAACCGACTGCCCCAGGGGTGGAAACACAGCCCCACCATCTGCCATGGACTGATCCAGGCTGCACTGGAAAAGGGTGAAGCTCCAGAACATCTGCAATACATTGATGACATCATTGTGTGGGGGAACACGGCAATGGAAGTATTTGAGAAAGGAGAGAAGATCATCCAGATTCTGCTGGGAGCTGGTTTTGCCATCAAGAGGAGCAAAGTCAAAGGTCCTGCCCGAGAGATCCAGTTCCTGGGAGTAAAGTGGCAAGACGGGCAGTACCAAATCCCCACTGAGGTCATCAATAAGATCACCGTGATGACTCCACCAACCAACAAGAAGGAAACACAAGCTTTCCTAGGTGCCATAGGCTTTTGGAGAATGCACATTCCTGAGTACAGCCAGATCGTGAGCCCTCTCTACCTGGTCACCTGGAAAAAGAACTAATTCCACTGGGGCCCTGAGCAGCAGCAAGCCTTTGCCCAGATCAAGCAGGAGATCGCTCATGCTGTAGCCCTCGGCCCAGTCAGGACGGGACCAGAGGTGAAGAATGTGCTCTACTCTGCAGCCGGGAACAAGGGCTTGTCCTGGAGCCTTTGGCAGAAGGTACCTGGTGAGACCCGAGGCCGACCTCTAGGGTTCTGGAGCCGAAGTTACAGAGGGTCTGAAGTCAACTACACCCCAACAGAGAAGGAGATCTTGGCTGCTTATGAAGAAGTTCAAGCTGCCTCAGAAGTGATTGGCACAGAAGCACAGCTCCTCCTGGCACCCCGACTACCAGTGCTGGGGTGGATGTCTAGAGGGAAGGTCCCCTCTACCCACCATGCCACCAATGCCACATGGAGTAAGTGGATTGCCCTCATCACACAGCGCGCCCATATCGGAAACCCAAATCGCCCTAGGATTTTGGAAATAATTACAAACTGGCCAGAAGGTGAAAATTTTGGTCTTGCCGATGAAGAGGAGCAAGAACAAGTGACCCGGGCTGATGAAGCCCCACCATACAACCAACTGCCAGCAGATGAAACTCACTACGCTCTTTTCACTGACGGTTCCTGTCACATCGTGGGGATGAACCGGAAGTGGAAAGCAGCCGTATGGAGCCCCACACGACAGGTTGCACAAGCTACTGAAGGAGAAGGTGGATCAAGTCAACTTGCTGAACTCAAAGCTGTTCAGCTGGCCCTGGACATTGCTGAAAGGGTGAAGTGGCCAAAGCTTTACCTTTACACTGATTCATGGATGGTAGCCAATGCTCTGTGGGGTTGGTTGGAAAGATGGAAAAAAGCTAACTGGCAGCGTAGGGGAAAACCAATCTGGGCTGCTGATGAGTGGAAAGACATTGCCAGTCGGGTAGAGAAGCTACCCGTAAAGGTCCATCATGTAGATGCCCATGTCCCCAAGAGTTGGGCTAATGAGGAGCACCGACACAATGAGCAAGTAGATCAGGCTGCAAGGATAGAGGTGTCACAGATAGACTTAGACTGGCAACACAAGGGAGAGTTGTTCCTGGCTCGATGGGCCCACGATGCCTCAGGTCACCAAGGCAGAGATGCTACCTATAAGTGGGCATGAGACCGAGGGGTGGATCTCACCATGGACAGTATTTCCCAGGTTATCCATGACTGTGAGACATGTGCTGCCATCAAGCAAGCCAAGCGAGTGAAGCCCCTCTGGTATGGGGGGCAGTGGTCCAAATATAAGTATGGGGAGGCCTGGCAGATTGACTACATCACACTGCCTCAGACACGCCAAGGCAAGCACTATGTGCTGACCATGGTGGAAGCCACCACTGGATGGTTGGAGACCTACCCTGTGCCTCATGCTACTGCCTGCAACACCATCCTGGGCCTGGAAAAGCAAGTCCTTTGGAGACATGGTACCCCTGAGAGAATTGAGTCAGACAATGGGACTCATTTCAAGAACAGCCTCATAAACACCTGGGCCAGAGAACACGGCATCGAGTGGGTGTACCACATTCCTTATCACGCACCAGCGGCTGGGAAAGTGGAACGGTGCAATGGGCTGCTTAAAACCACCTTGAAGGCACTGGGTGGGGGGACTTTCAAGAACTGGGAGATTAATCTACCAAAGGCCACATGGTTAGTGAACACCCGAGGTTCCACTAATCGAGCAGGCCCTGCCCAGTCTGAGCCCTTGAGAACACCAGATGGGGATAAGGTTCCAGTGGTGCACATGAGAGGTATGCTAGGAAAAACTGTTTGGGTGAAGTCTGCCTCCAGCAAAGACAATCCAATTCGTGGGGTGGTTTTTGCTCAAGGGCCAGGTTGTACCTGGTGGGTGATGCAAAGGGATGGAGAGACCAGACGCATACCCCAAGGAGATCTTGTTTTAGGGTGAACTACCTACAATACTGTGCCTGTATCTGTAACTGTATGGATGTCTATAATTTGAAGATTTTAATTTGATGTAGCATAATGGTAGGGGAAAATTCGGGGTGGAAAATGTTGGGGGTTGGTTCTTTCCCTTTTCACTCTGTGGAATTTTCCCCATTGTCATGCTAAGATACCTGTTGACTAGGCCCTGGTGACAAGGGGAGGGGAGGGAAGAGGGAAACCCCACGAGATTCAAACAGCCAGAAGAACAGATGGAAGGCTGGGGCTCAGCCCATTTCCCCCGCGGAGTTCGGACGAGAAGGACGATCGCTGCCTGTGTCCCATCCCTGCCATCCCAGCGCCGGGAACCATCCTCACTGCTGTGGGACCCTGCCCTGCTGCCTTCTCACTGTAACCTGCCACCATCCAGCACTCTGCTGAGCACCAGGACCCACACCGTGAGCGGAGGGCTCTCTCTCCATCTCTCTCTCCCCCTGGGACAGCGCTGCCATCACCCCCAGCCCTCCTGCAGCTCTGTGGGACCCGCCCGCCCCCAGCACCGGGAACTGCAGCTCAGGGAAAAGGTGCCTGCAGCCAAAAAACACTGGGACTGAGTTACTGTTCTGTTTGTGGGTAATTTCATAGCTGTTGTTGTTCTTGTTTGTCTTGTTAGATATACTAGTAAAGAACTGTTATTCCTACCTCCATATCTTTGCCTGAGAGCTCCCTTAATTTCAAAATCATGATAATCGGAAGGAAGGAAGAATCACATTTTTCAGTCCAAAGGGAAGCTTCTGCTTTCCTTGGCAAACACCTGTCTTTCAAACCAGGACACCCTGCCACCGTGTTCCCAGTCCCTCGTGTGCCCTGGAATATCTTGTTCAGCCCAGAGCTGGCTCGGGCGTGGCCAGACAGACAGGAAGTTATAGTTGAGGAGCTAATATTAAATTAATATTAAATTTATTTTAAATTGATTAAATTAAATTAAATTAAGTTATTAAATTTGGGTCTTTGTGCACATCCCACTACCTCCTTAAGATCCTCTTACAGAGAAAATTTGATAAGGGAAGGCTGCTTTTCTAACAAGAGAGGAAGCTTTGTATAAAGAACTTCTGGTATTTCTCTGTCATCCTACAGTATGCACAAATACCATTTCTAGAAGGCAATAAGGTTTCTGCATGGCAGCTGTAAAAAATGAACCAGTAGACACTTGCACTGTGTGATTTATTCCACCCTTCTGGTGCAGCAAATGGTCTGAGTTTGTGCTGAAACCACTTTTCAATTGCTTTGGCTACTCCATGACCAGTGCTTCATTTGCAAAGCTCTCCTTTTGAGTCAGTGGATGTACAGTTTGACAAGCATTTAAATTTGGAGGATGGCTTTTGTTGCTGTCTGCAGAAAAGTGAGTCAGAAGAGCCTGGCATGTGGGCAGATGAACACCCATCAGGCCCCAAAAACACACTCCAGGAAAGGATGAGAGTAGAGAGCTGACCTAAAAAGGCAGCCAGAAAATCTCAGCTGTTGGAATGCATCAATGCATCTTTAGTTTCTTAACTCATCTTACATTAATGGCTACAGGACCAGATACTGTCTGACTTTACACAGCAGCATAGGTAAGTGTGTTTTTGTGATGCCTTGTTTCTTTGGTATAAACAGGAGCATGGATCTTACTTCAGCTGCTGATGCAAGGCAAATAGCAGACCATTATTATTCAATCCACCTGGGCTTTGCAAATGTCAAGATGATATCACTCATGCTTGCTTTGTCATTATTACACTTAATCATTTTTATTAGCTGGTGAACCAAGCAGTTTCTGTAGATGTGCTGATGGTCCCTTCAAACCATGCAGCAAAAATAGATAGGAAGAAAATAATTATTTCTGTAGCCCAAGCTCCTAATTTTAATGCAGATCCTTGCAATTGTTTGATCTAGGTCTGTAGGAAGTTTTTATCAATTAATTTGCCCATTTCTGAGGAGCTGGGCCCCATTTACAATATCTAAAGTAGGAGACAGCACCTGTGTTAACAGCACACTCACACTGGGGAAAATAAAGTCAGAAACATTCATGTTCCTGAATAACGTTTCCACCTCAACAAATATTTTTTATATTATGTATATCAGGATATTCCTGCACTCCAGAGAAAAAAACACACAGACTCACAGATTTCACAATGAGGAAACGTAGTATTTTCACATATAAAAGTGTATTTCACCTGTAGAGAGGAGACATCCCAAAAAAAGGCTGAAATTTTGAAATACTGGGGTTTTTCTTCTGGAGAGCTTGATTTCTTTGGCAAGCTGTCCTGTTTCAACAGTTCCTCCTCCTTTCCAGGCAGCTTGCCAGGCAAGAGACAGCAGCAGGGACAGGCAGTCAAAGGAAAACACGTGAGTCTGTAGTAGCAGCTCTTTTGGGACAGAGTGAGGGCCTGCTTCCATCAAATTTAATCAGATTTAATACTCAACCGCTGGGAGCAGCTACTATTTTGTAACTGGAGAGAGGAAAAGATGTTTGGCTGAGCACAGGCAGGATGTGTTGGAGAAGGTGGTGGTGATTCAGCCAAATATAAATGTGCCACTGCTGGGTGGGGCGAAGTCAATTTTAAGAGGTGCAGCAAGTGTTGGCAGCTGCATGAAATAAATTAGTAAGTCAAATGAAGAAAACATCACTGGTTCCAGGTAATTCATATGCCCATGACCCAAATTCCCCTTCCTGGCATCCCATACTGCTCACTGTCTGTGTTGGTTTACCTTACATTTTAGCAGAAAAGCTGAAGATTTATTTCACCCAAGAATTGATTTGTGTAACAACAGCACATCTGGAATGGAAATAGTTGATCCTGTACAGGTTGCTGGGTTGTTTTTTTAGCTCCTCCTCCATTACATAACTTTTTGTTTAGCGAACAGTGCTGCCCCATTGCAACCATCCTAGTATAAAATCACCAACTTCAGCTGCCATTAACGTAGGCATTATTTAGCAAGGCAGATTGTCTTAAGTTAGAAAAGCTGTTAAATGTAAGATGTATGAGAAATAGCTGAGGTCACTTGGTTTGTTCAGCTTACAAAAGCAGAGACTGAGGGGTGACCTCATTGCAGTCTACAAATTCCACGTGAAGAGAAGCAAAGAGCCAGGGATCAATCTCTTCTTTCTGGTGACCAGTGACAGGGAATGGTCTGATGCTCTGTCACAGGAGGTTTAGGTTGGATATTAGGAAAAGATTATTACTCTTCACTCAGAGGGTGGTTGGACTCTGGAACAGGCTGCCCAGGGAAGCGGCCATAGCACCAAGCTGGCAGAGTTCAAGAAGCATTTACACTGTGCTGTCAGGCATTTGGTGTGACTCTTGGGGATGGTTCTGTGCAGGGCAGGGAGTTGGAGATGATCCTTGTGGGTCCCTTCCAACTCAGGGTACTCTATGATATCTCAACATGGCTTAGATAGCACAGTTATTCCCCTTTATAAGAGGAATATGCCCAATTCCTTAAGATGTTTTTCCTGGCCAGCCTGAAACCTGCCCACCTCACAAAGTCTTCTAAGTTCACACTTAGGAATGCCGTAACACATGTAAAGGAAAATCCCAAACATTGCTTCTGCTTTGCTGGCATCTGAGGGCAGGGGAAGGAAGGATGCTTGAACAGGGAAGCTTGCAGTGTGAAAAGGTTTGTTAACTTCAGCCTCTGTTTTTCTTTTCTTTCTTCCCAGGCATACTGGCTGCGAGTAAGTTTGCAGTTAGTGTTTCTGATGTCAGGAACAATAAGGGCATGGGGAATTTAAAAGCATTGCTGCCTTGGCACAAGTGGAAACCCACAATACTGAAACAGAGATTAATTTCTTTGAACACTCGCTGAGCACCTCTGAGCACTCATACCAGATGCTGCATCCATGTCCTGACAGCTCACAGGAGGAGCTCAGACTGGCACCGTGCACCGTCCGAGCCAGCAGCAATGTGAGCTGGCACACGGGAGCTGCTTGTTCTCACAGCCTGATGTGGACTGAAAAAGCCAGTATGGAGAAGTCCTCCTTGCAGCCTCTGCTCAAAACACAGACACGTGGGACCTGGACAGTGCCAGAACAAGGAGCACTGCCCTGTCACAGATAAAAGTTCAGCTTTTATCACAGACCCAGCTCCATTACTCATCCTCCCTGCCGTGCCTGACTGGCTGTATGTCCTTGCTGGCTCTGCTTACTCCTGCTGCACGGTTTGATCTGTGCACTCATGCCTTTACACACAGCCACAGAATCTTTGTATATTTGTCCCAGGCAGTTAAAGATAAATAACAGAGAGATCCTGAGCCTAGAAGCTTCTCTGCTTTCTTCCCTCTAACCAGCTGCCTTCACAGGAGGCAGAGCATCTCCCTTGGGCCTGTCTTCCTGTCTGAAGTCAAATGACATCGCTTTAGTACTTCCTTGGAATCGAGGTAGTAGATAATGTAGAGCAAATGACTGCTTCTGATAACTCAGGTTTCAGAGAAATGTCACATGAAGTCTTCAAGGCAAACTGTAATGAGCACAAGGCTTTTATGTTCTTCCAAGATTTTTTGTTTTTCTCAAAGGCTGCCCTGTTTTTTCTTAGTCTTCCTTTAGGAAACATAAGAGTTATAATCTCAAAAGAGGTTGCACATGTGCACACAAGAAAAACTACTCCAAAGGATAAAAGTGCAACCAAAATTTCACTTCCTATTTTAATTCTGCTTCAGGCAGAAATAAAAAGAGAGTATATTATCTCTGTGCACAGTCAGAAGCATCCTGTAGCATAGGCTGCTGGTAAAAATGAATTATCCATGCAAGAAAAGTTAATTAAAGAAAAGGTTTTAGGTGATCTTTATTCAAAACAATGTTGAAAAAGTTAAATTTAAAATTGAGGTTTCTCATGTTCTACTTGCATCCACTACTTGATTGGAAACAGTGCAGTGACTTCCAGTCACTGCTGAGGGACGAGATGCTGGATCAGACCATCGGCCATGGCAGCATCCAAACCATGCACTGGTGAGGAGTGCTAAGTCTAGCTTGTCCTTGTGCAATTCCATAGGGCTCCATGGTAGGTGAGACGAATCCAGACAAAGCAGCAATGGTCCTGTGCTAAGCAGGAGGCACGAGAACCTTCAAAATGGGCAGGAGCTAGAAGTGACCTCCTGTAGGGGGCTGGGAGACAGGGTCAGCCAGGAGCAGAATGGTCCTTTCTATTCCCTGCTCCCCAGCCTACACATTAAAGTCTCACCATCATGATGTGTCAGGCATTCAACTGAGCAGTAAGAGTGAATACCAAGGACCATATTCTTTGGATCCCCAAATTTCTGAGAACGTTTCTCATTTAATTGCATATTTTCCAAAGATGTCTGATTCTAGACATCCATACAAGGATATCAAAGGCAGAAGTTTCACCCTGAAATTCTTTCTGCAACAAAGCCTCACAGAGGTGCTCTACAGGCAAGGTAAAATAATTTTATGTGCTAGATAATACACCACTGTAATGAAATTCTGTCCCATTATGGTGTTGAAGAAATTGCTGTCAGTGAAATCTCATGTCTTATCAGCACAGAGTAACAGTTTGGGATCAAGTGATGGGACCAAATGCAAAAAACCTGATAATTACATCAATAGAATATAACTGGATAATTGTAACTTTCAATGTGAAATGGGTCAGATATATACCCAAAAGCCCATCAAAAGGCTAAACTTAATTCATTATTAGTTACGAGTCACACATAGGAGTTGATGCCACTTTAAAGAAAGATATAACCATGAGGCGTAAGTATTCCTCATAGCCTGAAATGCTCTGCCTGACATCAGGTGGGGCAGGGAGGGGAGAGCTGTAGCCCCTGTGTGAGCACCAGTTCTTCTCATAGGAGGCAAAGCAGCCCATTTCTGCCTCATTTTTGCTTTACAAATACAGTGTGTATTCACAGCTTCACTGTGTAAGCTGATCACAGGGGAAGATATTTGGAGCTGTCATTAAAGGGGGCCATTAAGACATGCCAGATGATTTATGTTAAAGCCGAGTTTAAGCACATGACAGTTATTTACATTCCTGGGAAATGGTGAATGCCCTAAGATATTATGGAACAGCTAAAGAAGGGTCTCCTTATTTTGGATTGGGTTTTTCTAGATTTTGAAATATGGGCACATATAAAAGTCACAGAAATTGCAAGTCAGCACAACAGATCCTGGGGTGAAACTGTGGGGAGAAGATGGCACAGGGTACCTAACAAAACACTAACAGGCAGAGAAGTTGAGAGTTTGGTTAATTTTCCTGTTTTTATTAGGACGTTTTTGGAATGCTCCTCAGGACATCAAACCTCTGACAAAACATCACAAAATGTTACCTGTAATGTAACCACAGAGCTCCTCACAAATGCTGCACCAATACAGTCAGCTGGAATCCAAGTCTGCACAGGGAGGTGACAGCACTTGAAATGTAGTCTCAAACATAACAGATGGCAAGCAGAGCCCAAAGCAAAACAAATCCCCAAAGGAAAACACAAAAACAAATATCGGAGACAAATGGGCATTTAAAATAAATGAAGAAATACATGCAAAAGGAAAATGCCTTAAAGGGGCAATCTTGGAAGAGTTACAAAATCATCAGACAAGAAAAAAGATCAGAAGGGATAAATGTGAAATAGAGTTGTGTAATGCTGCTCACTCAGTCTGAAGGAGAGTCCAGATGTTCCCTCTTACTTTCATTTAACTACAAGTTGTGTAATAGCTGGTTTGCAGAGGGTGGCTGAGCTGAGGCTGGTTATGATGCCTCTTGTCTCACTATAAGAGTGAGAAATTACACCTGGAGAAGAGAAACAGCATTCATTCCACTGCAGTGATGGATCCACTGGACTGTTGGAAGAGTGCACAGAGCTAATGGAGGAATAAAGTAGGGTCAGTGCTGGTGAAGATACAGAGGAACTACTGGCAGCAACTAGAGCCCCACTGGTCATGGATGTTACAATGAAGTCAGGTCCATATTGAAAGGATTGGTGGTGTTTAATGAATTGATGAAATTCTAAATTTGGACTGCTTGCTGTCTTTACAGTCATAGGAAATTTTAAATTAGTACAAGACTAACATGCTTAAAACTATGAAATAGTCTGGTGATGACCTGCAGGAGACTACAGTATCTGTGATAAACCATGAGCTCAGTTCCAGTGATTTATAATAGTAATGTACTTAAGCTTATCCTTCCATGTTTTGGGATGTTATCAGTGATCTTGACTTCTACAAACCGATCAGCTTGGTAGGCAAAGTAAGTCCTGTAGCACATGTAGCAGTACACAACAGTGGGAAGCAGCACATACATCTTGGGTGTGATCATGGCAGTAAACTTGTGCTCACAGCGCTTAACAAGAACCTGATTTAAAATGAATGAGCTGGTTGGTGAAGGACATAAGTGTGAGCATCAATATATTTTGTGTAGCCTCTTGTGGATGAGAAATCCTGCTGGCTTGGCTGAAACCCAGTGCTGAAGAGCAGCCCCTGAAGCCCACGACATGCAGGGCCCGCTGTGCTAGGTGGCAGCAAAGGCAGGGAAAGCCACCCTTCCAGTCAGCCTGGCTCTACATCCTCTGGGGCTTTTTGTCAGCACGCTCAGCTCTCTTCCCACTGGAACAGAGTGCTCGTGAGCACCTGAGAATAACACTAATGTAAAGTAGTTTAAAAATACATTATTGTGTGGAAAACACACTGCAGAGAATAGTGAACTTGAGTTTGCTTAACCCAAAACCATGCCTGAGAGTAGGTTTCCAACCCATCTTCACATCAAATTCATCACATCAAATTCACCTGTGCTCGACCAAGGGTCTGAAATACTCAAACAGCAAAAGTACTCTACATCAGTATTTATTTTTCTGCTTCCCAGCTTCGTTTCAGAAATCACTGAACTTGGCGTCTTATACCTGTGCAACATTCAGGAGGAACATAAAAACCTTCTCATCTCTAATCTACCCTTACAAGTTTCCCATTGCTATGGTAGGAAGAAACTGCTCCTTCCCATGCACACAGGTCTCTAGGTGCATTACTAACACAGTATTAAGCTCAGCCTCTTACTACCTCCCAAACTAAGTAGGAGAAAACCCCCCCCTGAATAATTGTGCCAGGACACCCAGGACTTTTATTACCAAATCCCTGTATTTTTTTCAGATTTTCTTTGTTTTTCCCCTGAAACTATAGACATGTCAATTCTTTGAAGGCAGGAGAGACAAGAAGTTCTCTGAATAAGCACTTTTCAAGCCACTTGCAATTTTTTTCTCCCCCTCTGTTGCAAAGAATCTAATTAAACTGTCTACTACCTTTGTTCATCCTAAAAAGAAGCTGCTCTTATTCTTTCATGTAGGTTTTCATTAAAAGTCCCCTGAAGAAAGCCTTTTCCCTAGAGGTAAATAATTTGCATAAAGCCATGCAGAATAAATCGCTTTTACCCCAAGCTAATTAGACCCCACTGTGGCAGCGGCCCACCCAGTTAATGTGTCCCATGCAGCCTGCATTTGGGAAGAGAAGCAGGAAACCATGCTATGGGGGAAAAAATATTTTAGGAAAAAATATTTTAGGAAAAAATATTTTAAAGTATGTTTCTATTATTTGCCTACTGGTTTTGGAGCCTTTGGTGGAGATTCATAGGACTCAAGTGAAACAATCCCAGCAATGCTTCTAGGCTGTTGCTCCCTTCATTATGCTTTTCCAAGTCAAAACAATAAACTACTCCCTTCAAACCCTTAGCCACACAGCAGACACACATAAGAAACAAACCCTCTGGGAATCTATCAGATAGATAGACAGATATAATGTATCATATGATCCCTACTGGCAAATTCACTTACCCAAGATATATACACAGATATTCTTTTGTCTCTTTGAACTCATGACAGTTATTTAATTGCTTAGTGGGTTGTTTACCCCTCACCTCCCTTTTTTGATCACCCGAGGAAGGCCAAGAAGCAGCATCTAAGAAGGAGTGGGAACATGGCTGTAGGACAGAAAGGATCTAGGAGCTTGCCTCTCTTGCACAAACTTTGGCTGCTGCTTGAGGTAACATTGCACACACAAATGTGGCAATGAAGTCCAAAAGGTCTATCAAGGATATTGGAGATGCTGCCAAAGACAGCAACAACTTGTGTAATAATTCAATGATTTAAGTAGCTACACAGGAGGTGGAGGTAGAACCATCTTGCATCTTCCCTGGAGTTTTTCCCAATTACTGGGGTCAAGACAAGGCTGGAGTGAGGCTCAGCTCTCCCTTCTCCATTACTCAGTGAGTATCACTGAATGGTTATCCTTTCAGGGGTCTGAAGGTGATTTAAAAACAACAAAGCACCTTCTTCTGTCTCCTGTGACTGGAGCCCTTCTCAGGTGATGGAAAAATCCTGGGTTTCTGCTGGCCTGTTGCCTGGGTGAGGGCAGCTGTTTTGGACATCTTCTTACGAGACAGCACAAAGAGCCTCATCCCTGGTGGCAAGAGCACCCTCTTCAGCTGCTCTGGGCAAGATGCCTGCTGGGGTATCTCTTGATTTCCTGGGTGTCCCTGCTGGGACAACCACCTACCTGTAAGGTTGTCCAAGCCCCAGGTAAAGTCTTCTCCCAGCCCCAGGGTTAACCAGGGAGCTGCTTGCATCACTCCCACGTTCAGGGATGGGAGCTCCTGTGGTAATACTGCCTAGAAGCATAAAATAATTACTGGTGGAGTGGATCTCTAGAAATCATCTGTTCCAAACCATTGTCCAAGCTGGGCTAACTTTTGTCTTCTTTGGTAATAATTTCAGAAGCTCAAAAGTTAGCATCCATTTTCTGATCCACTAGGATAAGAAAGCTTTAAAAAGGACTCAAGAGACAGGGTAAAATGACCACAGTGTACTTTATTTAATGATTTTGGTACCTTGTGTTGCAATAAAATAAAAAAAATCTACAAAATCCAAATATATAAAATTTTCAAGTTTCCCTTTTAAGTTTTACAAGAAAAATCAAGTTGTAACCAAGGAAATTTGTTAGTATGAAGCACTACTTTCAACTTCATTTCATCACAAATTGCAACTTACTTAACAGACCAAAATAACTATGGTACTGCAGTACATCAAATACTTCACACACTGTGTTCTTTACTATAGCACATGTAACCTCTGCCACGGGAGGCAGCAGTCTCTAGCCAATAAAGACACTCTTCACAATCTGAACTCTAAAGGAATGTTTGTATACATGGATTCAGAATATATATATTTACAGGAAGTTTTCTTTTTATTTTTCTTTTTTTAATAACTATTTCGATTCTTCATTTCAAATAAAATACCAAATACATTTTTACAATGTTTACAAGTCAAAGCACAAGTTCTGCAATGATTATCATTCACTTCTAGTCACTGTGCTTGTACTGAGGGGGGAAGAGGGGGTATCTACACTGTTCCATAAACACAAATGTGATCTTCCATCACTTTATTTCTGCAGTGGTGACTAAGGAGTATAAGCACAGTAACAATTCTTTTAGCACAATCAGTGTATAATGCAACAGTTTACAACAGACAACTGAGAAACTATTGGTCCACTCTGTTCAATTTGCTGTTTATCTGCCAACTGTTATGTTAGTGTTTGTCACATAAATTGTGTGCGAGAGAAGAGTTAAATAACACAACTTGAATAGGAAAGAGCATACATTTTTAAGGCAAATTAATAAGCAGCCTATGGTGGGTTTTTTTTGTTAAACTATACCCCAACACAACCTAAAAATAAAATGTATGTTCTGCAACTGTCAATAATTATGTCTTCTTAAACTTATCTCCTCTATAAATTGATCAACATGGCTTTGAACCTGGTTATTCAAAATTGAAATAATTCCTTCCCCCAAATCCCCAAATATAGAAAGTGCATGACTTCAAATGTGCCAAAACAAAACAAAAGGCAGTTGAGGTAGTTAGATGTAAAATGTATTTATGAAAAATAACTGAAAAACTAAAACAAGAACATATACAGTAAAATCCCACTCACTTGGAATTAATTTTATATCAGACAACAACTTAAAGCAGGAATTTATGAATTCTGGAAAAAAAAATTAGTTATAACATACGAATGAAAACAGAATATACTATTGGAATTGTAATTTCAAGTATTTGAGTCTATTTGCATGTGCATTTTTTTCAGGCTTTGTATAGTATTAGGAAGTCATTTACTTTTTATCAGGCATCACATGAGATCTGGTTGACCTCTGGGACTGAAGCTCCTGGAAGGTAGAAATGCACGACGAGTGCCTGATGACATGCCACCATGTGTGCTTGGAAGCACCACCCTCTCACCTTGGGTGAATTTCTACACACCCATTCTCTGCTGAGCTCACCTGAGAGTGACAGGGCCAGGGATCCTGCAGCTGTGCCTCCATCCTGATTGAATAGATGTCCTGGGAGCCTGCCTGGGATGTACCCACGTGCCTGGATCCAGGCGGGATGTGCCTACGTGATGGGGATCCTGCACGCGATGTTCCTGCAGAGCTGGTGTGTACACACCCAACCCAGGAGTGACCCTGTGCACTAAAGAGAGCATCAGCTTCCACTTTGGAGCAGAGTCACAGCTCCTCATGGCCCTTCCTGCCTCTGCCCAGCACCATTGCACTTCAGCTCTCATGGGGACCTTTACTCATGTGCAGAGAGGGACAGTGTTACCACTCCAGCAGACAGGACAGTCTCCAAGAAAGTGTTTGCTTGAGTCCACTGAGCATGAATTTGGATTTCAGCTTGCATCATGGTCCCAGAGCTCCACCAACAGCCCCTGGCACAGAGGCAGCCCCAGCTTTCCCTTCCATTCCTGTCTAGAAAGACAAGCAGGCAAACTTCTTTAGCAAAATGACCAAAAGGAACGTGCAAGTGCATGGAAAGTCTTCAAGCTCTGGGAATGAAATTCACAAAAAATGTGCCTACCTGTAGGAAACAGATCAGTTTGGAGATGTGTTCCTGTCTTCAATAACAACAGCCTACAACTGTCACATTACTAAATGTGCAATGTGCTGACTCTTCTGAGCCCTACTCTTAAATCTTTCTGCTGATGGCCGCAACATGGGTATGTGCAATTTACTGTCATGAATTCTACACCTGGCTCCTCCCAGCAGGGAACATCACAAACAGAAATTGATCTGGTGTGAGTGGTTTTCCTAATTTTTTTTAATTGGCCTGTAAAAGAGTAGGATTTGTACTTCTGAAGTGTGTGCATATGCCATCTTTAATTTTTATTTTCTATTAAACAAGGAAATCCTGAAGCCCTTTCCCCCTCTTTTATCCTTTTTCTTTTTTTTTCCCCTTTAATTTTATCCTTCTAAGCTCACTGTATTTTAAATATGATTTTCAAAAGTAATGTTTGATTTTGGCCAATTTAATCTCTGGCAACCTGAAATTTGAAGTCACTAACTTTCACGGAGTGCTGAAAGTATTTTCTAAGGTGGCAAAGATGGTAATGGCCAATTACTCTTGGATATCCTGCACATCATGGCCTTTTAATTTTTTTTCTGCTAGAACTAGGTGGAAAACTAGAAGACTGGACTGTGAGATTTCTTGATGTGGCATGATACTGCAGCTTTTCCCAAAATGTTTCTCAGGAATTTCTGCTCAGTTGATCAGGTTTTTTGAGCATGAGAAGGACTTTGTCAGAGAAGTCAAGGTTTTATAGCTTTATGTAAACCTAAGCAGAAAAAGATGGTCTGATTTTGAAGAGGGGAGAAATATTTTTCAGGTCTGATTTCATAAAAAAAGATGCCAAAAAGCACACTTTTGCAATGGATGTAAAAATTATTTTTATGCATGTGAAAAACAGAAAAGATAAACCTCTGCAGCCTAGGGAATCCAGCTTGATGTTTCAGTGTGTTGGCATTGTGAGTACTTGACATGTGTAGATACCCTCTTCATCATGTCATAACTTTTATTTTCCACATTTCCTTTCAAAATAAAAATAATATTTCCAAGTCTCTGTACTCACAACCAACATTTGCCCTCTTCCCATCACCAAGTCACTTGTGTCACTGGTAGACGTTGGAGAAACTGGCAGAGAAGAGGATCTACCTGCACCTGCCTCATCCCTATCCTTGTGCCATTGAGCTGCCTCTGCCCAATTGCAGTACGACTCAGCACCAAAGAATGAAATGAAATTTGTCAGGATCCAAATGCTAGATCCATTTTCAAGGATTTCAGTGGTGAAGAATGACAGGCAAGTATCACAGATACTGGATAGCAGGCTGGGTGGAAAAATAGGACTCTTGCCTGAGCTTAGGATAAAATTTCTCTTCCCCAGCTTGTCCAAGTTTTTCCTGGAGCTCAGTGACTTGGAATTTACAGAAAGATATATATTTGTCTTGAAACTGAAATTTAAATATATAGCTCAAGTAACAGTTTTTATTTCATAGAAAATATTAAAATAGAATTAATATATTTACAAGCTATCTGAAAGTTTAAGCATTTTAATTTATCCTGGAATCTAGTGAGGTATCCTGGCCTCATGCAGTGATTAACAGAATTGGAAGACCTAGAAATGCTTCAGTATAATTTCCAGCAGACAATTTTTTTTTTTTAAATACAAAGCCTGATAGTTCTTCCTCAGACATTTTCAATAACTTAGCCAAATCAGTACTGGGTGCACAAAGACTGAAAACTTCTCTTGACAATAAAGTTCTAGTGCACTGTAAAGTAGCTACTAAAGAGATTCCTTAAAAAAGAAATTTTACTTAGACTGGCATTGCGAAGTTGAAAAGCAAAATGCCCACGTGTTTCCTCCTGGGGCTTACTGGACTCCACTAAAGTCCAGAGAAAGTAAAAAATTTGCTGTGGTGGACCTTCAGGGAAGCCCTTTATGATTATAAACTGCCTGTAATCAAAGTAAATCCCATTATGATAAATGCTCCTCTCCAGAGCATTGGTGTAAGTATGACTTATTGGCATGTGCACCAGGCAAAGTTTCTTCATCAGTCTTCTAAGACTGTCTTTTGGTTTTGGGTTTTTTTTGCTTAGCTGTAGATTATTGAAGATGGTTTTGTAAACACAGCTGTTATCAAGTTTGTCTTTTAGGATCATTCACCTCATATGAAATTACTTTGGAAGGCTCCCTTGTTTTACTAATAACCTAGAAACACTTTTGCACATTTCCCCAAACCAAATCAAATCCACTAGTCAACCTGAAAACAGACTTGGAATTCTGTATATTAAGAAATGGAGGGTGGAAGAACACACAAATTAGTTCGCCTTATCTGAATATAAATTTAGCTGTTATGAATAGAGAATATGCTCTTTTTAAATTATTCCCGGGTTAATTAATATATTTTGTAGGAATCCATTTGAAATACCCAATGTGAATTAACTGACACGCTCCTCGCACATTGCAAATTTCAAGTGAAAAATGAATGCTGAGGAACAGTTAGAAGTTGGGCCCTTTTCCTTTTCCTTTTCCTTTTCCTTTTCCTTTTCCTTTTCCTTTTCCTTTTCCTTTTCCTTTTCCTTTTCCTTTTCCTTTTTTATTTTTTTTTTAATTTTTTCTCTGTAATCTTAATGAAGATTACAGAGAACTGCACAAAGTTTCAAAGCACAGCTGTGGTCCAGTAAATTGCTATAAAACCAGTATGATAATGAACTGCATTTATTGTGACCCAGAGGGTACCATTTCCAATGCACTTGGCTTAGAGTGAGAAGATGAATCTCCCATTTGCTAATGCCAGGTCAAATCCAGAAGTCACACTGGGTTTTGCCTGGCTCTGCAGCATGTGGAATAACAATTGTTAGTTAACATTTGATTAAAGAGGCAGGTGAGCAAGCATGGGAAGAACAACAGAGGTGGCTGCCCCTGTTGAGACTATCTTATACACAGAATGGCACCTGCTGGAAAATACAGTGATTCTCATTTGTTAGAATAAACATTAACTTGGTAATAATACAGAACTGGGAGAAGAGACAGGAAAATATCTGTCCCCTCAAGCAGAACAAATTACACAGGGGACAGTTTCTGCCCTTGAGAATCAATGGGAATTGATTTAAAGGAACTGCAGTCCTGTTAAAGAAGAACTGCAGTGGAATGGCAGATCCTTGCTTGCTAATCCAACTTGATCCCTATTACAGGCTGTTCTGTGAGTCAGAAATTACCTCAGAAATAAAAGACACTGATGTTTAGGTTGCTACAGGCGTATATCAAGGCTGTGGAATGATGAAAGTAAAATCAGCAGACCTAAAGTAAAATCAAGATGTGACAGCTGTCTTTAATAAAATTCCCGCTTTGCAATTGAGAAAATTACTTCAGTGTTTGCATTTTAAATTTGGTTTTCCATCATAACTGTAGAAGTTTTCCTGTAGCCGGGTGTTATGCAAAGGAATTTTTGAATCTTGTAAAATGACACGAGAAAAGAAAGTTTCTTAGATAACCTGAGCATTGCCTTTTCTCATTGGTGAGGTTTGCACATGGGACTCATATGCACAAGAGAAAAATGGAATCAAGGAAAAACATGAGAACAGTATCTAGTAAACTCTGCCAGCCTTTCTGAGTAAACATTTGAAAAAACAGACCAATTGTGATACGTTGCACTTATGGATCATGCATGAGGTTACGGATAATTCCACAGTGTTTTCTGCTGAAATAAGGATAAGACTGTTTCTGCTACTAAACAAGCAATAACTGATGATAAAATCTAATATAACTGGAAGCCTTTCAGCAGTAATTTCCATGAGGAGCTGAGTGACAGAATACCTGAGCATGAACAAATGCTAGGAGGGCTCACCTACTCTGAAGCTTCACGGCTCTTTCCTAATGATAGAACTTCATCTACTGATCTCCATTTTCTCTATTTTTTTTTCCCCTGCTCTATGCCTTTACAATGTTCCATGTGTGTGTTCCTCAGCTGTGCATGAAGAAATGGATGTGAGGACTATTAGCAATAAAGGAACAAGCACCTGCAAATCCACTATTTGCTCATGGACATACCGTGTGAGAAACTGAGAGCATGGGAAAATGCACAACCAGTTGAGCAACGCCAAACCTACAACATTTTATATAAAGAAAAGACCGTCTCCTGAACCTATTCTCAACCTCATATTTCTTGTGGAAGCCATCTGAGATTTATCCTCCATAAAGAAGGCAATAATGTTCTCTGACCTATAATTTATTACAAAGATCTATCATTTATAAATCTAACAATCACTGGCGTAACTGCCATACCAAATACTTGTCTCCCAGGCCTTAGTTTGAGACACTTTTGTATCTTATTGCTAATAAACAGCCCTGTCAATAACAACAAAGTTATATCTAAGAAGTATCTTTCAATGGCTCCCCATGTGTTTCAGTTAGTTTGCAACACAAAGAATTTTCTCAGTCAACATCTTTCCCCGAGGAGGGAGTAATTGCACCATAAATAATATTTTGGCATCAAGGTTTGTTGATCTGAGTTTTGGGGGTTTTTCAGCTGTTAAAAGACTCTGCTCCTCCTTTTATCTACTGAAACAGCAGGGGTAGCTTTTCCACAGTGTTTCACAAACATCTCTTAATCTTGACAAAAGGAATCATCCTTTTGCTTTTGTATCTTTTTTGATCTCTGTCATCCTTGCTAAGGTCACTAGAGGAGATGTTTCCACAATAAAATGTGTGTACAGATTACTCTCATGTGTGCCTTCTGCAGCCTGACTGGAGTGGGCTGTGACATCATCCCACCTGAAAATTCTGTATCAGGAAGGTCCCAAGCCAGAGCACTTGCTGAGTACCATGTTGCTGTAATTGTGTTCCTACAAGTACAAGAGTTAAGTTAAATCCTAAACCACCCACTCATTCTTGCTGAACTTTATAAAACTGTGAGTGCACTAACCTACGTTATTTCTGATGATCACAAGCCTTCCATTATTCAGATATCTCTATAAGCAGCATTATTTATTTTTTAAAACTTCCTCTTCATGTGAAAGTAGCTAAAACCCACCTGTGTGTTAAAAGCAATGAAAAACAATATTTTCTTCATTCTTTCATCCAGTTCTTAGTGCTGTCGCTAAATGGAGTATGTTTTTTTGTTATAGTAGTTTCTCTAGGAGAAACAGTTGCACAATCAGTACAGTAATCTCAAAAATGAAATTGTACTGCTGCTGGATAGAATGACTTTTTGGCTGATAAGATGAATAAATGACCAGAAGGAAATTTGGTCAGTTTCACATTGATGGTAACTAAAGCTGTCTCAACCCTAGCAATCCTCTTTAAAATACAACTCCTTGCATATACGAAACAAAACAAATAGATAAATGTTTCACAAGATGAATGATGAAAGCTTAGCTGGGATGAATTTACTAACGTTGCATTTCTTCTAGATTTCTCTTTCCAATGTGGGCACCTTATTGAACACAGCTAACAATGGCGCTTTTTTCTTTTTCGTCTTGTTTTTTATTTTTTTCTCCCAAACTGATTAATGTTTGCTCACAGGACCTTGATTACTGTATTACAAGCCACAGATTTGTAAGATTAAAAATGTCTGTTGAATTAATTAGCTGCAAATCAACCTAGGCACAGCTCGACAAGTTCCAAGCAGTTCCAATAAAATAAAAAAGGAAGAATCAATAGCAACCACAAATACATGACAATATGTTGGCACTTTGTGACTATAAATAGTGGCAGCTGCCCTCTCTGCTGACAAAGGAAGATTTTTCATTGTCCATAGAGTGCTATCTAAAGGCTAAATCCTGCCCAGACTGGTGTGGCAATCTCACCGATAGCTAAAGTGTTCTCAGTGAAATACGTCCCATAGGCCAGCCCAATAACCCAGGGAGAACTGGAGCTGGAAACAAGATGCCTACTTTGTTTTCACTTTCAGCCAGAGTGAACACCACAGTGCTGGTGCCAGGAGTGATCCCAGCACACATGGATGCTGCCTGACAGGAGGACGATGCGTGTCCCAAAGTGAAAATTCAGGGAATTGATGTTGAAAGTCATTAGCAGCTACTTTTGAAATTTTCCTCAGTAGTTACTGCCGTTGTCTTACCCAGTCATGACAACTTTAGATCTCTCTGACCATATAACACAACTCCATGGAAACCTACTACTTTTTTCAAACATTGCCCTTAATGCTGAATGGGGACACAGGTGAGGAGCTCTAGACATATATATGAACTTCAGAGAATCAAGTGCCTCCACTGGCTAGTATTCTCTTCCTCAGCTGCACAAAATTTAAAATTAATTCTCATCAAATACAGTCTGAGAAAAAGATATTGATTGACATATAATAATGGAGAACATATTGAAAAAAACCCCAGTAATTAGAATTTCAGAAATAGTTGCTGCATATGTATGGTACATTTAAATTGACAGGAGTATTGTTTTCAAATACATGCAGTTGAAATTTATCTGCAGTGTGTAATCTGTGCAAGAGCAAGTCTTTCCTTCTGACAGCTTGCATCTGGAAACTGCATGTGCTGGATAACAAACCCAATTAGTGTTCTTCAGTCAAAATACAAGTAAATCATCCCATATTATTGCAGGTTATTTCCTTCATAAACTACTGACAATGAAAACTGATAATGAAACAAATACAACCAACATTACATTCCATGAAACGAAAGTTTAATTGATCCTTTTGCCAGTATTCTATATGTTGTTTTTCCTTGGTTAAGTCAATGTGAAAAAGCCTTTTTTATTTTACACAATTATCCCTGCTCTATTCTTTTATCAAAATATTTAAGATATTAAATATAGCATTAGACATTTTTTCTCCATAACTTTTTCTTAAAGTGCTGGCACACTAAATCACAAAAATGTTTCCAATAATGACTAAAATGTATTTCCCAATAATATAATTTTCTTTTTTGCAGTTACCACTTGATTATCCTTGATGACAATGTTCCTGATCCTTTTTTTGGTTTAGGCTTAGGATTTAAAGGAATCCTAATTTCAATGAATCCTAAAGATTGAATCCTAATAGAATCTCAGGACTCATTGTCGTGTGTTTACACAAACACGCACGCACATGCACACACACACACACACACACACATGTACACACACACACACACACACATATATATAAATGCAATTGAAACTGTATATTTGCTCCCAAGCATGAGATAAGGTTTTAAAAATCTATTTTTACTATGATAAAACCAAACACATTCACATGGAGTATTCATTACAGCGTGCTGTGGACACTGAATGTCTTGCATTCACCATAATCTGGGCAATCTGCACACAACTGTGGTTCAATTGTACTGTCCACAGAAACCATGTCTGCTGCACATGCTTTGCTGGATAGCACAGAGCCTGTTTGCCTTTTGCTCAGCCCAAACTGATCTGTGTTTGGCAAAGGAACAGGGATCTCAAAATGTATGAAACTTGGGCTCAGGGAACTACAGATAAGCTACAAGAGTAGCTCTGGTGTCCCTACAAAGTCTGCCTGAGCTTCCAAGAAAAACCATGTGCCAGAGCAGCACACAGTGCATGAATAGACCTGATTCAAGGCAGCATGTAGAGATTCAGGCTTTGTCACCGTGCTAACCATGTTCATCCAGCTTTTGGTCAGGTTGGAAGCTGAGCAAAGTGATTTTGCTCCTGCCTCAGATGTTTACTGCAGACATTACTCTGTCTGGGTGTAGGCAATGGCACCAAATGTGCTCAACAATTTCAGAGTCCTCAACACTAAAGGGACTGAACATGTCAAAATACTAGAAGTATATCTACACTGCACATGTCTACATTTGTCTGTCCACATTTACATTTTCCACAAAGAGGAAGAACAGTTCAAAGTGTGAGGCAGGGAGAATTGCCTTTCTCCTCACCAGAGTGCAGCCCTATATCCTTCCCCTGAGAGATAGCAGCTAAAGATATGAATCGGTGCTAGCTGAAGAGATCACTGTGTCTGGCTCTCCCCTTGGTCTCTGCTTACCACCAATTTACTGCTGGAAAAGCTGTCATGACTATTTCAGTGCAAAGCTCCATCTGATAGCACCACAGAGGACCCAATTCTTTCTGGTAAGATGGGCAGGAGAATGCCTGCTCGGAGTACCTTTGAAGGCTTAGGTGGGCGATAGGAGCTGAGCTAACTTTGTGCTGTGAACACCAAGTTGTCTCTGACCGAGTCCAGGAGGCAAATTTTAAGTCCTTGAATATCTGGTGTTAAAAATGTTCAGGAGCTCCTAATTAGAGCAGTTTGGAGGAGCACAGTACGAGCCTGAGACCCTGGATGTGCCTGCAATGTGCCAGGCAGCTGGTCCCCAAGTGCTGTGGCTTTCATCCAGCCCATGCACGTGGTTTTCCTCTCTTTTCTGAGCTCTTTGGTGCATGGGGTGAGGAAGAGAGTGCTGGACTATGACCAGCCCTTGCCCTGAGCAGACTTGTAGCACACAGTCTATGCTTTGCCTTAGCACTGTGTTATGTCTCTGCAGGCTCTTTTAGCCATTCAGCTAGCAGCTTTTTTACCTTGAGGATATCACTGACCTGTGAAATTCTGTTTTGCAGTACCCTTACATGCTAGGTGGCTGAGTGAACACATCTATTTCATGCTAAAAAACACTTTTGTGAGGTGTAGTTCAGTGAAAAAACTACCCCAAACTCAATGCTTTGTTAAAAGGATGTGGACTTTCCTACAGCAGAACAGATCTTGA
The DNA here is from genome assembly GCF_963662255.1 of Cinclus cinclus. NCBI lineage: Eukaryota > Metazoa > Chordata > Aves > Passeriformes > Cinclidae > Cinclus > Cinclus cinclus. Next base: position 113,457,658 of record NC_085046.1, on the reverse strand, counting down.
AAAGCTGCTAGCATTTCTAGAGCTGTTGCATGCCAGAAGCAATTGCTTCCAAAGTTAACTGAAGTAAGAGGCTGAAACCTACAGACAGAGACAACCCACAGTGGCCATATCTTTCTTTCTATAAAAGTTGCATTTTGTTACATTGAAAAATCTGTTACATTTTAAAATTTATTCCAACCATTCCTTGAAATGAGATTTTTGGTTACACTTTAAAGCTTTTTTGGCTGATTTTATTTTATGCCACCTTGCATGCAGTTGAGATTTTATCTTTCTATTGCTTGGTCACTTACATCACAATTTCTTGTGAATCTCTCCCAATGAATATAGCAAGTATAAGTCTGTTGTAATTATACATAAGGTTGTTTGGCTTCTCTGGCTCATGCAAATCACCCCGTAAGTGTGCTGAAGAGGACATTTTGCCCTGAATCTTGTATATCTGTTCTCTTTGCCCTTGGATTCAGAGTAGTATACAAAATCCTCTCTGTAAAGAATGAAATGCTAAGCATTTAGAGCAAAATATAAGTACAGGAGCCAAGCTCACACAGTTAGAAAAAGTTCATTTTAATGAATTGGCTTTTATAAGAATCACTGGAAATGGCTCGTCTCAGGGAAATTTTTCAAAGTCTTCTTAAAAGGATCACAAAACAGCAAGTCAGTCAAAGTAGGAATATTCTTGCAAGTTTGAACTAAAAAGGAAAGAATAAGAAATCCTTGATTCATGCTGATTCAGCACTAAGTTTAGCATATGTATTTCAGGTTGAGCCAAGTGCCATGCAGGCTTTTTGGCATTAAGCAAATCTCCAGCTGAGTTCAGTTTGGAGAGAAGAGGTGAAGACTCCCACTACCATGGTCTGAATTCATGTAGTTCACTCTAGGTCAGGCCTCATTTTGACATACTCATACCAGTGAAGAAATCTCACCAAAGTCCTGCACTGAGGTCACAGAGGTAAAATAAATGGTGCTAGGGGACCCCTCATGTGTTAAAGCAACTTTGTAAATGATCTCTTGATCAGTGATTACCATTCCCCTAACTTTGAATGAACAAAGCTTTGTAATGTCATCTCTGTCTCTCCTTGTAATGAAGCCTGCTCATACCAGATGTGAGAAATCATCTCAGAAGCAGATCACTCAGCAATTTGCAGCCAAGTGAAAATGATGGCAGAATTTGTTTTAAAAAATCACTACATGGGAACTGCAGTAATTTGTTGTGTCATTTTTTTTATTCCCAGATTTAAAAGAATCTGTTCTCATTTTGTATTTTATCTCTTTTATCAGAATAAAGAAGGGTGGATTCATTGCCATAATGAAAAGATGTAGTTCTATAAACAATCAGGTGAGGATTTTATAACTTAATGTCTCTGGTACACAAATGGCTGTTTGCCACTTACTCCATTTGGCTTTCTGCTGAGAGCATGGGCTCCATGTGAGCTAGTATAATTGCTACAATTAGCCAAATTAAATGGCTTATTGTGTATTTAGACAATTCTTCTCATGTCCTGCATTGTTACACTGCAGAATTAGTAATTGTGGTGCTGGGCTTGTAGAATCATGTGTTGTGATTATTTCCATCACACATCTTGTAGGGGTTTAACTTACACAGCCTTGTTTAGATGGATGCACAGATGCAATTTACTCTGCTTCCCACCATGCACAGGAGCAAGAGAGGCAGCAGTAGGACCCCAGAAATCTGCTGAAGTCTTTTCCTTGGCATTGTGCAGGGAGTGCAGGGGGTGCAGAGTAAATCACAGCATCTCCGTCACTCTGGATTGCACAGCTTCGGGCAGGGAGCAGAGAAAGGGCAGTGGCTTTGGAAGCTGAATCACTGGCAGAGCCAACTAAATCTCAGAACGGTGCCACTTTTAAGGCTCCTTAGGAGTGATATGATCAAATCACAAACACTTCAAACTCATTTAATTTTGTGTTCGAAAAACCCCAACAGTCTAGTTGTGAATATTTGCTGGCCAATAAAAAGTAAATGAGCATATTGCATGACTGGGAGTCCCTTTCCAAATAGAGCAGCACTTCTACTTTTAGTACCATTTATGAATTGCTCTTTTGGGGAGATAATGATGTATTGGAAAGACCATCATATGTTTTAAACTAATACAGGTTTAATAGCTATTCACCACATATTAAAAAATAAATCACCAATAAAACTGTAATTTTCCTCCTCTGCTTAAAAGTTTACAAAATCAGGCAGATGAGGACAAGCATTAAATTTTGGAAGGAAAATTTTCTCCAATTTTATAAAAATTAATTAATAGAAAATTTGTTGGTTTGACAGTGAAAATATTGTATATATGCCACCAAGTCCATATAACCCAAGCAAAGAAACATTGGTCTGTCACAAGAAGCATATTTAAATTGACATAAACAAAATTGGAAATTTGTTTCTTCATTATTGAATATGCATGAAAATAAAGTATTTCACATATTTGTAAAGAACTTATTTAAGAAAAATTATCCCATTACAGAACAAACAGGTTTTAAAATAAATAAAAAAGTTTTCTCTTACATTTTCTTGCAGATTTTCTGAATGAACATGGGTATACATTAACTTTATTTAATTAGTGATAGTAGTTGAATTGTCTTTTCTGCAACAGAAAAATCCACAACTCTCAAAATTTTAAGACCACGTTTTTAACCAGATAAATGATAAGTCTGCTGCTAAGTTTGTTTGGTTCATTAGAGCAAGGCTCCTGTATGTCTTACTTCTAACAAATAGATGTGATTGCTTTTCTTTACCAGAATGTAAATATGAAAATATGAACTTTTTTATTTTCCTATATTCTGAGATGAAATTTAAAAGGCCTGATTTTTTCATTATTTCAAAAGCAAAAGTTTGGGTTTTTACCATGTCCTTCTTTAAATTTTATTTTTGCTATTGCTGTTTCATTTGAACTTTATCGGTTTTAGAACTGTCTGTGGCAAAAAGAAGAGTGCATATTGATTATTAACTGTCCATAAGACCATAATGGAATTTCAGCATGGACTGTGTTTAATCTTGGCAATTTCCATAAAAAAATTCTTACAGCCTTTAATGTGACTACTCACAGCCATGCACGTCAGGAAACTGTCCACGTAGTCATCAGAGTGTTCAGATTTCAGTCGCTGCCCTGTTCTCACTGCAGGTAACACTGATGTTATGAATGTAAGAAAGCATGATTTTGGAGAGCAAGTTTTGACTTAGTGCATAATAACTTCTACCCCTGCCTCAAACTGCCAGATTGAATTCTGAGGACAAGGTGTGTATATGTAGTGCTGCATATATATAAATGTGTATACACAAACACACACATATATATATGTCACTCTGCACTCACACCCTGCAGTAGTTTACTTAAGACAAACATTTTTGCAAACATTAAAAAAATTTAAAATGCCGTGAGAGTAAAGTAAATAAATGCTAGGCATGAAAAACTACATGGATAAATAACTCTTTGTCCTTCCTTCCAAAACCAAATAAAAGCAAATCAAACAAACTCATCCCAAACCTTCTTCAGAAACCTTGAAATGCAAGCACTGGTGAAGACCTTAACTGTTTAAATTCCATGTGAAGCAGCCTTTCTTCAATTCTGTAATCCTGACCAAAGGGCTCAAAGCTCTGAGGAGGAGCGAGAGGATGAGAGGGACATCAGAAGAGGAACAACCTCGCTGACAGCAGCGATGCTGCCCCTCTCCCCAGGAGGTGCTGCTGGGAGACTGAAGCTTGAGCAGGCTGTACCTCACTCAGGCTTCAATTTCTGAGTTGCTAAATCAGCAGCAAACACTTCAAACTGCCTCCAAAAGAACCCCTCACACCTTGGATCACAGAGCGTACATTTGCCTTCTTTGTAAAGGAAAGCAACAATTCCCTTGTGTGAACTAGAACTTGATTCTGGAGTGCAGGATCTACTGAATATGACAGGACAAAGGGCTTACTCCCCAAATCTTTTTTTTTTTTTTTTTTTTTTTTTTAGCTGTTCTTGCAGTGGTATATTTTCTGAAAAAAACATGAGTGCTTTTTTCTGAATAATCAGCTGTATCTCCATGAAGAAAAGGGTAATCACTTTGTAAAAAGCTTCAGGTTTGAACTATCAAAGAATTTTTATTTAAAAAAAAATATACAGGCAGTTGGCCATTGCTTAATTTGAAAATACCTAGGAAACCCCTGAAGCATAGTATTTTTCTGATCTGTGTAAAGTTCCCTCTGCTTTGCAGATTCCTGCACTTCCGCAGGTTTTTGCTTTGAGGAACTTGCCCCAGCAAAGAACAACAGGTATCGAATATTTCACTAATAAAAAATGTCAACATTAAAAATGGCTAATTGAACTAATACAAATAAATATAGTCTGTGTAACCTTGGCCATTTTGTAGTACAAATATTTGTAATAAGAAAGACAGAAATTTACCCAGCAGCATACACAGCAGTGACTACACTGGATATATCTGACAGTGAAGATTACAATACCAATTATCAGGTTTCCTCCACCCTGACAATGCCATTTACAACAGTAACTCTTCAGTTCTGCTTCTCTCTCCTAAAATGGATGGAAATAGTTATAGCAAATTGTTTTTCATGGAATCACTTGGTGTCTTTACAAGCCACTTACATTTGAAGCAGGATCCACAGTTTATAGAGTATTCTAAAAGTACCCATGTAGGCTTTCATATGGCATTATACTGCAAAACAAATCCATAATGTGTGAAAACCAGGTTTATGTCAAACTGCAAAAGTCATTTAATAAAATTCATGGACCAATTCTTAAAATCTAAGCTATAAAGAGAATGAAATGTATTAAAAGATTTGAGGTTTATAAAAAGTAACCTTTTACACCGTATTTTTACTTTACAAAAATATTGAAATAATCCATGAGTTTTTCACTCTGCACCAGCTTTAAAAAAAATACTATCAAATTTTGACTTGCACCTTTAATGCATCTGAAAGCACCATCAGGGGATACTTTTAACATAAAGTATAATACCATAAACTAGATTTAGGGAGGTATTTAAAACCCAAAAGCTTGCAGCAAAAGCACTCTGTTACAAGAGATTCTAATTTTTAGACACGTCTGGACACCAGTCTTGAACAGACAGAAGAAGCTCTTCCACATAACTTGTTTATATTGTACTTCGGTGAATATACTTACTAAGAGGTGGCTGAAAGCCTTAAAAGACATCACTTTCACCTTGGGTGGGAAAAATCAGAGCTGTCTCTACATAGTGAGAGCTTGGTTGGTCTTTCCTGCTTCTTTTTTCTGGTAGGGCTTGTGCCACTTGTTGTGTCCTTCAGGCAATATCAACCTTGCAGTTATACAATGTTTGGCACTAGAAGGGTATGGCATGTCAGTCTCTTGTCACACCTGCATACATTCACACACTGAGTCATGCATTCTCAGTCCTGAAACAGAAGTTTCAGTGTGTTCAGCTCCTTGTAGTTTCTTCTGAAATATCTGAATGGGGTCATCCAAAAAGTTTAGAATATGAAAACTATACTTCCTTGTTCTTTTACATTTTTTTCTTTTTATTTCTTTGCAAATTGAACACTGAATCATGATTATCATTTAATGAATATCACTACGTGCTACAGCTCCTTATTTCTCCTCAAAACCAGAAGAGAGCTGCATAGAGTTTCTGTTGAAAATAACATCAAGAAGTTAAATTGCGTTTAAAAAAAGACTTGGAAATTCCACAGAAAACAGTTCTACTAGTATTAATTTTAATGATCTAATTAATCAGAATTTAGTTTCTTTTCCATTGACAGCCTTATAAACATGATGATGTTTCTTTTTAACTAAGAACTATTTTGCAATCCTATTCTAACCTGAATGGTTGATTTATGGGAGTGTTGTAGACTACTAAGCTCCTGCTTTTTGCCCCAGAAAACAGTTTTCCTAACAGCAACACTATGTGCTACAGTTTCATTACTTTTGAAAAGGTGTGGAGTGTTTTTTTGTTTTTGCCATTGATTAGGAAATAATCATTCATTTCTAAAATAAAATGCACTACTGGTTGAAGTTGAAAGCTCTGGTCAGAACCTTTTTATTGGTTTGATTGTAAGTACTGTGCAGTCAGAGTTTCATAGCAGTAAGGGGTGGTGGGTGAGTTCCCCCAGCTGATGCAACAGATTTGTATGTGTGGGTCAGGGTTTGGGGTTTTTGAGGGTTTCAGAAGATGCTGCTGTATCAGTGTCCTGCAGACAGACTGCACACAGTGGATCAAATGATAATCATGATGATAGCCAGACTAAAAACACTATAGCTTGCTGCTCTGCCTGTAGTAAGCAGTTTAGTTGTTCCTACAGCCCTACTGTCAACCCTTAATTTGGACTGCAACATTGGAGCTGCTTCAAGCTGTGTTTTTGCTTTGTTTACAATGTGGTTTCATATTCCAAGCGCTCCTGAATAAGGGCATCATCTTTATACTGTAGCCGTGGAGGAGCAGGGGAACATTCAAACGCTAAGATTGCCTTCCTCAGGCTCCTGTCCAACACGTGTCTCTCCCATGCTGGGTACCTGTTCCTGAACAGATCGATTTTAATGACAGACTCCTCAATCCTTGGTGGCCGGGATGAAGGTGTGGATGGTGCAGTGGGTCTCACCTGAAACACAGGCACACACCCATCCCTCTCCGCGAATTTTTGATCCCGCTCACTCGTGACACTCCGGTTGTTGGAGATGGAGCGCAGTGTGCTTGTGGCCACCTCTGGGGGAAGGGTGAAGGCAGCGGCAGGGTCCTCACAAGCACAGCTTGGTGACTGCCCGAACCTTGGTCCATTGGGGTGAAAGAAGGCATAGTACATTAGCATAAAAACAATGCCTGTTAAAAAGCTGCTGAACACTACGCACAGTGCTGGTATGGCAAATGCATCAGAGATTGGAGGGGCCTTGTACAGATACCAGAGAACACTCAAGGCGGTGTTTTCTAAAAGGATGACAAAATAGTAAATGAAAAGCCTACAGCGTGTCCTTCCTTCCTTGACATTGAACCAGCTGAAGATATAGATTATCCCAACAACCATGTCGAAAACTATCTCCTCCCATTTAGTGATGCAAAACTCTGTCTCGCAGTGAACGATCCAGAAGGTCATGATGCACCAGTGCAGCACGATGAAGATCCCAAAGTACAGCTGGAAAACCGAGGCAAACAGAGCAAAAGTAATCACCCTTGCTGCAATGGTGAAGAAATGCCAGCAGAACTGGATTATAACAGCCATATAACTGATGGGTTTCTTGTCATCGCGGGAGTCACGGAGGGCCTTTTGGTAGGAAGCCAAAGCCCAAGCCAGGGATACAAGGGATGCTGCAGCAGTAAGACCTAGGAGGAAACAGGAGATGCAGTTAAGGCATAATTAGTGTGTCAGCACTTGGCTGAAAACTGTGAGATCCTTGCTGCTTTAAACATGTTCTCCACCACTGACACAATAAAACCTCTTCCTTCTCCTTGAGCTCAGAGAAATGAACCTTTGCTGCTGAGATTTCATTGCCCAGATGCTGGATACACACAAACAAGAACAGCTATTAAACCATGCTCTGAACCTCTTCCTTAGCAATTACACATTTGAAACAAATTAATTAATTTACAACTTTGACCAAGTTGGGAACACGTGTCTCTGTCAGCTGTATGATTTAAGGTGACCTACTGTGGTTATTGTTTTTATAGAGACATTGTTTTTATAGAATACTAATATTCTGATTTTGGTAAGTCATTAAAGAAGCCTAATATAAAGCAACCAAGTCTTTCAAATTAAAATGCCAGCATCATCTACATATAAAAGAAATCAATAACAATGGGAGGATAAATCTACATATCAAAAATAAGTTTATGTTACTCCTGTTACATCAAAATTTAAACTAACTGCCTTACTCTTGCTGAGGGGAAAAAACCCCTATTTTTATAGTCTTCACCATTTTAAAACAGAATTTTAGTAAGTAGAAAATGTTAGAACTTATTTTCTTCTGTCTGGAAATTAAATTAATTTTTTAAATGTTGGAATTTTTTTACTGAATTAGATTTATGAGTAAAGATGCTTCTAAAGTAGGGGGCTATATATTTGAATTTATACAGCCATTTAATCTCAAATATATCACAGAATTTCCAATTTACAAGGCCCTGAACTATAATACTTTAGTAAAACCTAACAAATATTTAAATCATTCAATAGGAAATTATTTCTCATAAGATTTTAAAAATCAGTTTTGTGAAAATTCAAAAACTGTAAAACAATCATTTAAAAAATAGATGTTTCTATGCTTATTTTAAATGTGTATTATTCTTTCCTCCTCAAGGGAATTTGATTCTTGTTGGTAGGTAAATTTACGAAAAAAATGTTGCTTTGAAATGAACCTGACTTTTAAACTAATCTGTTGCTTCCATATACTACCAGAAAAACACCTTACATTCCCATTTCAAAAATGGTAATATTCAGCATAATTATTCAAATGATAGATACTTACATAGCATTCTGGTGGAAATTAATGATAATTCTTCTTTACTAGAAGATTAATTTTTATTTGCTTACAACTTGTATCTGGCTGCTTTGGATGGAAATGGGAATTGCAATTGAAATGCAAAATCCTTGCCTTTCAAGTGTATTTATTATTTAAATAAAATTGCAATAAATGTTGTATACAGAGGAAAAAAAATGTATCAAGCATTTTATATTTTAAACTGGTTTACTACCAAAGCTAATTTTACATACAGCTAATGAATGAATTCATAAGTCTCAGGATCCCAGACTGAGAATTTATTCATAGACTATTTAAAGATAATGATGCTTCAGCTTATTCTATTTCTAACCAGTTCCTTAACTTTGAGCTAGTTATCGAAGTAAATCAAGCTGACATGAAGAATACATTTCTTTTGTCTGGTGTTAAAAGCTCTTTAATAATTTCAACAACCTTTGGTTCTGGATGCATAGCCAGTATTTTTCTTTCCTTTTAAACAACTTTCTTTAGAACTTAGCAATCAAGAATATATTACTTAAGTAGTATAAATTTTAAGATATTGTATTAAGAGAAAATGGTAAATTTAAGCCTAAATACATGTTGGGATTTACTTCGAAAGAAAACAAAAAAGAGGTTATTTTAAAGGAGAAAAAAGTAAGTTATGGAGATAAAATCTATTTAAACAAATCACTTGGTTTAGAACACTTAGATTTTGCTCAGCAAGTAGTATAGAGATTTTCATTGTTTTTAGGTGGGATTGTGTTTGCCAGTGTTTCTCCCTCTCTGGAAGGGTGCTAATAATGTTGTGAGCTCCTATGAATACATGAATTGAAAACCCCCTCATTTTAAAAATAAAAATAATAACAAGCAATCAGAAGAAATATAGAGAAAACTTAGGATTCCGGGGAGAAGTTTTAATAAAATTCATTATTTTTCTTCCCATGCAGATGTCTGCATGAAAAAAAACCACCGAAGTTACTTCTGGAATCTTCCTTCAGGGAGAAAATAAGCTATTAGCAATGTAGACAGGAAAGAGACATGGTATAAATTGGTATTTTCATTTCTGACATGTATATTTACTTTTTCACACTGGGCTGCCTTTCTGTATCCATTATCTCTGATGACAACCCTGGGAGCTGAAAATATAAGTTCTTGTTTTCCTGTAGGAATGTTTTAAGTATTGCAAAAACACAGTTCATTTCCCTCATGAAATGAAAAACTGGGAAAGGTAGATGAATAGGATAAAGAATCTTTCAATACTAACAAACCACTCTGAACAAGAACTCAAGAATAGCATTGTCAGCATAGGAAAAAATAACGTGAGCAAGAAATCCATGTATTTTCTCTGCAAATCTAACTTTAATGACCTCACACACTCCCCCAGAGGTTTGTAGAGATATCATCAGTTTTGCATTAGGAAGTGTAAAATCATTCAATAATGCATACAGAATATAATGTTAAATTCATAGGAATTTCCACTATTCTAATGATAATTAATTCATAGTCATTGTCTGGGACATAAAGAAACAAGTACAATAGCTATGTAATTCTGTTATTTAAATAGTGATTAATAGGGAATTATTCTCTGCTTATACAGAACAAACTCAGGGATACTGAAATACAGGAGAAAAGGGGACAAGGGAATGTACAAAAGGGAAGAATTGCCAGTTAATATATTATGTACCTGTTCTTGGCTATTGGCAATGGTATTAAGGAATATAGAATTAAGATAAAGTTAAATGCTTCATGGGCTCCATCCATTTTGCTTTATTGATGAGACCAAGCACTGAAGAATTATTGAAAGTAAGTTAACAATGAGAAGAATGATATAAAAGTGATGCAAATGGCAGTTTGCTAGTAAATGTCACTATGTAAATAATTTGCTGGGAATGGGTAGAAATAAAGTGAGTTATTGTAGCACTGACTGAATTATTCATTAGTTAGAACATATTGATGCATTTGCTGAGTATATGTTCATATCAACCTCTATCTCTATTTCAAAGAGGATCTAAATTTCTACTACTATCAAACCAAAACTTTTGCAATGCAGGTGTAGTCAGGAACACTTATTTGCCACTCAGAAACAGAGATTGGATAAGACCTGTGGAGCCACGGTTCATGAGGAACAAGAACCAGCTTTCTCTCTTGCTCATCTGCAGTCTCTGCACACTTTTTTGGGCACTGCAGCAGCTTTCTGGTGTATTCGACTCTCTTGAATTATGGGAGTCTTATATTTAGGGTCTTGATCTTGGAAATTAAGACTAAATAGCCATTCCCAGTGAATATGTACACAAGCAACTGTATGCTCATCCACTACAGACTGTTAGAAGAACAAGGAAGCAACAATTCTCTAAAATTGCCTTAGGAAGCAGGAACGCACGTTCCTGTTTCTTTCCCTTCTAAAGCTGAACCTTGAAACATTTTCTGCAGTATATGATTTGATCTCTAAATTTCTGTTCCTGAAGAGGAAAGAAGTGCAGGCTTCGCACAGGAAAACCATCACAATTTGCATCATCACAGGGATGCTTTTGTATGGTCCTAGAGTGGACATCTGAAATACTCTAAATAGCAAAGAGTGGGAGTGTACCTACCCACTTCCAGCCTTTGCAGCACAGCCCATTCACAACAGTCAGGACAGCAAGAAAATAGTGCATTGTATCAGGAAAACACTCTCCCAGGAACTAATTATAATCTGTTTTGAGTGAAAAATACAATTGAACCTCTTTTATTCTGTGAATGGTTTACATTCCTTAATGATAATATTTGTGTAAAGTGATGACATATTTTTAATTACAGATGAGTTTCAGATGTTCTTAGCATAGTGAGAGTCTATCAGACTTTCTGTCTGATACACAAAGAACAGAATTGCTTTGATTGAATCATAATTTAAAGTTCTTTCTCTGAAATTAATAATTTCTCCCTATATGATATATGCTTGCATTTTATAGATTGTGGCATTTCTCTAAGGATACGTTAATTTTAGAACATAATACACTACAATGAACTACAGGTCCTTAAAGACATCATAAAAATCTCACCCACACGACTTTCACAAGTGAAAGCAAACACATATGAAGCAAAAAATAATGTATAGAGAGATGAATACATTCACAAATATAATATTGTTTCAAGGAAGAAAGGAAGCACAAATAACTAGATGATAATCAATGGAGTTCTCCTCAATGGCATTTGTGAGAAACCTGATTTGGACTTGAAAGACTACAGGTATATCTAGGTCCATAATTACTTTTTTTTCTAATCATATCAGTACATAAATCCTATATTGCAAAAGGACAGAACAGCTCGAGTCAGCTGGAAACCCTACAAATGAATGAACTGATCTAAGAAAGTGCTCCTTGACATTCAATCTGATTTCAGAAATCAAACTCCTGCCAAGGCGTCTGTCTGCTTCATCCTTCCTTTAAAACTTGTACTCATCTCACCATTTCCCAGAGTAAATTAATCTAAAAGCAGGAATACCAAATGCAGCAGGACATCTAGGTGTGACAACATTGCCTGGGATGTGAGACTTTGAAACATTATTTTAAGAAAGCCTATTTTTTGATTTTCCTTCTCAACTTGAGAAGTGACATTAAATGCATCCAAGCTTCCAGGTGCTTCTCTGAACCAAAGCCAAGCATCTCTAATATTCATATCTTAGTCCTTTAGGAAACAGCATATCATGACTGCATCCCCCCATCTTCACAAACTGTCTTGCTGTATTTACACATCTTCTGCCATGCTGCTCTGCAAGTACAGGCACAAGATAAAAATTCACGTGGAGGCAGCCTTGCAGGCAGCTTGACATTAGTCTATGGGTTTCTGCATGAATTCTTTTGTTCTCAAACACAGTGTATGACAGCAGTGTATGTCATGGTGTGCATACTGTGCTTCCATATGTGGTTTAGTACACAGGAGGCTTGGAAGACTTTAAGGGCAGCTTTTGGTCATATCAAGGGCCACATGTCCAGGTCATTAGTAAGTTTTTCATTCTCATGGATCTCATTCCCTGACCAATACTGTGAGGTGAAACCTTAAGATGAATCTTACTTTTGTTTCATGTGTTCCTATTTTCTAAAGGGACAACAATATAAAGTCTTGCCCTCACCGGGGTTATTTCCCCATAAGCATGTTGCCAAAATAATCCTATTACTTCCCACATTAGCAAGTTTGTCATACATTAGCTATCCTAAATCAAGATCAAAGGCTTGCTGTTCAGCTGAAATAAGCTTTCTGGGGTGAGAAAAGGACTTTTTTCTTGGCTCCCTCTACATCTGATTGTGTCTAGATTGAAACGGCACCCTACAGAAATGTTCCACTCCTGTGGTTTTATACTCAGACTCTTTGCTACCCACAAACATGGGAGTGTCAGTGTCTGAGGATGAGTCTCCAGTAGTTCAAATTTCCAGTTTTTGCCACGGGCTTCATTCATAGTTGGGGATTTTCAAGGCAACATAGATGGTTTCATCAGCTTGCCAACATTCAGCTTAATTTTCTCCCACCACAAGGGAGAGGCGGATGAATGCAGGATAACGGGTATCAGGAACACTTCCATGTTGAAATGTAAGTGAGAATTACACCTGATATTACTCCTCCTATGTGTTGCACAATACTCATAGAACATGCTAGCATATATATAGGAATTTCTCCCATGACTCATCTCAGCTGCTTTCAATAGACTCTTCTGATGTTACAACTTCCAGCTGCTTCTTTAATTTGCCTCTCCACAACAACTTGTCATTGCCCTGAAAATCAAGAAATGCTCTATGTATTGTATTACTTTCATCCTTATCCATTTTACCTACTCCTAATTTTTTACCAGTAGTGGTTCGGACTCCGTGTAGAGGACCAGGGTTTACTGGAAAAGGTTTGGCTTATTGTATATATCTTTAGCAGTTTCTTAGGGTCTGTACAGAACACTTGCCTAGTGATTTATCCCTTGCTGCACTCAGTGTCTTAGCCACCTTAGCAAATCTAACTGTTAGACAGTGCTGAGAAACTTCTGATGAGCAGTAATCCTGGTCATAACTTTAAATATATGGATGATGGTCATAATTTTTTTTCAAGATAAAATCAAGCACAATTTCCCTTTGCCTTGTCCCTGAATCCAAACTAATTATTTTACCCAGTTTTTGTTGTTAATGTTTCAGGACTTGTATTAGAAACTATGAATAAAATCAACACAGATAAAGAGAGGCAACTTGGTATGCAGGGACCACAAGAACCATGAAAGTTGGCTCTCTCCTGCCTTTCAAAAGACCACAGTAAGTAATTGAGATCTCTCTTCACAGACACCAAAAGCTCCACTACCTTCTCCTCTATCTGTAGAAGTAATTGGCTCTTTCAGATACTTGAATGGAAGTCTCACTGCCAGAATACCCCAGCTAAGGCCACATACCAGCTCACATGCTGGGTGATCTCTTCCCTTTCAATTACATTTTTCAAAGACTTATTAGTTTCTTGCTCTACTAAAGATGTGTAATACTTAAAACTTTAAGTTTCAGAGTCCTTACTAGCTACCAATCAAGTCCAGTCCTTCACTGGCAGTGACAAGTGCCAGGCACTCATGTGTGCAGTCTGTGTGCTGCCAGTCTTGGCAAGACAGCATGAGATCATTTTGCCTCTTAGAAATCTAAACTTAGATTCTGTACTTTCACAGCTAGACTCCTTGTCTGTTAGGTAATTTGGTGTCTTTTATTCCAGTGAAATATGTGCAGCACTAACATACCCACCGACTCCAGGCTCATTTCCATGATTTCTACATTTCAGGGCTCTCAATGGCTTGAGCTTGCTGCAAGTAGCTTACAGAATCCAAGGGATTATTTGGAGGTTACAGCAACCCCAAGCAGAACAAACCCCCTGCCATTAGCTCTTAAGAAACATCAACCTAATGCTAAGTTAAATACAGGGCACCATCTACGGGAGATAGCTCCACCTGCACTGCTCTGTCCAATGTGCTGTGTGCACAGACACCTGCCACAGTGCCAGTGGCAGCAGCAGCAGCAGAAGCCCTTCTCCCTGCCTCCCACCAGGAGAAAGAGAAAAAGATGGAGTTTACTAGACATCTGAAAAATCCTGTTAGAACTTAACTCTTGAGGAAACGTCTTTCTGCTGGTCCACACTTCTGTGATTTCACCAGTACTCTTCTGTCGAGCTTTTACATCTTTTTGTGTGCACAGCTTGTGTACAAATTCTATCCTCACGTATTTCACTGATTTGGAGGAACCAGCCACACAGATTTTCATTCCACGGTATCTAACAGGATCAACTGGAACTTTTAAAATTGGAAATCCTTTGGAAAAATATTAAAGTGACCCTCCCCCCCTCAAAGATGTACACAGTAAATGTAATTTAGATTATGTAAATCTTCTATTAAAGAATACACAATTTTATGTCTGTTTATGTCTATGTCTATGTCTATGTCGTCTATGTCTAATCTATCTATCTATATCTATATCATCTATATCTAGATCTATATCATCTACATCTATATCTATATCTATACCTATATCTATATCTATATCTATATCTATCTACTTAGTCTATGAGAGTGCATGAGCACAAATAGGGAGAAAATTTGTATTAGCATTTGTTTCTTTTGCAAAATCACTGTGTTATCTGCCCCAAGGTTTTTATGCCATCCTTCTCAGCTCACAGGGAAGGGGCCTGCCAGATATTGGTGGCTGGCTTGGTGCAAGTGCAGGTGTGGACTGAACCCACACATCAAAAAAGGGCAAGAAAAAAACCCAAAACTTTGGACTAACAACTCTCAGAGCAACAGTACAAAACTAGAACTGAAATGGTACAAAATTTGGAAATAAATCTGTTGAAGTGAAAGCACAGTGGTAATACAAACAGTCTTGGTTTCCTAATCAATTCTCAATGAAACTGTTTTCTAATTGTTTTCTAACTGTTTTCTAATTGGGTGTCAGATGCCCAAGTTTTGGCAGGGGGACACATGGGGTGGCCTCCATGAGGAGAGGTCAGACCCTGTCCCATGAGGGACACAGGTGTTTCCAGCCAGTTTCCAGCCACTTCAAAGTGAGCCACCACAAGACACAGCTGAGCCAATGAGCTAATATATTGGTGCCTCTGGAAAATGGATTTAAGAACAGACATTTAAAAATGTCTAATAGGTAGAGGAGGGGGGTGGAAATAAGGATGAGAAAGCAGCTGTGTAAGCACTAAGGTGAGAGAAGAAGGAAGGGGCTGAGGTTCTCCAGGCAACTCTGGGAGAGTATCGTGGTAGAGCAGGAAATTTCCCACTGCCTGTGAAGAACTGTGATGGAGAGTATTTACAACCTGCAGCCCATGGATATTTCTTGAAGGAAAGTATGGCCTTTGAAGGGCTAACACTGGAGCAGTTTTATCTTGAAGGAGCTGTACCTTGTAGGAGGAATACCATGCCGAAGCAAAGGAAAAGTGTGAAGAGAAAGAAGTAGGAGAGAAAAAAATGGTATGGACTGACTGCTACTCCCCATTCCCCATCATCCTGTGCCACATGGAAGGTGGAGGCAGAAGGGTCAGGGATGAAAGAATTAAGATTATTCTGGTAAAAAGGGAGTACAGGAAAAAGGTAAAAAGGGAATAATTTGTCCCTGATTCTCACTATCCACATGTGTTTTCACTGTCAATGAATTATATTAAAAGTTAAATCTGTTTTGCCTGTGGTGGTAACTGGTGAAGTACCTCCCTGCCTTTACCCCAACCCACAAGGTTTTTTATCCTCTTTGCTCACCCTGTCCTGCTGAGGAAGCAGAGTAAATGAATAACTAGGTGGACGTCTGACTGCAGTCCAAGGTCAACCCATCACATGAGTCACCTCATGCCAATATATTTTTGCATGCACAACCTGTACATATGGTCATGGCTTTAGAGGCCAGGTGGTACCTGCTCCTTCCAGGACCACTCAAGAAAATTATTTTTTTTCCTTGCACAGGGACACATGAAACATTCCTTAAAATTCTGTAAAACCTCTTTCCTCTGAAGGGTGTCTTGCCACCTGCCAGTGACCTACAACGTACTGGTTGCCTCAAGAATGGATATCTGAGAATATCAAAACTGTCACATTATTTCCTGAGATTTAATGAGAGGATGTGGGAGCAGAATGCACCGAATACCCAGGAGAATTCAAAGCTTATTACAAATACAGATTTTCAATGCCTGTAGAGAAAAGTACAAGCTCTGGAAAAGGAAGTACTTCTAATTTTTATTTTTGTTTTAGTTTAACATAGTCACAAAAAAAATCACCATCTTAATTTTTTTAGTGAAACATGTAAAAAATTTGATACTTCAGTAATGTGTTTCATAGATTAGAGATATATTGAAAGTGAGATAGCACAGTAACAATAAGTGTAAAATACAAGTCACAAAGCATTGCATCATGAACACTGAGTAAATCCTATACCTGTGTTCGAAGAAGTGAATAAAAATTTGAAAGTTTCAAGCAGGAAACAGAACATCCTTTCAAGGGTTATTTACCTTAACTTTAAATATACACTTTTTTTTTTTTTGTTTTTCAGTCTGAGTGTATCTACCTTTGGTTTTCAGCCACCAATTTGGCTGAAGTTCTGTAGGGTTCAAATGACTTAAGCATAATACTGCATGGACCTTCAGAGTTTTAGAAATTAAGTTTCCAGGGCATAAGTTTTTTTACCCAGAAGCCCTCAGTACTAAATAGCTGAAGACAATTTTCCTAAGCCTGAAAGGAGCTGGTGAAAGAGATCTATATTTCATTATTAATCAAGATTTCTGGCATGTCTTCCACAAGTATCCTACAAACAAAACAGCTTGAAGTGATCACACTGGCTGCAACATGGTAGAACATACCAGAAATAGTATCTGGCAAATTCTAACTATCTCTTCTGAGTATTTTTTTCAAGATATAGTGAGTATCCTAAACTACAAATAGCACTATCACTCTGGGTCTAGAAATGCCTGCTGAGGATTTGGAAAAGGAAGAGCTAAATCAATATTTTAAATACACCAGAGATTTTATTTTTTTAAGATATTGCACTAGCTGTGGCCAGAATCCAACACAGACAAGTCTAAAAACCAAGATGCATTTTGGCATAAAAAATATCCCAAATATCTTGTACTAAGTTTTGTTACAAATCAATAACAAGGGACCAGGTCACTGGAAAAAAATATTGACTCCCCACAAAGATAGCATGGGGCCCTTAAATCTCCTTAAGTCATGATTTTGGTATTGGCTTTCAGTGGTTCATAGGCTCATATTGGTTTTCTGAAAGGGGATAAATTTCAGATCTCATTAAGGAACTGATATGTCTCCCACTTGCACATTAAAATCAGTCTGAAGTTAGTACCTTATTTGACACAATTTCTTTAAGAAATATTTTGTATATGTAGCATTTTTTTTTGTGTTTGTTTTTTAAACTTCTTTAAGCTCACAAGAGATGTCGAGGATAATGCCTGATATGATACTCTGGAACAAAACACAATTAGTGTCACTCTGAAAAAGAAATCAATTTAGTATTTGTTCAATCCCACTTAGCAAAAGAAAAACTGGAGCTGTTAGCTCATATTAGTTAGCACATGAAGAAGTTTCCTTTGGATCAAACTCTTTGCTATATTTATTTCACTTTTAAAAAGTTCAAGTGTATTTTCACAATAATTCATTCAATAGACTTATTTTTCTGTTAGTAGAAAAGTAGTCACTAACCTCTTCTCCTCCATCTCAAAAGAAAATCCATATTTCCACCTACTGTGAAGATAATGTAAATTGAAGAAAAGTCTAACAAACTGCTTTGAAGAATATTCAGTGCATTGTGGAGATTAATTCTGCTTCCAACTCATTCCATGCTTAGTTTATTTTAGGTCTCATATTTACATATTTATCTTCAATATTAGTTGCAAAGTTGTTCATTATCAGTAAGGAATGTCTAGAACCTATGTCTGATATAGTTAGAATATATACACATGTTATATGCAGGTAAGCATTGCACACATTCTGTATGTATGGCATATCTAGAGTTATTTACTACACGCAGACAGAAAAACTGGTGCAATTTGAATACAACAAGCAAAATAATGACTCAACATTTCCCCTGAAAACCTTTTCCAATATTTATCTGTGGTTTGTGCCAAAAATTTGCACCTTGTTGCAAGTTTAAATTAATCTAATTTCCATTTCTGCTGCTTGTCTAGAAAATTAAAAAAGTTCCCCTGGCTCCTGTTATTAAGCTTTTTTTTTCCAAATGCATAAGTACCCAGACAGAGTGATTTAATTACTTCTTCAACCTTTCCTCAAAATTCTAGGCTTAGGAGTTTCTAAAAAACTTATATCCCAATGGCTGATTGATGGCCCCTGAGACCATTTTCTTCCTGTCCTTTGAGTTTCCTTGAGTAGCTCGTTCCTCCAGGAAGTTCGAGCCACAGAACAGGGCACAGTGGTCTTATTGGTGGTGTTCAAAGTGGCTTGGTCTTTCTAACGTGTCTACTGTATATCTTTTTTCCTCTTCATCCATGGATCAATATGAGGTTCAAAGCCTCAATTTGACACCGATATCTCACAAAAAAGCTTTTCTCTCTTCTGCTATGCCATCTTCTGAACTACTGTTTTCTGAGAGAGTGAACTTCCCATCCTACGGGTGTAGTCTGTGTTTCTGATTGTAAAATAAGGCTTTCTGTATTAAACCATAATGAGTTGGTTGTGATACTTTTGACCAGTCAGATCAGCCTGTGATGGCAGCTGTCCTAAGCACTATCAGCTACCCTCACATCCCTGTGCAAAGC